>NC_135486.1:143496852-143826852 GCF_052094955.1 Ictidomys tridecemlineatus
GAAGGAAAGAAAGGAAGGAAGGAAAGGAAGGAAGGAAGGAAGGAAGGAAGGAAAGGAAGGAAGGAAAGGAAGGAAGGAAAGGAAGGAAGGAGAGGAAGGAAGGAAAGGAAGGAAGGAAAGGAAGGAAGGAAGGAAGGAAGGAAGGAAGGAAGGAAGGAAGGAAGGAAGGAAGGAAGGAAATATGGCAAATCCCGGTGCCATCGGCTTGTGGTGACGGAGGGCATCAACCGCTCGTGCGGGACGTGGTGACCTCACTCCTTGTATCTAAAACAGGTCCGTCCCCGGAGACCATGGCTCCTTCGCTCCAGAAGCCCAGCTCCTTCTCAGGTCCTGACCCTGTTGGACAGTGAATCTCGGCAACAGCACTTAGGGCAAAAGTCGAGAAACTGTCTGTCGCAAACCCGGTTCCAGGTCTGGTTTTTCAAAGTCTACTTAGGCCTGTGCCCGTCGCGCTGTATCTAAAGCTTCCGTCTGGATGAACAGCAGGCAAAATAGGCATCAGAGAAAAGGACGTTCCAGAGCCCAAAGGACCTTCCACGGACATGGCTAGAGACGGGAGTTTCCCTGCACGTGCCCCATCTGCCCGAGTGGCTCCAGGCCCTGGGCACTGGCGTGAAGTCCACACGTCTCATGGAAAGGCGGGCTCCTGTTATCACCCCGTCCTACAGAGGAGCTCACTGCAGCTCAAGGGGACTCCCGGCCGGTGTTTGGGAAATAGTCTATCACACTCCACAGCTTCAGGAATCTGCAGTAATCACCAACCTCTTTCTATCTTTGAGACGTTGGAACGTGCTCTTCAACTGTCCGTCCATCCCATTGACACTGGACGTGGTTTTCTGGTAGAAGGAGGAGAGAGATGAGGAGAAAATGTCCCTGTCTGCCCAGGACACATCCAACCCCTTTTCCTGCTCACTGCTGGCTCCGGGAGCCCCATGTGACAGGAAAGGCAAGAGACAGCCCTCATTTAGCAATTGAGTATCATTCCACATCTACCGCCCATGGTCTCCTTTCTTGCTCCCTGCTTATTTCAAAAAGATCTAAAACAGAGAACTTAGGGAACACCAGCCCAATCAGCAAAATTCAAATGAATCCATTTCAAACGATGTCAGAGCTGTAAATCCCCCCACATTCCCTCAACCTCATGCCTGGGTCCCTCTGCAAACACTGGACTAGGAACTACAGCTATAATATCTCAGTTAACCCCCAGCTTAGTCTGAAAAGCAAACATCGTCCCCATTTTTTCAGAAGAAGGGACTAAGGTTCAGAGTGGTTCGGCATCTTGCCCGAGTTCACACACTCGTGGAGGGCGCAAGGATGATTCTAAACCAGATCTCCACTTCCCCAATCCCAGGCTCTGCTGCCTTAGATATTTGAAAGTAGATTAATTGAACCAATCCTTCACGCCCTCCCCCCCCCCCCCCCGTTCTTTGGTCCAATGTCCCTATAAGAGCTGGGGACTTTATTCGAGTGATTGAACTTGAGGTTCTGCTAACGGAGCACTGAGAACAATTAAATAATGACTTCCTCCATTCTAGGCTATAACAGGCTTGTTGACGAGACTGGCAGATGGCAGAGTGATAAGGGTAATAATAACTGTGGGGCTTAATGCTGAGGCTGGGGGGGGGAAGACAAAGGTCAGGCGGTCACACAAATATGGACGGAGCCGGGGAGGCCAACACTTGTAAAAATGTATTAATAGCAACTGTTCGGCACTCCTCCAGTCCATTTGAATGTGACGTGGTGAAAATTCTATATCGTTTTTTCTATATTAATACAGATCAAGTGAGACAGGAAACCTCTCCACGGGGTTCCTGTCTCTTGAGTACAAGCACATTCTGCTGTATTCAAACACAAAATCTCTGCAGCTGATGCTCGCTCAGGAAACACTAAAGCAGCCAGGCTTCAGGCAGTTCTCGCCCTGGCTGGTCTTCTTCAAGACTCCCCGGGGGGCCCACTTCTTCCAGGGCTGTTAGGGGCTTGCTGCTATTTTCTGGAACACTCACCCCAAACAGCGGAGGTGAGAATCGGGTCGGGGGTGTGCCAGTGCTGGGAGCTTCATTGGAATATTTGAGTCAGAATTTAGAATGCATTTATTAACTCTCCAGCTCGCTCTGAGAGGTGGTTCCGTGTGTCAATCACTGTCCCTAGCACTGGGGTGGATCAAGGGATCAAGGGGCCAGGCCGGCCTCCAAGCAGCCGGCAGAGGAATTAACAAGTAAACAAGCTAAGTAACACCCCGATGGGTAGGACCGTGTCCCCAGAAGACAGGTTCGAGTCCTGGCCCCACTGCCTGCATCTCTGCATCTCGGTAGACTTGTTCCTATTTAGATGAGTCTACGCTGAAACAGAGAAGCCCCCAGCTCCCAGACGGGACCCTCTGTAGGGAGGGTTTACCGCTGTCTCACCTCTTCCTCTTACGGTCCCCTTTCCCGGCTTCCCCAGCTGGGGAGGACGAGAGCAGACCGCAGGGACCCCCTCTTTCCCATCAGTGAGAAGACCTGGGGCCACGGCCAGGCGGGGGCGTGAGGCAACACGAGGTGACAGCAGGGTCAGAGCGGGTCCCCGGGCCTGGTGGACAGCACAAGGACTTTGGTTTTATCCACTGGACAGACCCCGTGAGCCGGCGATGGGCGGAGTCGTGTGATCTGGCGGACACCATGACCTGCCTTAGGTCCTTCAGCGTCTTCTTGGCACCGCCTGCAGGAGCCTTTTGCTGTCCTAAACAGCGTCCGTAAGTCACCTTCGAGCAGGACCGACTTTCCTCCGTGCCACGGGACATCATAGACGTGGGCTTCTGTTCTGTGACCAACAGACCTGACAGAACAGTGTAGAGGAGGGAAAGTGCATGTGGGCCCAGGGCCTCAGAGGTCAGTGCATGGACGCCAGTCCATAGCCCTGGGCCCAGGGGAGGCAGAGCATCATGGGGGAGGGCGCGGAGGAGGAAGGCAGCTCAGGGCAGGGCCGCCAGGGCCGCCAGGAGCAGAGAGAGCCCCCTCAACAGGCACAGGGTATAAACCCCACAGGCACAGCCCCAGTCACCCCTGCCTGCAGCCAAACCCCACCTGCCCTCAGTCACCACCCAGGGAATCCTATCAGCGGGTTAATCCACCAACTGGGTGACGATCACCCCGTCATTCCACCTCTGACCCTCTTGAGGGACACCTCCTATCTAAATCCGACGAGGCACTTCCCGCTAAGAAAGTGGGAATGGTCAAGATCGGGAAGCATGGATTCGCTCTTTCATAGGAACAAGAATTCTGGGGTCCTCAGGTTGTTTTTACCTAAGCCACAACCTTAAGGAACCCAAGAAGTCATGTAAGGCCACCGCGGGGGAAGACGTCCCTCGATCACCGCCTTCATCACTCAGGCTCACCAAGAGGGGAGCCGCATTAAGTGAACAGACAATTCAGCAAATTGACTTTTGAAACCAGATCAAGGACGATTTTCCAAAAGCTTCACACATGAACATCCCCCAGAATGACCAACATCTATTTGAGCCTCCTGCCTTTGGTGACAGGTGCACCTCTTCACCCACCACGTGGTAAACGTCTGTTGAACACCTACTGTGTGCCAAGCACCGGTGCCTTATGGTATCTTCCCATTGTCCTGCAACCTTGATGTCATTCCCATCTTACAGAGGAGCCACCTAAGCTCCCGTGAGGTACACGTCTGCTGTGAACCAGACACCACTGCACCCCTGGGAAAAATGACCCAGGCACCTGTCGTCCCGAGGTCTCGGAAAAATCCAGAATATGTGGTCTGTCCACCAACCTCAAAGAGAGTCCACTTTCCAAAGGCAAAGGGCTAACACGTTAGAACCAAACCCAACGTGTTCTTCAAACTCTCTGCAGCATCGGAGACAGAGAAGGTCACAGGCTCATTCAACAAGGATGGAACCGGCCCCGGGGGTCGAGCATTGGATGCAGAGAGACGGAGGTAAGTCGGGAAGACAAGGTCTCTCGTTTCTGAAATGTGGGGGGCAGAGAGCAGGCAAAAAAATAAAATGAAATAAACCATCAGTATGTTAAGACAGAGAGACACACGGGCTACTCCACTGTTTTCTGATTTCCTTCCCACTCAGAGACCTCAGTCTGCGCCACAGCCCCCAGCCCCAGGCTCCCCACGACTTCCCTGCCCATGTGGCCTGCTCAGCTGGCCCCATATTGACAAGGGAATGTCCACCCCCACCCATCGCACTCTTGAGAACCAAAACTTGCCAGGAGCGGAGGCCTGTCATCCCAGCAGCTCAGGAGGCTGAGGCAGGAGGATCAGAGGTTCAAAGCCAGCCTCAGCCACTTAGCAAGGCCCTAAGCAACTCAGTGAGACCTGTCTCTAAAGAAAATACAGAACGGGGCTGGGATGTGGCTCAGTGGCTAAGTGCCCCTGGGTTCAACCCTATCTTATGATGAACACATGCATCATCCCCAAATACTAGCAACCTGTCCTCACGGGACCCTGAAGTACTGGACCGCCACCACCTTAAAGGAAGGAAACCCAGCTCACCCAGGGGCCTGGCTTCCCACATTTGAGGGGTTCAGGGAGAGGGGGTGAGTGGGGTGAAAACAGGTTTTGTATGGAAACTGTCTTGCGAATGGTTTCCTCCACTCGGTGATGGGGTTGAGAGGCGGACTCCTGTTCTGGACTTGGAGATTGGTGAGGTGTGGATCTGTTTGGATCCCGCCTTGAGGGCCTTTTATAAAGACTTTGTGAAGTCAGTCCAGGAAGTGTGTGAAGACCAAGGGTCCCGTGGCCTCCAGGAGAACCGTGAGGCTCCAGCAGAGCGCACCCTCGGGAGACAGAGAACGACAAAGGGGACAGGGCCACTTCCCCAGTCACGCTGTCCTGTGGCGGCTCTGGAACTGAGTCCCCCTTCTGCTCTCCCCACCAATCGGGGGTCCAGCTCCTCCTTCCCTTTGGCTGGTGGGATTTTTGACCCCAGGTGGTCTCTCCAGAACCATCATGGCGGCCACCCTATTCAGGGGGCTTCATCTACAGGTGAATGTGGTACTGGTCAGCAACCGGTCGGAAGCACCCATGCTGCTAAGGAAACCTCCCTTCCAGGATGTATGGAGGCACATGGCCAAGCCTCCTGCTTGGGGGGTCAGTCCCATGAGTCCCACTGAGCTCCCTTGGCTTGCTCTTCCGGTCTGTGCCCCTGACTGATCTTCTGCAGGTCGACCTGCTGCGAGTCACCTACCCCTCTGTCTCGGCAATGATTTAAGGAGCATTTTGGGAGTGACTTAAAGACAGCCCTGACCTTGCCTGAATTCCACTCTCATCTCCAGCTACCCCTGACGCTCAGAGAAGTGCCTCCGGGTGAAATGTCACAGTGCCTCCGGGTGAAATGTCACACCGAGTAGAATTGGTCTTAAAGTGCTGTACGCCCCCCCCAAAAGGTGAATGGAACGTGTAAAATGGTAAGAAGCATTGAACGTGAAATACGACCACGCACTGGAACTCTGCCGTCATGAAACCTTCTCTATGAAGCTGCATCATACAGTAGTCACAAGCCACGGTGGCGGCCGAGACCTTGAGGTGTGGCTCGTGTGACTTGGAAACTGAATTGAAGCTGTGTTTGATCTTCCTTTGAACATCCCCGTGGAGCTGACAGCTCTGTGAGGGCTGGGTGGGGTCACCACACCCTTCTCTCTACTTTGAAGATTCTTTTATCAGAGCGTATAAAAGGATGTGCAGAAGAGACCATATTCTAGCCAGGCCCGGTGGTGCACACGTATAGACCAGGTTATTCTGGAGGCTGAGGCAGGAGGATGGCAAGTCTGAGGCCAGCCTGAGCAACTTAGAGAGACCCTACCTTAGAATAAAATCAAAAGGGCTGGGATGCAGCCCAGGGTAAAGTGCTTGCCTATCATGTGCAAAGCCCTGGTTTGATCCCTAACAAAAAGACAGACAGACAGACCACACCCTGTCCTTAGGTAACCTGTCGTGTGAGTGTTGTCTCTCAGTTCATGTGACACAGTGAGTGTCCAACTGCTGCCTGTCCCTGTGTCCCTTCACAAGTCCACATGCTGCCACCGCACCTGGGCTCATCCTCGCAGGGACACAGCTTAACTGTGAGGTCCCGGGTCCTCGCTGGAGATGCGCAGCCACAGGGGACATCTGGCGTGTTGCCCTGTGGGCAGGACCCGCTGTGCTCCTCCCCGTTGTCAACCTGGTGGTTTCTCCCCCTGTGCCAACCACAAAATCACTCAAACAAGCCAATCACATCTTCTTATAGGAACCTCCTGTGACCACAAAACCGCCCCTGCCCTTCCTGCTTGTCACTGCATTCCTGAAGGTAACCCCTGGTGGCCAGCCCTATGTGGCACGCCATGTCCCCTCCTTGGGGCTGTGAAGGTCTGTGACTAATAAGTGGCTGTCCGGCTTACCTGTCCGTAGTGACCACCTCACGGTGTTTGCGGTGGGGCGTGGAGGGCAATCAGGATTCCCACCCTTCTAAGAAGGTGTTTTATAATTGCATGAAGTGCATCTGTAAAATGCTCTCTAAGTCTCCATGCAGGAGCAACGTGAGGGGCGATAAGCAATGCTGTTGGTTTCGTCAGTTCTGCAAACTGAGGAAGAATTCTCACTGTTGCTAACCAGTGGGTAACTACCTGCCCAACACTACTATTGACACCTCCCTTTTCCAGTGGTTTCATAGAACTGTATCATGTTCTTTGATTTGCATGTCTTTCACTCCACAATAAATCCTAAACGCATTTCATTTCTATTCAATACCTTTTAAGATCTCTACAGCAGGGCACGGTGGCGCAGGCCTGTAATGTCCCACTGGCTCAGGAGGCTGAGGCAGGAGGATGGCAACTGCAAAGCCAGCCTCAGCAACCCAGCAAGGCCCTAAGCAATTCATCGAGATCCTGTCTCAAAATAAAACATGAAAAGGGCTGGGGAATGTGACTCAGTGGTTAAGCACCTCTGGGTTCAATCCCTGATACCAAAAAAAAAAAAAAAAAAATTTTTAAATGAAATTCTGACTCACGTTTATGATTCATTTGTGGGGAAATGATGTAATTTTGAGAATTACACTTTAACCATCATTATTAATAATATGGCAACCCCAGCTCCTCCATAGACTTTTTGTGCTGCCCAGGTTACTTTTGAGAAGGAAAGAATTGAAAGAGCCAGAGAAAGCCTGGGGTGAAGGCCTCCTCCATCTCTGGAAATCAGGTACTTACAAGCAGAAGGAGACCTGGGGCCCCCTGTCTCTAAAGTGCCTTTAGCAGGACGGACGCACCTGGCCTGTCTAGAAACCTACTGTGAGCACACCTGGGTTGCTGGGGAGTGAAGGGCTGGAGAAGAGGAAGTCATCACTTAGACATTTTTATCTGTGTAACTAGTGGGAGATAAAACTGGAAAGACCATAAAACCCCAATGGCCTGCTCTGAGGACCATGAGGACCATGATTCATACCCGGCCTCGGGTATTCATCGATTAATCCACAGCTAACTCAGAACAATCAGGAGCTACATCTGACAGATTTGGGCTCTTCTATAAAGGGAGGCGACGTGTGTGCCTACATATGCTCCTAATGTTTAATCATTGCTTAGGTTGAGCACTGGATTCCATGTATGATTCACAAGTTGAATTTGACAACTCGACTCTTGGTGCCAACACCATTTTCTGAAGGAAATTTCCCAAAAATGAAACTTGAAATGCTTTAAAGTGAAAGAGAAGCCCTTGAAATTGAAATTGATTTTTTTTAACTGAAATTGTGTGTGCAAGAAAGTAGACCTCCATCCTTACAATCCTGATCCAGAGTGTCCAACTCTCCTCCCTTCAGAGGGCACTTCCTGGCTTCCCACCCCAGCAGGGGCACGCCCATGTCCATCGTCCATCCACCATGCACTGTCCCCGTACTCCAACTGGGCTCAGCAGCCACTTGACCTCCGTGGTCAGTGAAAACCAAGGCAGCTCACTTTTGCAGCCAAAGTAATGAGACAGTCGGCAGAAAAGAAATCACAGCCCACCCAAGACAGGTGTCACTGGGATGTGGCTGTAGGGGGAGGAACGACCAGAAGAATCCACCCAGGGTCTAACCAGCCACTTCCCCAGTGAAGTGACCGCAGCACCTGCTGACCACCCATCTCAGTCACCCCTGCCAACGGCCCTTGGAGAAGCCGGACTGTGGGTGACAGTGGCAGCCTCGGGCCAAGGGGACCACCCCAACTCTGGGTGCAAGAGCACCGGACGAGAGTGTCATGGGGGCTGGGACGTTTCCTCTTGGGTGAGTCTCTTTCTCCTCTGGGACGCTGGACCTATAGGTCAACCTGGACTTCAACATCACCCGCCAGTTAGCTCTGCTCATTCTCCCCTTGGCCTTGGTCAGCATCTGGGCTCACCTAGAGGTCCTTGGTCCGCATCACCTGTTTTACACAGATCCCGTCAAGCTGCTCGGCCAGATGCCTTCTCTGCATAACTGATCAAATCCTCTCCCGTCGGTCGGAGCCTGGCCTGCCTGCAGCAGGAATCCTGCTAGGGCCACTGAGCAAGAGTCCTCCTGGCTTCTTGGTGATTTCTATCCCTGGTCCCTCTCCCCACGCTCCCCTCTTCTGGGGGCAGCCTCTTCCCAATACTGCACCCCCTGCCACCCCACCCCCACTGCGGGCCCTTGGATAAGGACTTTCCTGTGGTCCGTCCACACGTCTCTCACTATTTCCTTCTGGGGCAGAAGGAAAACGGGATTCAGGGGTGAAAACAGATCTCCACCTCGGCTGCCCTGCCGTCTGGCCAGATTCTCCTCTCACCAACTCAGAGAATGAAATCCGTGGATAGTGGAGAGTCGGTGTGGAGGAGTGAGATGGTCCAGGCCACGAGGACAGAAACAGCTCTCACCAGCAAGGGGAGGGGAGGGTGGGCGAGTCCCCGAAGGGACAGAAACACCAAGATCACAGAGGGAAGCTGAGGCAGGGCAAGACCCTCCCTTCAAACCCCGATCTTGGAATGGGGTCAGAAAGGCTTTCGACAGGCCGCCGTGTGGCAGGGGTGAGTTTATCCGAAGGGTAGGAAAGAGGGGAAGGGACGCTCTCCAGGGAGAGAGTGGGTCCCCTCCTGCCCTCCCGTTTGATGGGGTCCCAGGGAAGTTTCCAGAGCCCTGCCCTAGCTCACCTTCTGACTTTTGACGGACGGCCCAGGCTGCATGGACCTCCTCTAGGACATGGCTGTCACTCCCAGAGCAGGGGGCTTAAGGAATTGAGCTCCCACACCCCTACACCTCCCGCCCCCAGCTTTGCCTCTATTTCCTGCCTCCTTAATCAGTTCATCGTCCTTTGAGTAGGGGGCTGACACAGTTTCCTCCTAAGGGAGGGTCCTGGAGGCTTGGTGACAAAGACAATGAGGACCCAGGAAATTGAGTTTTCCTGATTAGGGCTGGGGAGCATTTACCATAACAAGCCCCATCCCAGATGCCAACTGTCAGATAAGGCCCCCTGTGGCCTTCATTGTCCTCTTGCTCACCCAGGGGCTGAGTAGCTGCTTTACACAGCCAAGGAATGTGCCCTGACAGTGCACTACGGAATGCAGATCCCCCAAAGAAGGCGGATTGTCCTGACAAAACACAGAGGCCCAGCAGCCCCTGGTAATCCCAGCAGGAGGATCTCAGGTTCAAGGCCAGCCTCAGCAATTTAGGGTGAGCCAATCTCAAAAATATATATATTTTTTAAAGAGCTGAGTGTAGAGCGAGTGCCCCTGGGTTCTATCTGCAAAATAAACATAAGTCATAAATAAATAAAAATATAGCACCATGGTTTAAAAAGAACTTACAGTGAGAAGGGCCCGTGTGAAACCCTCCTTTGGGAATGAACTCAACAGGAAGCATCACCAGCCTTTCCCGTTCTCCAACTTGAAGACAAGTCGGGGCCATGGGCTACCTCAGCGCTTTCTGCCAAGGCTTCCCTTCGCCTGAGTATGTCGCTGGGTCTTCCTGATAACGGGTCAGCAACTTTGAGACGTCTCAGACCTGCGACTTCCAGAAAGTAAATCTAACCCTGAAGAAACGCTCAGCTGTGTCCAGTGAAGCCAGAATGAGCCAGGCAGCCGGTGTAGACAGGCAAATCGAACCGGGTCACACCAAGGAGGGAAGTTTTCAGGGAGTCCAGGAAGCTGTGTCCCCTGAGGGGCTGACGCTTGGTTCCTTCAGAGCCCTTCCCCCACGCTTATCAAGACCTGCCCCCCAGCCTGTGGCCAGGGAAACTAATCAATGTGTCCTGGGCTGCTCCGTCCAGCCCTGCCCCCTTCAGTCCACAGTTTCCCGCTTTGGGCCACCCCCAGCCTTCCTGGGCCTAGTCACCCACGGGGAGAGGGCAGGAGAACAAAGGAAGCAGGACTGTCCCTAAGGGCAGAACCCTCCCCGGCCTCCCAGGGCCACCACCTCCCCTGCCTCCCAGGGCCACCACCTCCCGGGCCTCCCAGGGCCACCACCTCCCCGGCCTCCCACGGCCACCACCTCCCCTGCCTCCCAGGGCCACCACCTCCCACGGCCACCACCTCCCCTGCCTCCCAGGGCCACCACCTCCCCGGCCTCCCAGGGCCACCACCTCCCCGGCCTCCCACGGCCACCACCTCCCCGGCCTCCCACGGCCACCACGACTTACGGGCCACCTGAGGCCAGAGCAACAGCGCTGGGAAACCAGGGCCCAGACCTCGCGGGCGTGCGCCAAGATGGACCTCTTCCCTGGATGAACGATTATCTGAGTGTTTGTCACGGGGTCTGGGTTAGCAGCTTTGCGTCGCTGGGACCAAAATACCCACAAAAACAACTTAGAGGAGGAAAAGTTTATTTGGGCTGATGATTTCGGAGGTTCAGTCCATGGTCATCTGAGGTCTGGGCCTGAGGCAGGCAGCACATCAGAGCAGAAGGGACGGTAGAGGAACCCTGCAGGGCCACCAGGGCCGCCAGGAAGCAGAGAGACCAGGGGCCGCCCTCCTGCAGCCACGCCCCCTGCGGCCTCGCCCCTCCTGCAGTCACGCCCTCCCAAGGCCACGCCCCTCATGAGGCCACGCCCCTCTCGCGACCACACCCTCATGAGGCCACACCCCTCCCGCGGCCGCGCCCCTCCTGAGGCCACGCCCCTCCCGCGGCCACACCCCTCCTGCAGCCACGCCCCTCCTGCAGCCACGCCCCACCTCTAGTTAGCAGGGCAGGATGGACTGATTGGGCTCAGCTCTCACAGTCCGACCATTTCACCTCTGAACACCCCTGAGTCAACACAGGAGCATGTGGGGGACACCTCATATCCAAACTGAGAGTGACGAAAGCTGACTCCAGTATACAAGAGGTCCCTTCCCTCAAAAAACGGGCAGGTAACTTTGGGGAAAGGACAAGCCACCAGCCAACAGCCAGCGCTAAGAGAGCACTGTGGAGACATGGTGGACACCTCCTCTCTGGGAGGAGGACGCATACCTCTGGGGAGACTTGCTCTGGGTCCCCATCATTTCTAGCCCTGGCGCAGCGTCTTGCTCTTGTGTGTTTATTGAGCATGAGAGAAGCTGGTGGGTGGCCTGGGCTTTTGTGTCCTTCAGCGCTGTCCCCACAGCTCTCTCCAAAGGACCCTACAGGACATTCATCAGGCCACGCACTGTCTAGCTCTGCCTGAGAGGGGACCCTAGCCTGCTGGGCTTGTTTCCTGTGCTGAGGTCTCTCTGGTTATTAGTGTTCTATTTTCAGGCTGGTAGTCTTTCAACTCCCCGATTAGTCAGTGTGTTGTGCTCAGGTAAACAAACAGGGATGCTCCGTGGTGGAATTCAGGAACTGGATGTTGCAGGGTCCAGATCAGAAAGCTCGAGGGTGAAGGTGTAAGGGTCCGGCAAAACGTCAGAGGAAGAGACCACCAAGAGACTGACTCATGCAATTGCAGAAGGGGATTTATTGGGGATCTATTCCAGCGCACTGGGGCTCTGTGCTCACTCAAGAAGGGAGAGCAGCCCAGAGCCCCGGATAGGGGTTGAGCAGTGCTTAAGTACACTTTTTGGGGAGAGCGGGCACTTTGCATACATCAGAACAAATCATCATGAGGCGCGGGAAAATTGAACAACAACTCTTAAACTTGATTAGTACATTCATTGGCGGGAACAGGTCGGGCGGGGGTGATTGGTCACTCCTAAGCGGGGTACACATTTAAACTGATTGGTTTGGGCCTTGAATGCCTAAGTGCCAGGCTACACAGGGTCCTAGGTCATTAAACAACCAGAGGGTAGGGGGAATATTTACTGGGCAGTTCCGGGTATTGTCCTTACAGCTACAGGATTTCCAGGTTTGGGGTGTAGCAGAGGAACTTAAGAATACCTGGTCCTTCGCTTTTTAACTCAGGCCTTGCAGCTTAGAAACTTTACAATGCCGGGTCTTTTACACTTTAACTTCAATTTCTTTTACTCTTACAAAGGATGATGGGTGAGTGGCCAGCCACAGCTCCCCTTGAACAATTCCAAAGAAAGCTGAGCAGTTAGAAGCATCCACCAGCAACCCCCTAATTGTCTATCTCAAAGTTAAGGAGGAACCGTGAAAAGCCACCTACCTTTATGGGCCAGGATGACCCAAGGGTGATTTGATGGGCGGCAGAATCATGTCCAAGAATAAATCCCATGCTGCAAAGGGCATGCTCGCTGGGCATGAGGCCTCACACATGTAAATCCCAGTGACTTGGGAGCTTGAGGCAGGAGGAACACAATTTAAGGCCGGCCTCAGCAACTTAGAGAGGCCCTAAGCAACTTAGTGAGAACCTTCCTTAAAATAAAAAATCAAAACGACTGGGGATGTAGCTCAGTAGAAAAGTAACCCTGAGTGCAATCCCCAGTACCAAAAAATTTAAAAGATTAAAAAAGAGGGGACATGCTTGATTATTGTCAACTAGAGGGGAGACATAGACTCTGGCAAAGGGTGCAGAGGCCCCAGGTTTTGGGGGAAAAAAAGAGAAAAAAAACATTCATGTAATTAGAAGGTACCCTTCTGTGAGTATTCCTGTGTGTTCTGACATTGTGCCCCAGGTGGGGTTGACTTTCCCTGAGGCACAAAATGTGGTGTTCAAGCCCAGGATACTTTAAATACCACATTTTAATGTTAATTTTGTTTTCAAAACAAACAAAGAAAAAAGCACATTAATATAATAGTAATGAATAAGGACTGAGGATGTAGCTCAGTGACAGAGCATTTGTCTAGCACATGTGAGGCCTGGCCTCCCTCTTTAGGACTACAAGTACTACTACTAATAATAATAAATATGTAAGAATGAACCCAGCCTATTTTTTTTTTGCTTTTATACCAACAGAGTTGTAAAAATAAGATTTTTCATATTTTCTTATGGAAGAAATGGCCCATGGCAGCAAATGTGCCTAAAGGTCATTAAAATGATAATGAGGCCATGACCCCAGTAACTGTAACAGCACTGGCTCATAGTCAGTGTGCAATAGATTGTTGAACGAATGAATGAACGAACGTAAGCGGCGCCATCTATTTACAACGAAGACAAGTGTTGGGTGAACATGAGCCCAGTTGGTGGACTTCCTTCACAGGGAGCCACGAAGGGGGGTGTGATGCATTCAGCTTTGGACCTGGGGAAGCTCCCTGTGCTGTCCTGGAAGGAGAGCAGCTTCTGAGGTAGAAGTAAGGGAAGGCACTCTGGGAGCCAGAGCTGAGCATGACTCCTGACCAGGGTTGCCCAAGTGTGGCACCCAAACCATTAGGGTGACTTCAAATACAGTGAAGAAGACCTCCCATCTTGTCTATCTTCCCATGCTGCTGTTACATGAAGGAGAAAGTCTGTTTGTGGATAGTTTGTCTTCAAAATCTCGGCAGGCTTGGTGTGCACCCCTGTAATCCCAGCTCTTCAGGAGGTCGAGGCAGGAGGATCACAAATTCAAGGCCAGCCTGCGTAACTGAGCCAGACCCTGTCCCAAAGTAAAAAATAAAAAGACCAGGGATGCAGCTCAGTGGTAGGGGACCCTTGGTTCAATCCTCAATGTGGAATAAATGATGTAAAAAATAAGCCAGAAGCAATGGCACGCGCCTCTAATCCCAGCGACTCAAAGGCTGAGGCAGGAGGATCACAAGTTCAAGGTCAGCCTCAGCAATTCAGGAAGACCCTCAGCAATTAGTGAGACCCTGTCTCAAACTTTATGAAATTAACTAGGGATGTAGCTCAGTGGCAAAGAACCCCTGGGTTCAATCTCAATACCAATAAATGAATAAACATTTTTTAAAAAATAAGTAAAATCCTCAAATCCTAACTCACATCCCTCTGTAACAGTGATAACAGTACTGAGCTCTTCAGAGGCAACTAGTATCTGTTATCTGATAACATTATGTTTGTTTTCATTGTATTTATTCACAAAGTTATCCTCTCTCTAACTAAGGGGAGCAATCCTGAGTGTTCCACACATTACAGTGATGTAAACGTCCATTCTAAGATATTTATCTAAGTACTGCCCTCAAGTGTGCATGGCCTGGATTCAATACCAGCACTGAAAGAAAAAGAGAGAGAGAGAGAAACAGAGGGAAGAGGAGAGGATGGAAGGAAGGAAAGAATCATCCAACCGAACGCAAGGGTCGGTCAGTTCAAAATAACAGTATGGAAATAAACTGGAAACGGTTGATAGAAAAATTAAAATCTAGGCAGTATTCAATGTTTGGAGTTCAAAACACTCCACGTTACTCTGTGTTAAAGGTGCACTGTCCTGTATCTTCTCCCGTTCTCCCCCTCAGTTGTCAGGAACAATTCTTCAGACGGATTCCAGGCCCGCAGCAGAAGGCAGGCTTTTCTGAGAAACACGCATCACTGACTGAACACTCGGGAGAGACCGTGTCCTTCTGCTTCCCTCTTCAGGAGGTCTGATCAGGTCAAGAACTTGGAAGGGTCGGAGTTTTCACCCCACTTCCATACCAACAAGTTAGGCGGAATCCTTTTATGGATGTTGGTGACAACACGTGAGACTCCTGGGTGAGAAACAAGAGAGTCTCGTCACTCACCACAATATCGGGAACCTGTTTTACTTTGTCTTGTGCTGGTTTCTCCAGCTTCAATTCCTAAAGCATAACACAGAAAGGCTGAAGTGATCCAACTGTGACGGGAATCCAGAACTCAGGGAACCGGAGTCTTTTATAACAGACAGTAAGCAGACCAGCCTTTGTCCCGGAGGGAGACGCCATCTACAGACTCAGCCACTCGTTTTTTAAAAAATATTCATCTAGCTGTAGATGAACACACAGTGACTTTATTTCTATGTGGTGCTGGGGATGGAACCCAGGCCTCACACGTGCGAGGCAAGCGCTTTACCACTGAGCTAAAGCCCCAGCCGCCAAAGCCACTCATTATATAAACATCTTGGAAAAGTCCAGAAGCTTTCTGAAAAGGCAGCCAATTCCTTGCTTCATACAATGTGAACAAGAAGCCAGGGGCTCGTACTTCACCTGGCTCAGTTGCCCTCGGAGTCCGTCCCGTGTGGGCACGCTGGAGAGTTTATAACCAGGTGACCTAGTTGCGTTTCTTTTTATTGCAATAACAACTTAAGGCCGATATTATCCCCATGTTATGGACAAAGAAGCTAAGGCTCAGTTAAGTCGAAGATGTTGTGCGTATCATTGGAAGTGAGAGGGTCTGAACCGAGGCTGGTGGGACGTCAGGTTCTCTGTCTCCTTTCTCTCCAGATCTCACCAGGCACCGAGTTAGGTGGGAGGGTGCTGTGCACCGCTTTTCCTCCTCTATACTCTCCTGGGCTGCATAGGCAAGGACCAGCCTGGTACAGAGAGAGGCCTTGTTCTGTCCAGCTGGGCACCGGGTCAACACCCCTTGGGCCCTGGCCCGTCTCTGGAGCAGAAGCCAAGACCACCCCTGGATGGGGCTGGTGCCAGGTGAGGAACGGGCACCAGGGAAGCGGGTATGTGGTTGCCTAGCACCTGAGTGACCTTCAGCGGGAGGGAACGACTGAGCGGACAGTGAGTCATAAACACAAGAGCTTCAACGAGGGAAGAAGGAACAAGATTAATGGCACAGCACCACCGGCTCACTGAGTGGTAATTACCATCTTCGTTACCCTGATTATCATTTTCTTTCCCAGACAATATCAGCTCCGTTTAATGGACTGAATGGCCCTGCTGAGAACCAGAGTTGACAGAACAAGCTGGTGAGAGAACAGAGTGAAACCCGTCCCCTGCCCCCCACCTCCCTCCACCCACGTGCTGTCGCCTCTCAGAGTCTGAATGCCAACCCTGGCGGCAGGAGATGGGTCTGCAAAGCAAGGCCGCCAGGCGCGGACCCGCCACCCTCAGGCCGTCTCTCAGGGGACAAGTGCACCCCCTCTTTCCAGCCCTGCAGCCCACAGGGGCTGCTCCAGTCGATACCTCTTACTCCCAGGAAAAAAAAAAGGCTCTACATCTTCAGGGATTCTCAGAATCACGACCCTCACCAAGGAGCTGAATGTCAGGGCTCCACCAAACCAGGCCACCAGCAGACAGCCCGCGTCCAGGAGGCTAAGCTCTCCAGCCAGCACTGGAGGTGCCACCCAGAGCCACGGTCCTGGTCACCGACAGGTCCTGCCCAGTCAGCCTCCCTCCATCTCCAGCAGAGAGGGCCGTCACTTCCCCTGGGTGACGCACGAGGCTTAAGGGTGAGCTGCGCTTAGCGGGCGGGGTGCAACCCCTCCAAGAACACCCTTCCCTGATATCTGTGCATCTGCTGGTGCTCTGAGAGCTACGCCAGGGGAGCAGGATGGCCTGGAGCAGTCACTGGGGAAGGAAGGAGTATGCCCCCCAGTACTTAAGCCCTCCCTCTCCCTCCCTCCGTCCCCCGAGCACAGCGAGCTGCACAGGTGTGTGTTGTGCGCCACACCAAGAACGCGGCTCCTCCGTCGCTGACAGAGCATGCAGTGAGTCCTGGGTTCAAATCCTGATTCTCTCACTTCCAGTTTACCCCACTTTACAGAGGAGGCCAGAAAGCCCGCTGGTTAAGCTTTGGGCTCCTGGTCACAGGACTCAGGAGCATCAGGCCCGGTGCGCCAGGGCAGAAAGCCTGAGGCCAATCCTTGTGCTTCACGGAAACACAATTCTCTTAAGGTTTTTTAAAAAAGATGATTCTTCCATGAATAGATAACATATATGTGTCTAGATCCCACTTAAACCTGCTTGTAAGGGAAGCAGAATAATAACAAGATCATTCAAAGGGAAAAACTGAAATGTTGTAAACATGAAAACATTAGACATCGTCCTGGTGTGGTGGCACCTGCCTGCAATCCCAGAGCCTCGGGAGGCTCAGGCGGGAGGCTGGCAAGTTTGAGGCAAGCCTCAGCAACTTAGTGAGACATTGTTTCAAAACAAAAAACATCCAGGGCTGGGGATGTAGACTCAGTGGTTAATAAAATAAACCTTAGGTGGGCTTGTTAGGAAAGTCCCTGCACAAGGCATCAATTACTGCCTAGTCCAGGCTTTGGGCGGGTCTCACAGCGAGCCTCGACCTCAGGGTACCAGCTGTCACTGCCAGGGACCCTGTGGCCTGGCCATCCTGTGGGGTTCCTGGGGTCCCCTTTCCCTGCGGCTCCCAGCCTGGTCAGGACCAGGATGTGGGACTGCCTCACCAGGTGATCAAGCCCGACCCTGGGTCAGGAGCCAGGGACAGAGCTTCCTCCAGCTTCCAAGGACGTGACTCACCAGGGGAGCCCACAGGGGGACGCTGATCCAGCCTGGAGAGGAGGCTGTGCCAGGCTCCAGACGCACAGACCCTGGTTCTCAGCTGCGCCCCAGACCCTGTCCTCCGTTTCCTGAGGCCACCGTTTGCCGTGAGCTACTCATGGCTCTGAGTGTGCGTGACGAGGTGAAGTCCAAGTGAACAGCCACCAACGGCCTGGCACAACCGTAGGCACAAACCAACGAGAAAACACCGCAATTCCCAGATCATGACAAGGACCCGGCGGCGCGGGCGACCAGACTCCCCGTGGAGAAGAGGCCTGCGGACACACAGACGGCCAGCTGAAGAGACCCCCTCGCTCCAGGCAATGAAAGGACGAGCTCCCCGGAACTGGACGTGCGGCACCCTGACCATCACCTGGTCACTCCTCGCCGCCTTGGCCAGGAAAACTGCCACAGCGTGATCCCACTAAGTGCCGAGTGTCCGTCCTCCGGTTCAGCAGAGCCCAGCTCCTCCTCCCACGACCACCAGGCAGGCCCCCCGAGTGGGAGCTGGGAGCCAGGGTAAGGATCGGGGCCACCCCGACATCTCCAGGTGGTACCCCAAGGTGACCTCTGTCCATCCAGACCTGGCCCTAGAGCTTTGACAGCTCTGCGTGGGCCAGTTCACCTGGCTGTCTCAATCCGACCACCCACGGGGACACTTGACCCTGGGCCTGTGCCCTCAGCTCCACCTGCCGGACCCCTGTGGCTGCTTGACCCTGGCTTAGCCCTTCTGTCACATGTCACGTGTTATTTATTGTGTACAGTGTGACGTCGACTCCAGTGTTACAGATATTAGAAATCAAGCTTGGAATAAAGATCTGTGATGGCCGGCTTACGACCCCCAGGTAACTGCAAGCACCCAGTGGACGGCCGGCCACTGAGGGAGCGGAGGAGCCTGTGAATTCATCCTTACGAACCAGTCCTGACACTGGACTGGTCCACGTTCACGTCTAGCTCACTCCCTCCAGCCAGCCTCCCCTGTCTTCCCGTTTCCATCTTGTACTGAAAACATGGCCCTTTCCAGCCCTTCTCGCCAACCTCAGCCCCCATGGGAGGTCAGGGCCTCCCAGGAGAGCCGCTGTGCTGAGCAGGTGAGCGAAGGTCTGCGACTGGCGTATTGGAATGACCGGCCAGCGGAGCGCCTTCCCTTCGGGTGGCCGGTGGCCCTGCCTGTGTGTTCCCAGGAGGAAGCTGAAGACCCAGCTGAGAAGGAGCTCAGGCCACTCCATCCGGGAGCTCACTCCCCTCTCTCCAAGGGTCCCCGTCGCGGTGGACACTCGGAAGCCATTCCTGGTGCTCCCTGTGATTCAGAAACTTGGCCTTGGGGTGGGGAGATCACGTCTTGTAGTCAAGCTCGCAGTCGGAGCAGACGCCCACTGAGGAGAGCAGAAGACGCAGCACTCTCTTCCACTCCCAAAAAGCCCGAGGAGTTGGGCCATCGGCCTCCCGGGGACGGCAGGAGTCCTGTCCTAGTGTCGTCCTCCTCCCAGGGCCCAGGGCCCACCAGCAGAAGTGGGAAATGGCCGAGGGAAGGACAGGCCACGCTGCGCGGGAAGTGATGCCCAGCCCCGCTCCCAGCGCCCACTGTGTCCAGGGAACACCGCTCGCCACAGGAGGCGGCCAGGGGGTTCCACTCTGTCTGAGCAGCCCCAGAGTGTCAAGCAGTGTGGCTGTCCAGCCAAGGACAGGACGGTTTCCCCCTCCAGACCCCGGGACCCAGGGCTGCTGGAGAGCAGCTCCCTACACACAGCTCTTCAGTGCCAACAGGTCACTCCACTGAATCACGTAACAAGACTTAAAATGGGGTTAATCACGTATGTGGCCTGGAATTCTGGAAGGATGTTCAAGAAACTCTTAGAAATAGCCGCCTTTGGGATTAGGGGTGTGACCCGGGTGGGGTAGCTCTGGCCTAGAGGCCCTGGGCCTCCGCGTTCAGTCCCCAGCACACAGGAAAAGTCAACTCTGGAGCAGAGACCTCGGGCAGGAAGAGGGACGCACTTCATCTCGGTCCATTCCCTCGAGTGTGTTCCTGCCCTCAGCAGGCACATGCGCTTCCTTTACAGTAATAAGAGCTAGTTAATAAAAATAAATGAGCCCCTGGCTCGGATTCAGAAGCGTACGATTTAGAGTTGGAGAGGAATTTAGAGGAAGTTTCACACAATCAAAGCCAAGATACATTATCAAATGGAAAAAGGTTTTAAAAAAAAGCAATTGAAGATTTGTTTGACGACTGTGATCCTGTTTGGGTTTTTAAATTATACATAGGATTATAAATATACAGTCGTAGGTGTATCTCTGGATAGATGTAGCTACACAAAAAGAGAGAAACAAGTTGAAGGAGTGTATATCAAACCACACGCTGTGGTTGTCTCTAGAGGCTGAAGAGGGGAGGAATTTCACTTCCTATTTTATTTATTTCTGAAATCATTTTATTATCATATTGACTCATATTTTAATAACCAGAAAAAAACGTAGATAAAAATGGAAAGAGGCTTTAACTCCTTCTGCATTACCTCCAGAATGCAGGGGAGTGTGGAAGAGCATGCCGGAGGCCCTGCAAAATGAGTCAATAAGTAAATGATTTCAATGGAGAGAATTCATTCCGTAGAAGCGGGGATGGAGATGGGAGAATTCATTCCGGAGAAGCGGGGATGGAGATGGGAGAATTCATTCCGTAGAAGCGGGGATGGAGATGGGAGAATTCATTCCGTAGAAGCGGGGATGGAAATGGGAGAATTCATTCCGGAGAAGCGGGGATGGAAATGGGGCTCATGGTGCTGGGTCCTGAGAATCCTGAGACAAGGTGAATCCAGAAAGATCTTAGTGCTGGGCCGGGTAGAGGAAGAGGTGGCCCGGGAAGGATGAAGGGCGTGGCTCAAGTGCAGCAGCTGTTTGTTCAGGATTCTCATCCGGCTCCTGCCTGGTGGGTGGCACATAATAGATGCTCAGCATTAGCCCTGGATCAAAGGAGGCGCAGAAGAGGGAGGAAATGATGGATGACTTGCCTTGTTAATGACAAGGTCATTCTACCATCCGCGTAAGAAGGAAAAATCAGAAAGAGGTAAATGTGACTGAGGGGTGATGTTGACTGAGGGGACGAAGGAGAAGAGGGACACAGAATTGAATGTCTAAGTGTGACCCCAGTGGCCCAGGAGTCCAAGGCAGGAGGATCCCAAGTTCAAGGCCAGCCTCAGCAACTTAGGGAGGCCCTAAGCAACATAGCAAGACTCTGCCTCTAAATAAAATATGAAAAAGGGCTGGGGATGTGGCTCAGTGGTCACGCACCCCTGGGCTCACTCCCAGGACAAAAATCTAAAAAAGGATTGAATGTCTAAGAGGAAAAAAAAAAGAGACAAGGTGTGACCTCTCATTCCCAGGCTTCCCTGTATGACTTCTTCCTCTTGTCACGTCTACGGTTTGGTATTTTGCTCCGTAAACAAAGCTGCTGTTGTGATTAGAAAGTTAATGATCATAGCTTCCTTTGGTTCTCTTGCAATTGGTCTAGGTACGATATTTCCTTTGGCAGACATCTTATTCAGTTCCTCGGAGCCAGCTTTGATGATGGAAAACACAGAGAGCTCATTATTGGCCATAACTGGACAGTGATATCATCACCACGGGGTCCTGGCTGGAGTCCTCCTTTCAGGAGTGACCATCACCGTGCGGTTTGAGTTCCCTTGTAATTCTCTCTAGTTCCCTTACAGGGAAACTGTGTTACTTTTATCATAGTATTTTTTGGGGAAAAAAATAGACTGAAAAATCAAAACAATCGTAATTGTTACAGATTTCTGTTATGAACATTCCTCATATTTGGGGGGCATGGTGGGGAGGGAGGACGTTCCCAGCCACCAAACGGGAAAGGGACCATTTTCTCTTCTGCCCAGAGCATCCCTGGGACGCCCAGAGCCGGTCAGTCCTTCCTCCAGTCTCCCAGAACACTGTCATCTCACCTGCTTGTCCACTGGGGAAGTTCTTCAAGCCTGGCTCCATTCCTCTGGAACCATAAACCAACAACACAGCGTACAGCCTGGGCCACAGTGGCTCCTCTCCCTGCAGCAGTGTGTGGGGGGGGGGAGTTCAAGGTGACCTTGCATCTCAGACAGGAAGCCCTGGGCCACCATCCAGTCCCAGCCCAGGGTCAGGGCCTGGGGTACTGACAGGACTCTGCTGGGATCTGGAGGTGGGACGCCCTGCCCTGAGGCTAAGTCTCAGGGACTCTAGTCCAGGCCTCGGTCAGCTCCACCCCTGACAACAGGGGAAGGGCCGGGCTGCGGGCAGCCTGGCTCTCCAGGTGGGCAGGTTCCCCCTGTGTCCTGTTCAGGTGAACGGCCCTCAGGTCCACGCAGCCGAGGCTGGCCAGAGCTTCAGGTGGCCTCTCCTCTTATGGTCTAGACAGTGGACTCCACGTCATGGACAACCACAAGAATGGGGCCCTAATGGAGCAAATCACTCTCCGTATGTCCAATACTTCAAAATGCACTCCACTGTGTTGTAAAAATGATGATTATTATTAAATAAATAATTAAAATGGGCGGTGGAGCCGGGGCGGTTGAAAGGAAAGCCAGGAACCGGAGACGGGCAGAGGCACACCTGGTCTATGGTCAGAGCTGACGCTGAGGCCTTGTCTCCACAGATGGAGAGGCCCACAGGCAGGTTCCTCGTCTCAGGGACGAGAGCCAGCGGGTCCTGACCCTCCCAGTGAAGGGCGCGGCTGGGAGTGGGGAGCCCTTCTCAGAGCGGCCCTTGGGGGAAAGTGGGGCTTTTTCTAGGATGGCAACTGCCACTTAACTTGGCCCTCCAGCTCGGTCCCTGTCCCCAACGCCAATCAATGCCACTTTAATAATGAGGACAAGGTGTGAGGAAAAGGAGAGCCAAGGTTTATTGCTTTGCTAGCAAAGGAGAAACTCCGGTCTCCTGCCCACAGTCTGCGACTCGGGGACAGGGGTGTTTCAGGGAACCCGGATCCAGAGGTGCTCCCTGGCCCAGGGCGCCCTGATGGCCAGTTAGGAGGGGATTCACGTCCCAGGTCCTCCGCAGGCACCGCCTTCCTGTAGCGGGTGTCGGGGGAAGGAAAGACAGCACAGTCTCCCTAACCTTGTTAGAGACGGGGAGAGGGGAGAGAGAACAAAAATTAATAGAAAAATAAGGCTCAGAGCCATGAAGGCTGCTTTCAGAAGGTGAAGGTGTTAAGTTCAGGACCCCCAAAGACCACCAGAGACCAGGATCCATGTAGGCAGCAAAGAGGTGTTGATTGTGAGCTAGCTCTGTCCTCCACACACACCGCAACTGGTGACGCTGGTGGCCCCAGCCCAGGGTTTGCAGCATTTTATACAGTCTCTGGGGAAGGCAGGGCCCCACATGCATCACAGCATCTTAGCAATCATCACACACGCGGGAAAACCATAAAACATGAAACAACAGGATTAGCGGATCAAGGGGCGGGAAAGAATCTGGAAAGGATTATCGGTTAGTTCAAGGGGTTGGCGCACTTAGAAATGATTGGTTTAGGGGCTGGTGTTGTGGCCCAAGTGGTAGCGCTCTCGCCTGGCATGCGTGCGGCCCGGGTTCGATCCTTAGCACCACATACCAACAAAGATGTTGTGTCCACCAAAAACTGAAAAATAAATATTAAAAATTCTCTCTCTCTCTCTCTCTCCCCCCCCTTAATAAAAAAGGATGCTGCTTTGATTTATATTTTTTTTAAAAAATGATTGGTTTAAACTGTGAGGGTGTCCCAAGGGGAGTATGTGCCAAGCTGCAGGGCTTCTGGTTTAGATATTGGTCACCACACCTAGGTGGGGGCTGTCTGGAATTTCAGATATTTTGATATCTGGCCTATCTTAGGCAACCACCATCTGCATTGTGCAGAGCTTTCTGTGGTATTTCCTGACTTTAGGTCTGCAGTAGGTCAGGGGTTAAGCTTCAGAGCAAAATGAGGTCCCAAGTAGAAGGAGGTTGCTTAGGTCTTTCACATCGTGTGCAACCAGCATAATGAAAAGTTGTGCTGCAGTTGTGGACAAGGAATCAAAATGCAGCCAGCTGTCCTATGTACCGAATTAGAATAGATAAATAAATTCATAAAGAAAAAGGCGTATCGACGTAGGAGTTTACCCCTAAAGGTGCCTGCCTTGCTTACAGCTGACCAAAAGACACTGAAGAAGAGCGTGTGCTCTTAGTGATGCAAGTCAATATGCGAAGACAAGAGTCTGTCTGGTTCCAACTCTAGGATGCTGTGTCAGGAGCCCTTCTGTCCACCCGGAAGTTGACGGCATCAGAGGACACCCTCTCCAGCTCCCTCCTCACTCGCCATCCAGGGCCCTGGCTGCCTCAGTAGCCCTCTTTGCCTCCCTCAAGGGCACTGTCAGACATGTGTGCAAACCTGAAGAAGGCACAGGAGTGAGCCTAGTGACAGCTGTGCAGGCGCCTGAGCTGCTGAGGAGGCTCGGACGCGGAT
Organism: Ictidomys tridecemlineatus; assembly: GCF_052094955.1. Classification (NCBI taxonomy): domain Eukaryota; kingdom Metazoa; phylum Chordata; class Mammalia; order Rodentia; family Sciuridae; genus Ictidomys; species Ictidomys tridecemlineatus. Next base: position 143,520,972 of record NC_135486.1, read on the forward strand.
TCCAGGAGGAGGCCCTGAGCAGGGAAGCAGGCAGCCCGGGGCAGGAGGTTAGGAGAAGCTTCTGGACCTTTTGCTCAATTTTGCAGTGAAACCTAAAACTGCTCTAAAAATCACAAAGTCTGGTTTTTTAAAAGATAAAGAAGAAAAGATTCCTCTGGCTCAGGAAGGAAAGGGTTCGAGGGGGAGAGAAGAGAGCGTGAGGGAATGGAAGGCGGAGGGCGCCATGGCATAGGGGCAGCTGAAGGGCGTGAGTCGGACCAGAAAGCAGCAGCGGGATGGAGAAGAGGGACCTTTCCTCCTTATTTACTCCGCAGAACCGGGGAGTGAGCCCGCGAGCATTCTACCTCTGAGCTTCGTCCCCGCCTTTGTCTTTGTATAGGGACTGATCCCAGGGCTGCTTGACCACGAGCCATGTCCCCAGCACTTCTTAGGTCCTATTTCTCCCAGAAAAGCCCTCTTCCCCATGGCGGACTTTACGACTGTCAGCAAGAGTCTCTGTGAAGGAGTCCAGCGTAGATAGACTTCCTATTGTCGTGTCGCCCTGTTTACTTGGCCACTTACTAGTTTTCACAAACGTGTCTGTAAGGGTCCGGCGAACGTCGGAGGAAGAGGCCACCAAGAGACCGGCTCATGCAACAGCAAAAGGGCGTTTATTGAGGATCCAATCCAGCGCGCTGGGGCTCCAGGCTCACCCAACAAGGGAGAGCGGTCCAGAGCCGCGAGCAGGGGTTGAGCAGTGCTTAAGTACACTTTTTTAGGGAGGGCAGGGACTTTACATATGTCATGGTCCCCTTTAACAAATCACCATACACCGCGGGAAAATCAAACAACAACTCTCAAACATGATCAGCACATTCCTTGGCGGGAACAGGTCGGGCGGGGGTGATAGGTCACTCCCAAGGAGGGGGATACATTCAAACTGATTGGTCTGGGCCCTGGATGCCTACGTGCCAAACTGCACAGGGTCCAGGTTATTAAACAACTAAGTGGTCAGTACCGGGCATTGTCCTACCTGCCTCAGGAATTTCAGGTTCTGTGTGCAGTTCAGAAACTTTACAACACCTCGTCCTTGGCATTTCAACTCAGGCTTTGCAGCTTAGAAACTACTCTTTCAGTATCCAGTATCGTACTTTGTAGAACTGTGCAAACCAGGCCTCTGGCCTTGAGCTGGGCTTCACAGAGGTGTCTACATTTTTAAGATAAGTTACAATTGGGCTCCATGGGGACAGCTGGTGGGGGAGGGAAGAGAGGGGAGAAGCAGCTCTCCCCTTCTCAGGTGCTGTCCTTGAAGGGTTAACGTGCCCAGAACAGTGAGAGGAAAAGCTGCTTTTGTGTGAACTTCTGCAGACTGTGAACTTCTGAGCCCTCCCCTGACATGATGGGTATAGAGCTCTGAAACTCCCTGAACGCGGGGTTCAGGGGACTGACTGATTACAGCAAAAGCTGTGCCCTCTGGACCTGGCTGCAGCCAAATAAACTGTTTCCTGCCGTCTTCGGTGCCTGGCCTCGTCTGTCCCCACAACATTTTGAAACAGGGTCTTGCTAAGTTGTTTAGGGGCTTGCTAAGTAGCTGATGCTGGCCTCAAACTTGCAATCCTCCTGTCTCAGCCTGTTACTGGCAGCACAGGGGTGCACCACCACGCTCAGCCTCTTCCCTGAGTTCTTAAGTGGACCTAACTTCTTCATACGACAAGAAACACCACGATTCCTTTGCTAGATTTCCAATACTATGACAAAGTACCTGAGAAAATCAGCTGGGAAAGAAGCCGGCTTTGGCCAGGGCTTCAGGGGCTTTAGCCCATGGTCACTTGGCTCTGTCACTGTGGAACTGGGGGGAGCTGGTGCATCAGGGTAGAAGTGTGGCCGGGGAACCACCTACCTCGTGGTGACTGGGAAGCAAAGAGGAAGCTGCCAGGGTCCTAATACCCTTCCAGGGCACACCACCAGTGACGTGAGCTTTGGGGGACACTTAAAATCCAACCCATAACCGTATCCCATTCCCTAACCACAGAGGTTGATCCAGGATTGGACGTGTGTATGACCCTTATTAAACTAATAGGTCTTTACCTAGAAACTTATGATCTGGGATCAAGGGAACCAGAATCACTGTTCAGATGACTAAGTTGTGCACTGAGCAACTTGCTGAGCCAGGTGTGGGAGTGCATGAAATGTAGGGCTGGAAACTCCTGTGGGGAAGGCCAGGGCCCATCTGCAGCCTCCTGGAGAAGGCTGATCTGCATCACAATGAAGCCAGTTTGCACAGACAGGAGAAGACTGAGATAAGACAGGGGCAGCATTAGGATGCAGTCTTCCAGGCAGATCCCTCCCTTCCCCTCTCTCTTCACCCCTTCCCCCTTCAAGGAGAGCTCTTGGACTCCGTCTCCTGGGCGCCCAGTCCCCTGCCCATATCTCTTCCCTCTCTGGGTCATTCCTCCCTCCATCTCCTTCCCCATTCCCTCTGCGCTGACCCCATCTGCACCTCTCCATTTCACGAACCAGCTTATGGCTTCCTCAAAGAGTGGGAAACAAATGTGAACCATCATGCTTTTCCTCCGTTCATAACGAATGTCGCAGCCATAAATTACTCATGCAAATTAACACTGAGAACAACTAAATATCACACGGGGTCAAACTTGCTACTGAGGAACAATTTGCCAAAATTTCTCCATGAATATGTATCTTTGATAAATTTATCCCTGGAAAATAGGACTTGGCTGAAATCACAGTCTCAAAATGATATCAGTAGTAAATTAAAATCAGCAGAGGCAATATGGGAAAAATAATAGATTAAATAAAATTTGTTGTAAGATTAAGTGGAAAATAACCGATTTCATGCTACCAGTTTCAGCGAGAGAAGAATTAAAAAAAGCTCAAGGAAAATTAGAGTAGTTTATTTGACCCATGCAGATAAATGATCTCGGAATTAAATTGGCTTAATAGACTTCACTTTGGAAATGGTCTCTCATTGGCAATTCATCTGTGTTGATAGAATTCTGATCCAAATATTTGTGTTCAAAATGTCTTTGGTGGAAGTTGGGGGTGTAACTCCGTGGCAGAGCGTGTACGTGTGAGGGCCTGAGTTCTAGCCCCTGCACAAAACTAAAACAACCCAAGCTGGACGCTTGGGTGGTGCGCCCCTGTAATCCCAGCAGTTTGGGAGGCTGAGGAAGGAGGATCCCGAGTTCAAAGCCAGCCTCACCAACATGGAGGCACTTAGCAGCTCAGTGAGACCCTGTCTCAAAAATGCAAAATAGGGCTGGGAAGTGGCTCAGTGTTCAAGTGCCCCCAAGTTCAATCCCTGGTAGAAGGAGAAGGAGACTAGGAGGAAGAGGAGAGGGAGGGAGAGGAGGAGGAGGAAGGGGAGGGGAGGAGAGGGGATAAGAGGGGGGCAGGATAGGGAGGGGGGATGCACCCCTAAAGGTATTAATCACTGTGTAAGGCAGAATGTCTCACCCACACCAGGGACGGGGAGACCAGGCAGGCTTGAAGGGGGGCCTGGGGGTGGGATTTCGGTCCCCAAGGGGCGGGCGGGCGGGGTAGGGAAACAGCCCTGTGATGGCTGGAGACTTAGGAGCTTTGAATGGGCTTTCTCAGCAGTCTGTCCAGGTGTGAGGCCAAGCGGGGAGAGGTCAGCCAACGGGAAACGCAGTCTAGATCAGACACACGGGCACCCACCGCACAGGGCCACCAGGTGACAGGCAGCGCGGAGGGAGCTTTAGACCAGGAAGAAACCATTTCATATGTTCCACTTCATCATCACGAAAAATGGGGTGGAAGCTAATTGGTGCATGTTTCAGGCTTAATGGACCATGCAGCTCCGCCACAGCTATTCACTTCTGCCCTTGTCGGGTGAGATCGTAAACAAACGACTGACTGTGCGCCTATAAAGCTTCATTAAGGACGAGTCCCATCTCCAATACTGAAGAAAGTTACTTGTGAACTCTGAAATCTGAATTTGCATAATTTTTCCAGATTATGAAATGTTTTCTTTTCTTTTTTTTTTTCAGCCATAAAGAATATAAAAACCATTCTTAGGTCCTAGGCCATACGGGGCCCATCAGACTTGGCCCGTGGGCCTTAGTGGACGGACTCCCTGTGACAAATTATGTTACATTATTTTTTGAAAAATGTCTCTGTCATTTCCCTTGATGGGGCCAGTTTCCCAGATCCATGATGTTGGACTTGGCCATCTGATTGGCTTTGGGCAATGGAAATATTAGCAAATATGCTGAATATAAACAAAAAAAGTCTGAAAAGTGCCCGGCTGGACTTGCCCTCCTGCAGTTCTGCCACCACTGTGAGGGGGCTTCTCGTGGGCGGCTGCTGCTGCTTTATCCTGGGCACCAGAGGGAACAGACGTGGACCATCAGGAAGGGAGGCCCAACTAGACCAGACCCCAGCCTAAAGAAAACCTGCCCAGCCAGCCCAGATCCACCAGCCCTCACCCAACCCACAGATGCTTGAGGATTAAAAGCTTGCCGTTGTATTGCCATTGAGACTTTGGGAATATTTGTTACTCAGCAACCACTGACTGATACAAGTAACATCACCATTTTAATATTATCTGTGCCAGGCACTGATTTTTCATTAGGTGCTACATTGATTAATTTATGTTATTTAATTTTAACTTCAGGAAATGAGTATCATCATTTTCTCCATTTCATAAGTCAGCAAACTGAGACTCAGAAGTTCCCAAGAAGTTTGAAGAACCAGGAGACAAACCAACACTGACCTGTTCCAGAGCCAGTCCTTTCCATTAGGGGTTTGATTTCCACGGGTACCACCTGTGGCCATCTAGTGCACCAACTTCCTGTGGCCTACAGGACACTCCCAGGCCGCTCCATTCCCTGGAACACCCGTCCTCTGCATTCCTCAGTGGGATGACCCGCTGCCTGCCTGCTAGGTGTCAAGTCCACTGTGTCCATCTGGCCTCCAGACTTCCTCCCTCATGGTGGCCGGTCTCCACGTTACTTACTGTGTGTGGTTCTTTCTGATATCAGCTGTGTCCAACAATTCCGCTCGACTCCGACACTGTCTCCCTGGAGTTAGTCGGATCCCACAGGCTAAAAGGGCTCAGTCCCACTGGGCTGCCCCCACCTCAGACTCCACTTGCAAGGTGCAGGTCACCCGTACTCTGACCATGAGGCTGTACCTCCCACCAGCCCCCCACCTCCGATTCGGTAAGTTGCTAGGATGGCTTAGAGGACTCGGGAAAACACCTTACCTATGTGTGTGCGTTTACCGTAAAGAATGTAACTCAGGAAGAGCCAAGTGGACAAGGCTTGGGGCAGGGGGCTCGCGGGCTTCCGCGCCCTCTCCAGAACACTGCGTTCTCAGCACCTGGATGGCTTCCACCCAGGACTCCCCAAACCTCATGGTTCAGTCTCCAGCCCTCTGTCCCCTCCAGGGAGGGCAGTGTTGGCTCCTCTGACCACTTGTTCTTCCTGATGACCAGGGCAGTGTTGGCTCCTCTGACCACTTGTTCTTCCTGATGACCAGCCCATCCCGACGCTGTCCTGGGGACCCAGCACAAACCACTTCATTAGCCTAAACGCCTGGATGTGGGCACAGCAGACCTCCTCCTCCTTACCTAGGACGTTCCCAGGGTTTTAGGGGCCGGTCCTGGGAACTGGGGACAAAGCCCAAGTGTATTGCTTACTGCTCCACAAGTCGCCTGCTTTTCTTCCCCGCCAGATCTTGAGTGGTCAGTGGATGGGGCGCGGCGCTTCCCTCAGCCTGGTGTACAGTAAGGGTCAAAACATGATCCCGGTGTCGCTATCTTCCCATCATGGCGGCGGTGTGGCTGCCATCCTCATGTCCACCTCTGAGCTGTCCAGCTCCTTCGGTGGCGCGAGTCATCGAGCAGGTGATTTAATGGAGACTTTCAGTACCCCTTCTCCCTAGGAGCAGAGAAGGCCGCTGACTGCCCACGGCCTCCTAACGCTTCAGAATAGGGTCCAAATGTCCCCGTGAGGGAATCCCCTTTCCACTGCGTCCTCGAGGACACCCAAAGGACCTGGGGGATGAGGTGGAATTTCCCAGCCTCGAGGCAGAGCCCAACCCTGGCTCCCAGGCTCCTCTCCTGCCACCTTCTCTGGTGTCCCTTGCCCGGGGCGGAGTGAGACGGGTGGGATCCTGTGGATCAGTCGTACGCTCTGCTCCTCTCTGTTACGGGGTGGGGGGTGGGGGGACTTCTGGGAAACTGAGGCAGAGCAAGGCTGACCTTCAAGCCCCGGTTCCTGGGACCAAGTGTGGAAGATGACAGGCTCGGGGCTCAGAGTAGCAGGAGGAGTGATCAGGAGGGTAGGAAAGGGGAAGGGGCACTCTAAAGGGACAGAGTGGGTCCTCTCAGACAAGAGGGGGACGGGGTACCTCTCCTGCCCTCCAGTTTCATTGGAGATCCCAGAAAAGTTTCCAAAGGTCCATGTTTGGATGTTTTGGTGACAGCGGACTTTCGGGTCTCCACTGTGCGTGACAGCTCCAGGTCCTTTGACCCCTGATGACGGATTCTAATTGGAACTTGCTTACGGATTTAGTGGTTCAAGGGAATTATCCTTATCTCCCCGAGTCCCAGGATCTGGTCTGTGTAAGGGTCACAAAAGTACCCCCATACACTTCGGGGTAACCTGGGTCTTCTCATGGGCATCTCACCTGTCCGTGAAAGTGGTTTGGTGGGAACGCAGCGCATCTCTGGACTTGAGCCAGGCGGGTGCAGGTGAACTGCTTTTTCAAACTAAAAGCATGTGGGCCAGCACAGTGGGCCTGGTTTATCATCCTCTCAGCTTTATGCCCCCACCACTCACGTCTGTCTGTCCCCTGTTGAAAGGGTAAAGTTTTTAAACTACAAAGCCTAAGTTAAAATGTAAAGGATAAGGTTAAGATTTGTTTCAAGTGCTGTGAAGTTTTTAAAGTTCTGTTAAGTTGCAATTTCCTGAAGTGAAATTAAGTTCTGTTTTCCTGGAACCTGCAATTCATGTAGAAGCTAAAAACAACCCCCTCCCAGAAACCGTGCAGTCCAGCACGGACACACTTCAGGGCCCAGACCAATCAGTTTGAATGCGTACCCCGCTTAGGAGTGACCAATCACCCCCCCACTGTTCCCGCCAATGAATGTGCCAATCACCTCTCAGAGTTGTTGTTCAATTCTCCCGCGCCTCATGCTGATTTGTTCTGATGTATGCAAAGCCCCCCCCACCCCGCCCTCCTCAAAAAGTGTACTTAAGCTCTGCTTGACCTCTGCTCTGGGCTCTGGGCCACTCTCCCTTCTTGAGTGAGCACGGAGCCCCAGCGCGCTGAATTGGATCCTCAATAAATCCCCTTCTGCAATTGCATGAGTCAGTCTCTTGGTGGTCTCTTCCTCCGACGTTTCGCCGGACCCTTACTCTGCCATCTCCACTGGGGTCAGAAGCAGCCTCAAATCAGCCAAAGACAGAATCAGTCAGAGCACTGGGCTTCTCCTTCTAAAAGAAAACCAGAAAACCCCAATGGCACCGAGGTCAATGAGATGTGGAAGAACAGGACAGGCATAGGTAAATGTCCCCGAGAATGAGGGATCTTTTTTAAAATGTGGGAAGAATAAAGCAAAGGAGAAGGCACCATCTGCCCCACCTCAACCTCTTCTGTCTTAATAGATGAAGAATCTCGAGTTTTGGGGCAAACCTCTCTCTTTGGACAAGCAGGTGGCCTCTGTGGGAAAGGGGTTAGAGGCCCTGCAGGGCCCGGAGGCTCTCCCAGCTCAGCACCAACAGGAGAGGCCAAGGGAGCAGAGGCCGGCGCCCGCTTCCCACAGGGGAGCACATGGCACACCCCTGCAAGGCACATCCCCTGACAGGGCCATGTCCATGGCACTGATGAGGCCACAGGAGCAGGGCCGACTTGCCTTGATCAGATCATTTGTGGGCGAGTCAGGACTTCAGTCCTGAGCAGGCTCATTCCAAGCCCTCTGCTCTGCAACGTCGTGGTGGCCGGGGGTTTGATTGGTTTTTGATTTTCCTTTGTTTTGTTGTTGTTTCAACTGAGAAATTTTTGTAGATTTACAGGAAAGTTGCAAAGATTGTACCGAGAATGGCCATGGGCCTTTCCCCTGGCCAAGTCCTGCAGAGCTGTTCTGACATGATGGAAACCGGAAAATTAGCCCAGAACAGTCCACTGCAGACCATTATTCAGTGTTTCTACTAATGTCCCTCTCTACCATCTAAGACAAAAATGTCCTTTATTCTCAGGTTCAGTGACCAGGAGCCTGCATATAAAACCGATAAGGGAAAAATTAGCAAGAGAAAAGCTAGGTTTTTGATCACATGTATTTGTGTAAACATGAGTGTTCACAGGTAAAAGTGTGACTCAGAGGGTGGCTGGGACTGGGGGCTGCACACTGTCTTATAGGTGAAGGGTGAGAGGAGAAAGGGCATGTGCTTGTGGGAAACCAAAGACTTTTTGGAAAGATAAATGGAAGACATATTTTTTGTTGTTTTTATGGTGCTGGGCCTTGCTCTAACACTGTGCCAAGCTCAGTGGCTCGTGCCTGCCATCCCAGTGACTCAGGAGGCTGAGGCAGGAGAATTACAAGCTAGAGGCCAGCTTGGGCAATTCAGCAAGACCCTGTTTCAAGATAAAAATGGGAAGGGCTCAGTGGCAGAGGAACCCGGGGTTCCAGCCTCAGCCCTGGGGAGAAGAATACAAGAAGACGGACACCCATCAGCACCCACTTTGGTCTTCACCCAGCCATCGAGGGAGGTGCTATTGCAGTTCATCCCTATTGTACCAGGTGAGGACCCTGAGGTCCAGGCTCAAAGAATTAACCCGAGGCAGAGGCACCACTGAGCACAGCTTGCCTGCCCCAGGCTCCCGGTGAGTCCTCCACTGTGGGTGGCCTCCCACCATGTGCTGTGCTCCTGTCCAGGGCTACAGTCTTCCAGGGCTCCCAGGAGCCAGTGGTGGTGACTGCGGCCTCCAGCAAGTGCTACTCGGTTTCCTCACCCTCAGGTTTATCTCAGTGTTAATGTTGACCATAGTTATCAACAACAGTCAGTTCCGTGGGAGAGCACGGGCCTTGTGTGTGTGTGTGTGTGTGTGTGTGTGTGTGTCCCCGAGTGCCGTCCACAGCACTGCAAAAATATAAAATAATGGCAAGGCAGGTGGCGCACACCTGTAATCCCAGCAGCTGGGGAGGCTGAGAAAAGAAGATCACAAGTTTGAGACCAGCCTCTGCAACTTAGAAAGAACCTGTCTCAAAACTTAAAAAAGTGAAAAGAGCCGGGGATGTGGCTCAGTGGTTAAATACCCCTGGGTTCATTCCTGGTATCATACTCGTGCCCCTGAGTTCAATCCCCAGTCCCATAAATAAATAAATAAATAATAAAGTAACTGTTTTGTATCCCATATATATTTGCAATTATGTGTCAAGTAAGAATGAATTCAAAATATAATGGCCAACACTTATTAAATGTATTACCTGTTGGGAAATAAGCGTCATCTACGTATTTATAAATTCTGTTTATTTTTGTTTGTGAACCAGGTCCTCGGACACGTTCAGCAAATGCTTTACCACTAAGCTACGCCCCAGCCCTAGACATGGGCTTCAACATTCCTCATACCTGCATTTCATAATGCCACGCTCATTCTTGGAAAATATATTCATTCACGATTCAACGAAATGTTTATTGACCAAACCAACCGCCCTCTACATCTTCCCTGTTTTCATGAAATTACAAACTATGACTCTCATCTCCTAAATGGCAAAGTTGACTATTTTTAAATATCCATGAGTCCATGCCGACATAAATAAGTGATTGAATAAATAAGAGGGGACAAATGGAAAACATTTCCTGTGCAGGAGAATTCCAGTAAATCATGCACACACTCCCCCCTAAAGGACACGGAACACTGCCTCCCCACCCCACTGTAAGTGTGGGTCCTGCAGTGACTACCCTCCAAACAGCACAGCATGAAGAGGGGCAGAAAATAAGGAACACACGACCTCCACCCAGCGATTAAGACCAATGCTGACCATGACATGTCATGTCAATAATATGTACCTTTGACACGAGACAACGAGAATGACCCTTTTACCTGTATGTGTACTATAACCAACGTCTACTCATGAGAAAAACACCAAATTCCCAAAGAGAAACATTCTACAGATTACCTGACCAACACTTCTTAAAACTGCCATCAAAAACAGAGTCTGAGCCAGGTGTCGTGGCACACACCTGCAACCCATAAACCTGGGAGGCTAAGGGAGGAGGATTGCAAGTTTGAGGACAGTCTCAGCAACTTAGTGAGACCCTATCTCAAAATAAAATGAGAAAAGGGCATGGAGGTGGCTTGGGAGGCTGAGTCAGGATGACTGCAAGTTCAAGGCCAGCCTCAGCAACTGAGCAAGGTCCTAAGCAATTTAGCAAGACCCTGTCTCAAAATAAAAAGAAATTAAAGGGGCTAAGGATGGGTCTCAATGGTTAAGTGTCCCTTTGTTCAATCTCTGGTACCCATAAAGGTGGGAGAAGGGAAAACTGGGGGTGTATCTCAGTGGCAAAGCACTCCTAGCTTCAATTCTCTGCATTAGAAAAGGGGGGGAGGAGATAATAATAGAGGAAACTGGGTGCTGGGTATATGGTTTCTCTCCTATCTTCAGACTTTTTCTTTAAATCTAAAACTCTTCTTAAAAAATTAAGTTTATTTCCAAAATTGGCCATTTTTGAATCTCAAACAGAGGACATTAATGTAAAATATTCCTTAAAATATTTGCATTCAAGAGGGAGCTTCAGAACAGACCACATGACTAAAACGTAGCAAAAGATTCAGAGAAAATTGATTTTGTTGCAGAGTAAGAAAATAATACCCTGTACCTATTCAAAGATACCAGGAATCCAAGGAGGAGCATTCTGAGGAGAGGAAAATTGTTTCAATCAGTCTCCTGCTGCAGAAACCATAAACATAAAAATGAAGCGATGCTATGAATCTCTCTTAGAGAAAGGAGGAGTGATCGATAGTTTTCTGACTAGCTGCTCTGCCCGGCTGAAATGACATTCATTCCAAGGGGTGGAGGGAATGAGCGGCCAATGAGAAATCTCAGGAATGACTGAGAGAGCCGTCATCTGGGGAACTTCCAAATCAGGTTTGACGGCTGGTCGATATGGGGAACAGTTGTTATATGTCATTTCTTCCCCAGAAGATGGAGCTTTGGTCTAAAATATGGATGTAAGACAAGCCGGCAAGCTGGGCCCAGAATGATAACGTTCAAAGGAAATGCATCAAATGTGGTCTAGATCAAGGGAGATTTCAAAAGCATTTTAAATCTCCTTGGAGATGAGTTCCTTTGACCTGATTCTCCTACCCGTCATCAACATTCATGGCTTCAACTGTTTTTATCCAGGCAAAAAGAACATTTCAGTGGGAGTCATAAAAATGATTATGTATCATCTTATTTTTATATGGCATCTCTCTTGCCAGAAGCCCAAAGGCTCCCTATTAACTTGTTCTATGGTTTGTATGTTGAAAGAGGTGACATTTAAGTTCACTGTTCCCATGAATTTATTACGCAGATATGAATTGTATGCATTTCCTCCAAAATATCCAGATGCAAAATTCATCTCCTGTGTGTTATTCTAACAGAGCAACATGACTCAGCCCCGACCTCAGCCACATCTTTCTCGTGTGAATAGAACTCGAGGGAGGAATCCTGATTGGAGTACCTTGACTCCACATGCTCATCTTTGAGCTCACCATAGTGGCCATGGGGCAGTCTCATCAAAACGCTGGACCATATGCAGAGCCAGCAACGTCATTGGTCACTACCTTCCTTCTGTAAGGTCAAGGAATCTCAACAAAATTGAGTTCTGTTAGACGGGAAGACAAGAGAGAAGTTGATGTTTTTAGGCCATATGTAAAGGTCTGGCGAATCGTCGGAGGGAGAGACCACACAAGAGACTTACTCCATGCAATTGGCAAAAGGGGATTTATTGGGGATCCATTCCAGCACGCTGGGACTCTGTGCCCACTCAAGAAGGGAGAGCAGCCCAGAGCCCAGAGCAGAGGTCAAGCAGAGCTTAAGTACACTTTCTGGAGAGGGCGGTGGGCTTTGCATACATCAGAACAAATCATCTTGAGGCACGGGAAAATTGAACAACAACTCTGAGACATGATTAGCACATTCATTGGCGGGAACAGGTTGGGCAGGGGTGATTGGTCACTCCTAAGCGGGGTACACATTCAAACTGATTGGTTCGGGCCCTGTGACAAACTGCACAGGGCCCTAGGCTAAATGGCCAGTAGGGCGTTGTCTTAACTATCTCAGGAATTTCAGGTTCTGGGTGTAGCAGAGGAACTCAATAATACCTAATCTTTTACATTTTAATTCAAGCCTTCCAGCTTAGAAACTTTACCCTTTCACATATACAGTATCTTCCATGTTACGTGTATCAGTTAGCTATCACTGCGTAACAAACTACCTCGAAACTCAATGACCTCAAATGGTATGCCTTTAGCATCTATAGGTCAACTGGATGATTCGGAGGGACTCAGCTGGGCTCCCCATACATCTATTAGTGTAACAGGGGTTCAGTTTTATGCTTTGTTAGTGGCTGCTCTGCCACTGTAATTGATTTTTTAAAAGGACATGTTTCTTTCTCTTCCTCCCTCCCTGCTCCTCCCTAATCTCAGGGGAAAGAGGATCAACTTTCTTCTCCATCCCAGGCAGAGTTATCTGCCCCAGCACACACCCACCAGAGGAATCTACTAATCCAGATTTGGGGGATGCTTGAGAAGATCTCAGAAATAACTATCTCCCAAATTGACAAAGGGGTCAAAACTTCTGCAGCCTTTGAATCACCTCTTTAAAGCCCCTGGCTCCTGCTGAGGGGTAGAATCAGAGCCTCGGGACAGGAACCTCCTGTGTTTCTTCTTTGCTAGAAAAGCAATAAACCTTTTTCCTTTTTCTCAAAACTGTGACCGCTCTATCGGATAGGCATTGGGGACAAGGACTGAGTTTTCAGCCACACAGAGAGAAACCAAGATTAACCAAAATCAATAGTTACGACTATTGTCCGTGCCCAGTTTTGGAGTCTCTGTGGAAACTCACCAAGAGGCAAGTCTTGGCTCGCACCTGGGATTTCATTAGTGGCTGCTTTACAAGCACATTCTACAGAAAGGTTAAAATGGAAGGATATTCAACATCTTGAATCTTCAAAAATACTGAAAACCATTTTCCTTCCTCCCCTCCTCCTTCCTCCCTCCCTCTCCCTCCTCTTTTTTTTTTTTTTGGCACTGGGATGAAACCCAGAACTTTTCACACGCCAGGCAAGCCCTTTACCACTGAGTTATGTCCTCAGCCCAAAGATGGTGTTTCAATACCAGGGACAGAAGCACAAACCAGAGTAGCTTAAGCATTAAACACAGAAAATTTGACTCAAACAATCGGAAAATTTAGAGGCACTGCTTTCAAGCACAGTCGATCTAGGTGCTCAAATAATAGGACCAAATGTCCCTTTTCTTCTCCTTTCAACCTCCTCAACCGCCGTCCTCCTCTTCCTCCCACTCTCTTGGTGGCCACTCGGCAGTTTCTGTGCCATTGACCCCTGCAACCCTGTTTATAGTCTAACAGTTTCCAGCTCCGGGAAAAGCCACCGCTTGCCAATAGTTCTCGACAACTCCTGAATTATGTGCCCATCGAATTGTGGCATGGGGCACAAGGGTCAGGAGGCACCGTGGTTTGGACGGCTGCGCCTCATTCATGTTCCCATCCCGGGGAAAGATTGGGTGACGCAGTGTTCATTTCCACAACTGCCTGATCCAGGAGTAGGAGGGAGATGGCTCATTATCTGGAGAAAATCCTAGTCTATTAGGGGACACAAGGCACGTTCAGGTAAAAATATAATTGTGGATGGGAACGTACTCAGTGTCACAAGAAAGGGAAAGGCCAAGTTGAGGATCTAGGAGTTCAAAGGAGGGTGTAATCACATTTGATTGGTACCACAAAAATGAACACGTTACCTTCCTGGAGACCTGGAATTAGCCAGAGATTTTCCTCAAGGACATTTTCCGTTCTTTCTTTCTTTTAATGTCAGTAAGTGGAACACAATAAACACATGTGGATAACTCAGGTAAGCCATGAAGTGGGAGTCATCAGGCTAACCACCCTGACTTCTATGAATGTCTGCTGAACCTAGACATGTGGGCTCCAGGGATATTCCCATGGGGACACTGACAGCCGCCCCACGTCCACGGAGCCCAATTCTGTTGGGAGCCAAGGACAATGAATCAGGGAATGGAGAGAAGCATACGATGGCTACAGTTTGTTGAAAACAAATAAGAGGCTGGCAGTTGAAGGGGCAGGGAGTGGAGGACCACCTCTGGACCTTGGTTGGCAGGGAAGGACTCTGTGAAGTCCAGGAGAGTGAAGTGGAACTCGGGAGCTCTCACCTGGAGGAGGAGCATTCTAGACGGAGGGAAGGCAAAGAGAGACAACCTCTCCAGGGACAGGAAAGGGCGAGCCTGGCACAAGGCACGACTGGCAAGAGAACAAAGGCAGGTTGTGTCGCTAAGACCAACAGAGCTGGACAGCATGGACGGGGCGTGGCAGACAGGGGTGTGACCTGGGTGGGGCAGAGGTAGGGGGCCTAGGAAGCTGTGGGAGAGATGCGAAGGAGCAGGAGGGACCTGAGGGCACCCCAGCCTGATTACAGAGTGGGCGGACTCTGAATTCCACCCACCTCAGCTCCTCACCACCTTGGCCAGCCCAACAGATCACAGAAGAGTTGTCTGTCCCACAAAGGGAACCGATCCTCATAGCAACCAAGAAAACGCCCCCTGTCTGTAGGAGTTGGCTTGGCCGCGGCCGCCATCCCGCCAGCTGACCCCCTCCATCCCAAACTTAGAGGACCAGGGCCCGGGGTGGGGGCTGAGCTCACAGGCTCCTGTGCCCAGGGACGCCTGGACTTCTAACTGACCTCTGAGGTGGTCACAGGTTTTCAGGAGGCAGGAGGACCTTTGTGGCTCAGGTCTGAAGCCCTCCCTCCTGCTCTGGAGTGGGTGTCCCTCTCTCCCTGCCCCAAGGCGCCCTCAGTCTGCTGGTCCCTAATAAGTGGCCTCTGCAGTCCTGGGGCCCGGCCTTGCCTGCTGAACCTCCTGCGGCCTGTTGGTAGGTGCCAGGTGACCCTGAAGCAGTCCCTCATCACCCCTGTCAGCAGGCCACCATGTCCCTTACACAACCCTCTGCTCACAGTATCCCTCGTTCCCCGTCATTGACTGGGCACAATGCGGCCGTTTGTCATGATGTCGCGGGCCACTGTCTGAAGATTCAGGGTCCCGGGAAAAGCTACTTATTCTTTTGAGCAGAGCATGGAGCCTCTTCCTAATTATAGCCCTTCTGAATTCCTTGTCCTTTCCTTTAAATAAAGCGTCTGGCCATATGTTCAATGAGTAGTATTCTGAGTTCCATATCTTGCCTCGTTTTCTTTGGAATCTGTCAATGTCAGAGCTTTTTACAGTGTTACCGTAAAAATGTACTGAACTTTGGTTGAGAAAACTGGCTTTTCTCAAGATACAGTGACTTTAAAAGAGGCTGTGTGGGAGTCTGTCCTGTTTGCAAAAATAGCGAAATCAGGACTTTCGGCTAATTCCCTACTTAGAATTTAGCTATTCGTGCTACCTAGACTGTTCTGCCTGGGTTCAAACACATTCTGTTTGCAGTTCAAAGTCGACTCGTACTTTTAAGAAGTAAGTTCATGGACTATCTCACCACAGACAGCAGGAGGTGGAGAAAAGTAGGGGCTCCATTAAACAATGGAATATATACACATGAAAATGGACATGATTTCCTGAGATTACAGGACACTGGGTCCAGGAATCGTTTCAACATTCTTATGGTAAATAATAGAGGAACCAGACAAACCAGGCATGAAACACTTGGCTGCTTCCTCCAGGGAAGGCTTTTGCTTCCAGAAGGTAAACCTGTGAAGCCACTCAAATAGGTTCTGTTAAGGTTTGCTCCAAGATCCAGGCACAGTCGCGCATTCCTGTAATCCCAGCCTCTTGATGTACAGTGTGTGCAGGAGGGTGCCACATAAGGGTAGAAAGACCCCGGCAGAACGCAGAGGACCAGGGGGCTGGAGTGCCTAAAATGTGGGGCTGCGTAACCCTGAAGATGTTGAAATTCCCTTCCCTAGGGTTGAGTTTTCCACTTCAGTTGTGACCCCTCCACATTTTACACATCATCTAGCCTTGCAGCATGCTCAAAGCTCACTCTCTATGAAAGCTCATCATGTGGCACAATTTGATTGCAAAAGTTGACCATAATTTTTTTTTCAGGGTGGGGGTTGGACAGAGGATTGAATTCAGGGGCTCTAAACCACTGAGCCCCATCCCCAGCCCTATTTTGTATTTCATTTAGACACAGGGTCTCACTGAGCTGCTTAGGGCCTCACCATTGCTGAGGCTGGCTTTGAACTTACAATCCTCCCATCTCAGCCTCCCAAGGGGCGTGCTCCACTGCACCCAGCTCAAAAATTGACCCCAATTCTTTACTTCTCCAACTAATAATACCCTCTGCAATGTGATGTTCCAGCTCTTCCCCAAAAGGGAGGGAGGCAAGTTGAGAACTGCCCTTCAATCTGGATTGGCCAAAGAAATGAAGCAGAATTGAGAATACACTTGAGTTGGCCACCCCTAATGAGCCCAGGGCTGCTTGCAGGAGAAGAAGAGACTGTGGAGGAGTCCTTGGAAGGCTACATTCCAAGTGTTCTCGGTCTGAGGTGTAATTCAGTTGTTAATTTAGGAGACAGTCATTTCTGAGGTCTTGTTAGGATGATCTTAGGCCTGAGCCTCAGCAACTCCATTTTAAAAACACCAGGCACACCCACGGAGCCCTCCAGTGTGGCCACAAACAAGTTAGTTCCCCTCACCCTGATAAACAGAGTGGAGCCCCTGGCAGGCTGTCCTGCCTGATCAGAGGGAAAGGCAAGAAGATCAGGGTGGAGACCGGGAGACCAGGTGTTTCTGACCCCAGGGAAAATGGCGTCACTGAGAAATCCAGTGGTAGCTGATAAGTATTGAAAGGGGGGTCAAAAGCCCCAAAATTTAGTATAAATAATAGAGCAAACAGGGATTCAGCCGCCAAAACAAGGATGCACTCGAGCTGGAGAGCCTGCTGAGGACCTGACATCCCGCCACTGGTCATCCTTCCTGAGCCTCCGCCTGATCCTCACTGCTCTCAAGCACCCCCTCTCCTGAACCCTGGTGAGAGCCGCAGCTTCTCCCTAGGACCCTCTCCTCAAAGGTCATCCGCTCCACACCAGGAAAGGCCTGCCTTGGTTCCGGACCTGGTCACCAGGGTCTGAGTGGGTGGGCGTCTGCTGGACATAGAGCCTAAGGCTTACGACCTTTGAACTTGGCCTGCAGAGGGGAGGTCTGCCGTGAGCCTGTCCTGATCAAGTGTGTTTGCAGTGCTCAGAATTCATCTAGAATTGTTTGCTGTGAACGGATCATGTCTATTGCAGTGCCCAGCATCAAGGATTGTCATTTTCTTGATGAAGAACCTATAGAGTGGAATTTTATGGAGTAATTTGAGTGAATAAAACATTGAAAGGGGCAGAAGTGCATGGACATTTTTTATTTCTCCCCTCAACTGCATACGTCGCAATTTTGCCCCCTCGCGACAGGTCTTCTGGTACCATCCCCAAAGTCTGGATTACTTTGTTCCTCTGTTGGGTGTGACCAAGGAGAGGTACTTCTGCCTAAAATGGGGAAAAAGGTAATCCTATTTCCCCTGAGATCAGTTGGGGCAGGGGGGTATTAGGGAGGAGCAGGGAGAGAGGAGGAGAAAGAAATGTGTCCATTTTAAAGATACATTGCAGCCAGGGACAGTGGCACATGCCTGAGATCCCAGCAGCATGGGAGGCTGAGGCAGGAGGATCATGAGTTCAGTGCCAACCTCAGGAAAAGTGAGGCGCTAAGCAACTCAGTGAGACCCTGTCTCTAAATAAAATACAAAATGGGGCTGGGATGTGGCTCAGTGGTCGAGTGCCCCTGAGTTCAGTCCCAAGTACTCCCAAAAAATTTTTTTAAAAATCAGTTGCAGTGGCAGAGCAGCAAGGGCTACATTCCAGGCATAAAGTGGACGTCTATTCTATTCCCCACTATGGACTTCTACGTGCCGATTCTATGGGGAAATGGGCGTGACGTCTCCAAACTGCTTACTGCTGAAAGAAGGCAAAGTTGGGGGAAGTGACCCAACGTCCTTGTTCTCCATCAGGTGGGACGTGGACAGTTATGGGCATTCAGCATCAGAGCAGTCCAGAGGTCACCACGGCAGATGACAGGTGACCGGACAAGGCATGTATAGGGCAGGGATCATGCTAAGCCAAAAATAAATAAGACAGCAAAAGATTATGTTTTTTTTAAACAATTAACACAAAAGTAATTAGTATTTCAGCCAGTCTCTGAAAACCGTGAAGACAGTAACAGGTCTGGGTTGTGGCTCAGCGGTAGAGCACTTGCCTTACATGCATGAGGCACTGGGTTTGATCCTCAGCAACACATAAAAATAAGTCAATAAAATGAATGTATTGTGTCTACCTAACTAAAAAAAAAATAAAGACTAACTCATAATCCTATTGGTGAAAAAACGGATCAAGTTTATCAGTGTAGGAGGGTAGGCAGATTTTTAGGTCCATAAAATCAGGCTCAAATTAACTCAGGACAAACTCGTGACTCCAGAGTCATTTATGATCCTTGCCACTGGGCACTCTTACACAAGAACCCTTCCCCTACAGCCACCAGCTTTGCTTACTTTTGGCAGAACGGACCCAGTGTGCACGTTAAGTTATGTCTTTAAAAGCGTTGTTGTTTCTTTCACATGTCCGTGTGGGAATGTGCTTGGGCTACTCTTTCCTGCCTAAACTTGGTTTAGGACCAAGTTGGTCAAAGCTGACCTCGTTCCTATCTATTCTTAAGAGTCAGCTGAGATTCCTCAAAGATCACTCTTGGGGACATGTGTGACGCCTCTTGACCTCTTTAGCTTTCCTCTACCAGTGGTGCCACCTGCCAGGACAAGTTGGGCTCTGGCTGACCATAGGTGGCTTCTCGTGGAAGCACCAGGCACATTTTTCTCTCCAGGGACCCTCCTCTTTCAGAATGTGCACTGGTTGGCTCCCTGTCCACTAGGGTCCTCTTGATCTCCCTGATGGGCAGATCAGGTGACTTAACTTGGACTTTCACAACTTTACATCTTAGTTTTGTCCTTTTTTATCTTGGTCTTCAGCCCACGAATATCACCAGACAAAATACTTTCTCATGCAGAAACATTTCTTTTACCTTCTAATTTTCTGTACTAAAGTATGATTCCATACTGGTAACTTTGTTTTATCTGTTCTAGTTTTGAACACTGCCTCAGATCCATATTCTGAAATAATCCTTATGAGTGTTATGTGTGCATTTAATTTACACAACAAATTGCATCCCAGGAGAGGGATCAGACAGCCAGGCATATACAAGAATTGTGACTTAATCTTTTTTCTGCCGGGCAGCATTCAAGGCGTTGGAACACAGGATATGTCTGAGCCTGGCCTGTCTGCTTTATCACTCTCATGATGCCATCGGCACTAAGTAAGTGAGTTTCCCACTGTCATCTGTACCCAGAGTCTTCTTGAAGATCCCTTTGCAGAGGCTGCCTACAAAACATGGTTTGGCCTTAGTTTCTGCCCCCCCCACACACACACCCTGGGTGCAACTACTTATTCTGCCAGTCTCCCCAGACATTTAGTTTGATGGGATACTATTATAGCAAGAACTGCTTTGTTTCAGTGATGGATATCCCCTGACCAAATGGAGTGTTCTGTCAGATCTTAAAAGGGGAGACTGACTGGTCCTGTCCCCACGTCACAAACTAACAGTGCTGAAACCTACTGCCACATTCTTTGTGGCCAGCAGCCTCCAGCCTCCATGGAACAGGAGGCTGGAAAGCAGGGCAGAAACCAAGTTCTCTGGCCATTTTCCTACAGCCTAGGCAGATTTTCTGGGATTTCCCCCCGCAGTTTGGAACTAGTGTCCACGACCACAGTGAGATGGTCTGGGAGTGTTGGCACTGGGTTTAAAAGATTTAAATCTTTATTAACCCTTTCTTCTGGAGTCCGGCTATCCTTGCCCACCAGAGGCAGGGCCATTTGGCACCTTCAACTTAGTTCCTGATGGTTCAGATCCCTATCATGCAACTGCCTAAATGCCTGCACATAATCTCTCTAATACACTTCACCCCGACAGACCAACTTCAGCATCAAGATTGTACAATAGTCTAGCTATTGTGAGTTGAGCTGCTATAAACACTGGTGTGGCTGTGTCACTGTCGTATACTGCTTTTAAGTCCTTTGGGTATAAACCGAGGAGTGGGATAGCTGGGTCAAATGGTGGTTCCATTCCCAGTTTTCTGAGGAATCTCCATACTGCTTTCCCTAATAGTTACACCAATTTGCATTCCCACAAATGTATGAGTGTACCTCTTTCCCCACATCCAACATTTATTGTTGCTTGTATTTTTGATAATTGCCATTCTGACTAGAGTGAGATAAAATCTTAGATAGTGGAAACATCCTAAGTGCCCTTCAATAGATGAATGGATAAAGAAAATATATATATATAATGGAATATTACTCAGCCTTAAAAAAGAATGAAATTATGGCATCTGCCAGTAAATGGATGGAGCTGGAGAATATCATGCGAAATAAGCGAATCCCAAAAACCTAAATCCAAATGTTTTCTCTGATATGTGGATGTTAATTCACAATAAGAAGGGGGTGACTAGGGAAGAATAGAGGTACTTTAGATTAGATAGAGGGGATTGAAGGGAGGGGAGGAGGAGGGGGTAGGAAGGATAGTAGAATGAATCAGACATTATTATCCTATGTACAAATGTAACTATACAACTGGTGGGATTCTACATCATGTACACCAGAAGAATGAGAAATCATTCTTCATCTATGCATGATATATCAAGTGCATTCTACTCTCATGTTTAGCTAATTAGAACAAATTTTAAAAAGATTTCTAAAAACATGGTATAATAATCCAGAAAACCCATTCAAAGGCCAGATTGCATCACAATGATTCTCTTAGACAGGCTTATGCCCACAGGTGACCCCTTCAGCCAAGAATCCTCTGCTCAAGAGAGTGCTGGTGAGATCAGTTCAGAGTGGCCATATCTTAAAGGGCCAATAACAGATAAAAGAAAAAAAAATAACAGATGAGAGAGGATAAAAGAAACCAGGGCTGACAGACAGGGGCCTTTAAGACAAACAGACCTGCACAGAGAATTTCTTCCACTTACTTTGCCTTTGAAAGATCAACTCCAACTGCAAAATTGTATAATAATCCAGAAAGCTATTTGAAAGCCAGATTGTTACCGTGAAACATTATCGTAGACAGGCTTATACCTATAGGTGGCCCTTCAACTTACTGTAGCTCTGACAGACCAACTCCAATCGCAAGATTGTACAAAATAGAAACAGAGAGAGAGAGACAAGCAGAGAGGATCCCCAAAACCATGACCAACAGACAGGAACCTTTAAATTGACCAGCCAAGATTTTTCCCAAGAAGCTACCTATAGAATCAGTGCCCTATTGGCGACGTCTTAAAAGGGGCAGTGACGGATACAAACAAAACAAAAACAGATAATCAGGGGGAACTGCCAAACAGAAGATGAGGTCCTAGAACCCATCAGAAGGGAGTAAATTTCCGTAGGGTCGTGAGTCCGGCTTCACCACGACTCCTACACCAGTAGTGCCGCAGAAAGAAGGAACCAGATGTGTGGAACCAGAGGTCTCGGCCTGCACACGGTGGGGACCTACCACATGGCCAACGGCGTCACGACTTACTGAGTTCTGTTTCCTTACTGTCAAAGTGGAGCACAATGGAGCAGACTGTACCATCCAGGGAGAGCAGGGCCCGAGTTCCCAAAGCTCCAGGAGCCTGGGCAGGCAGGGCCCCTCGGGCACTCCCTCCACTCAAGGGACAGCTCCTCTGGTTCAGCCCCAGGCAAACTCACCAGCAGCTGACTCTCCTGCAGTGGCTCTCGACAAGTTCTCCAGCCACTTTGCATCCTCAGCACGGAAGTGGGGTTCTTTGAGTCGCCAAATTTGTTTCCAAAAGCTCAGTCCTTGTCCCCAGTGACAATCCAATAATGGTTTTGAGAAAAGGGGAAAAGGAAGTTTTGTTGCTTTGCTAGCAAAGGAGAAACACGGGGACTCCTGTCTCAGAGGCTGTGACTCTGCCCATCAGCAGGAACAGGGGGTTAAAGAGGTGACTCAAAGGCTGCAGTCCACATGCTCCCAGCTGGAGCTGTAATCCACTTGCTCACTTGGGAGATAGTCATTTCTGAGATCTTCTGGTGCCATCCCCAAACTCTGGATTACTTCCTTCCTGTTGGGGGTGTGTACTCAAGGAGAGGAACCTGCCTGAAATGGGGAAGAAAGGTAATCCTGTTCCCCTGAGATTGGGAAGAGGGAGAGATTGGGGAGGAGCAGGGAGAGAGGAAAAGAAAGGTCCATTTAGAAAATATAGTTTAATTGTAGATGACACTTTTATTATCTATCTATCTCTCTATCTATCCATTTATATGTGGTGCTGAGGATTGAACCCAGTGCCTCTCATGTGCTAGGCAAGTGCTCTACCACTGAGCTACAGCCCCAGAACCAAAACATGTTCATTTTAAAATCTGCAGGTAATTTTCAAGTGCTTGCCTCACATACACAAGGCCCTGGGTTCACCCCCCCCCCAGCACCACAAAAAATAAAAATAAAAAGTAAGTTGCAGTGGCAGAGCGGCAAGGGCTATGTGCACAGCATACAGTGGACCACTGTTACATGTGCAGATACGATAAAAATAGGGGCATGTGGAGGGTGGGTGGCAGACAGCTTTGGGGCTGGGGAAAAAACCTGTGACTCTATCAGCCAGGAAATTTTGAAAAAGGATATGTGGAGTTGTTATAAGTCCTTGACTTCCCTCAAAACTGACCCCAGACTTTGAAGCCTTATAAAAAGTAGTTCTCGGCTTCCCACTTTCTCAGTTCTCCCTTCTCTCAAGCCTCTTTCTTTAAAGCTGCAAGAGAATTTAGTCATTGTATTCAGAGGCCAGCTGCTGTGCACAGGGGAAATGTAACAAGCACATCTCTGAGGATAAGGACTACGGCTGGCCTTGGGGAGAAGGAGGTGGGAAGATAAAGGTCCTTGGAAGAAGAATAAGGAGCTGAAAACAATTGTGTCTCTTTGGGGAAAACAGAGCTCCTTCTAGAACAAGGGAAGTAAACACACAGAGCCTGGGTGGGCCCAGAAAGCAGCAGACACCAGTCCTGTATCAGGGAGAGGAGCAGGGGGGAGAAGGCAGGGACGTGAGCCTGTGAGCAGCTGCCTCTTGTAACTGCCCTGCCTGGCCCTGTCACCGCTTATCAGTTGAGAAATTGACAGTAGAGCCAAGACATATAGTGCTCACTGTGCATCAGGTGTGAATCCAAGTGCTTTTCCAATATAGCCCCTTTAACACGGTCAGAGAAAACCGGACCTGGACAGTCGTTAAGGCAGCAAGACCAGGTTTGTGTTCAGGAACTGCTGCAATGGGGAGAAAAGAAATGGCCTCAATCTCTGAACATCACTAGGACAAGTGAAAACGGGTGCCCAAGACACCCCATGGGAGTCAGTGGATGGAAAATCCCCAAGAGGAAACATCAGGACTGACTGAGCCACTCACAGGATTCCTGCTGTGTGCAGGCCAGGGTGACCGGAGATGGCGTGCACCATGGTGGGGGATGAGGAATGTGACCAGATCTGGAGGGTGGGGGATTCTGGCCAAACTGACTCTGTAGGATTCTTGCTAAAGTCAGGTGAGACAAAGAACAAGCGAGTCCAAAAGTTGGGAGCTGGTTGGGAAGGTTCTGAACAACCCGACGAAAGTTTGGACAAGGAGAGATTCTTTGTCAATCATTAAGATGATTCGATAATATAAATTGTATTTATTCCCTGAAATCAGAACATCAAGGAGCAGAGAGGCCAGGTAACCGTGGCATTCCGCAGCACCCCGTGCTTAGGCAGCGCTGGGCCCAGAGGGGACGGCAGGTGTGGGTTAATCTCGGCACATGGCCACTTAAGCCAACCGAAGGTCACGTGATGTCCTCCCTGAACCTCAATTTGAACCATTTGGAGCGTGACTAGCTGTGACAAGGACGTAAGAATTTTCACTTCTATCACAAGGGTTCAATGGGTGGCTAAAAACAGGATTAAAGAGTTCGCCTCTCTGCCTCCATTTTGCCTCTGACGGCTTTGCTCCAAGTTGCCTTGAATTCCAGGAACAAGGTCTTTCCAGTGAACATCTTGTGATGAGTGGAGGCCACCCCCCAGGGAACAGAGACCCTCTTGTCGGCCCACAGACCGATTCTGAGATTCTTATGGAGCACAGACCAAGGTCACCTGCTCTGGTAGCTGTGCAAACCTCTGCCTTCGTTCCCCTCTTTATAAAGCCTCAGACTCAGCCCATCCAGAACAGGGCTGAGGACATGGTCTCCTGTCCTCTGGGTGTAGCTACGCTGTTTAAAGTTCCTGTCATGCTTGTCACTGTTACCTTTTCTTTTTGTTTTTTGGGGGTTTTTTTGGGGGGTGGGGAGCAGCTAGAGCCATTAGTTGAATCCTCGGAGTCGGATCTCTGGTCTACAATGCCGCATGGCCTAGAGTCCCAACAGGGGAAAAGGAATAGCTTTCCTCATCCACCTCAAGGGTCATGCCAACTGTCTAGTCCCCTTTTTCTCTGCTGTGACCAAAGACCTCCCAATTAGAGGAGAAAGGGTTTATCGGGGGATCATGGTCTCGAGGTCTCAGTCCATAGATGGCTGACTCCATTCTTCTGGCCTGAGGTGAGGCCAACATCGTGGTAGAAGTGTGTGGTAGAGGAAAGCGGCTCAAGACATTGCACCAAGAAGGAGAGGAGGAGAGGAGGAGGATGGGGAGACAGGGGGACAAAGACAGAGAGACAGAGGGAGCTCTCACCACCACCACTAAATACAAGCCCGAAAGGTACACCCTCAGGGAGGAGCCTTCTCCAGCCACCGCCCACAGGCTCTCAGTGACCACTCAGTTCATTCCCCTCAAGAGATTGATTCACGGATTGGATTAAGGCTCTCACAACCCAATCATTTTACCTCTTAGCCTTGCCTTGCCTCACCCGTGGGGTTTGGGGGTACCTCGTATAGAAGCGACAACACGGGCTTTCCCATGACAAGGCAGGTAAGCAGGAGAAAAGCGTAACACGTGACACCAGAACCTTGAGAAATGAGGACCTGAAGACCCAGGGAAGACTGAGGGAAAAACTGACGTGGAAGTGTGACTGGACACTTGGCCGTGACCTGATGGTGCCCAGCAAGGCCTGTCTATTCGTATTCTTCTGGGCCTCCAGTCTAGGGCAGGCGCCTGTGGGAATGAGAACCCTCTGAACTACTTGTTGGCCATGTCGACTGGAGAATCACTTCATGGCCGGTGTCGCGTGGAAAGGGCGAACGTCCACACGAACTTCTTCCTCCTGAGACTCTCAATGCCAATGTGCCGTGCGTTGGGATACTGTGTCCGGAGCCCTGAGAGGGGTACCTGCGGCACAGCCACCTAAAGTGAACTCCACATCCTCCTGGTTGCCTGTTGGATTGCGTCTTTCCATGACTGTGAGAAAATACTTGAGATAAACCACTTTAAAAAAGGAAAGGTTTATTTTGGCTCCTGGTTTCAGAAGTTGCAGTCCAAGGTCACATGGCCCCATCACTGTGGACCTGTGGTGACACAGAGAACATCATGGTGAGGAGAAGGCGGCCAAGCAGAGCGGTTTACCTCGGAGTGGCCAGGAAGGAAAGGGGAAGGAGAGGGGGAGTGAGAAAGAGGAAACAGGGCGGGAGACAAAATATTCCCTGCGAAGACACCAGCCCCTCCAGGTGGGAACCAAGCCTTCCACATATGAGCCCTCGGGGACACTCCAGATCCACCTGTGTGTCCCTAAAACACCTGTCATTCAAGTGGAGAGCTCAGGAAAATCCACCTCAAAATACGCTACTCTGACCCAGGAATCATTTTGAGCTGAAGACACTTGAGTTCCTGGAATCCCTTCTCTATCAAGAAGCAGAACCTCCCAAAAGAACTCAAAGAGCTCAGCTGTCATGAGCACCCTCCGGGAGCAACTGGACCTCCTCAGAGAAGAGGAGTTGCCAGCACCCCCAGCAGATGTTTGCTCCGACTCTCTTATTCATCATCTTCTTAAGGACCATTTACCCTTCTAAACCGTCATGTGATCTTCTCCACTCCCTTCCCTTCCTTTCCTCCACTGCGTTAGACAGATAGACCCCAAATTATCCGCCCCTTGAGTTACTCACCTCTGGGAACTTCTTTTTTGTTTGTTTTGTTGTGCTTTGGAAGGGTGCTGGGGATAAAATCCAGGGCTTCACACATGCTAGGCAAGTACTCTGCCACCGCACAGCCCACCCCCATCTCTGAAAGCAGTTGCCTCCATCTTGGGACACCTCCATCGCCATCTTGGGTGAGCTCCACTGCTGCCATCGCCATCTTTAGTTGGGGCAGCCTCCATCTTGGGACACCTCCATTGCCATCTTGGGTGAGCTCCACTGCTGCCATCGCCATCTTTAGTTGGGGCAGCCTCCATCTTGGGACACCTCCATTGCCATCTTGGGTGAGCTCCACTGCTGCCATCGCCATCTTTAGTTGGGGCAGCTTCCATCTTGGGACACCTCCATCGCCATCTTGGGTGAGCTCCACTGCTGCCATCGCCATCTTTAGTTGGGGCAGCTTCCATCTTGGGACACCTCCATTGCCATCTTGGGTGAGCTCCATGCTGCCATCGCCATCTTTAGTTGGGGCAGCTTCCATCTTGGGACACCTCCATTGCCATCTTGGGTGAGCTCCACTGCTGCCATCGCCATCTTTAGTTGGGGCAGCTTCCATCTTGGGACATCAGCAGGGGCCAGGAAAGCCCAACATCAAAGTACCTACAGGTTTGCCACTGCTGCTGCCACCAACTAGGGACATGGCCACTTCCATGTAGGGACAACAGCCAGGGCCTGGAAGACCATCACCAAGGTCCCTGCAGGCTTGGTGACACCTGAGGTCTCCCTGCTAAGTGTGCTACCAGCCACCAACTAACTGAAGAGGCAGGAGAGAGCCTTGCCTGGGGTCTGGGGCTGGAAGAAGGTGTGAGGGCCTCTAGATCCCAGCCTACCCACCAACTAGCCCACGACCTGTGCGTGGGGTTCCCACAGCCAACTCGGCCAGCTCTTGCTGAGACCCAACTCAGCCTGGTCCCCAACTCCCTCCCTAATCTGGCATCCACCTGGTCCCGTCAGAATTGGCAATAACAGGGCTCATGAGCTCCTCAATCTCCAGTATCCCAACCGCACCCGCCTCACCGCAGCCATCAACCTGGCCCAGCACTCACAGCCACGTGGCTGGCCTGCAGCTTAACACCTGGTCCTGATCCACCTGAGACAGAACAGCTCTATGTCACAGGTGCATAGGTCCAGGAGCTCAGCCCTCAGGACCTCCAGAGAGCCAGGTTCCTGATTGGGAAGTCAAAAGGGCAGGGACAGAAGAGGTACAGTTTAGAGACTAAATTAGAGACCTGGAATTGTTGGGTCCACAGGTGTTGTAAGGGGCTAAAACCAGGCTCCTGCATCACATGGGTGGACCCCACAGCGGCTTCCTCAGGTGCAGAATTCCATCAGGGACTGGCAATGACTAGACCCCACCTCCAAGAGTTTTGTCTTCAAGACTAACCCTCCCATTCTGGAGACCTTCAGCATCCTGAGGGTAGAGATACCAGCAAACTCCAGACAACCCCCAACTGAAAGGGAAGAAGAGAAGATATCAAACTCCAACAGAAACCATTCTTCAATTTTCCCTTGACATTTTAATTCTCTCTTTTGCTGCTCTCATATACCCAACATTTGTGAAATCAGGTACGATTCATGCATCAGTGTGCTGAGGACCAGGATGTCTGAGTAGTATATTTTTTGTTGTTGTATATTCTTTTAGTTTTACATTTTTATTTTGCTTTTAAAGTTTTTTGATATTTTTTCTTCTTATTTTTCTTTTCTTTATATATTTAAAAATGTTTGTTTTTATTCTATGTACTTTCCTCTCACTTGTTGATTTCCCCAGAGTCTCTTTCTCTCTTTTCTCCTGCTAACATCTACTTTTTTTGTTCCTCTTTCATGCTTCTTTGATCTAACACCTCTATACTCTCACTTCATAAACATCACATTATACACCCCACCCAGTTCTCTCTTTGTCCACCATTAGCAACCATAGGGCCTTTTGTAAATCTACTGTTTATATTGTAGATAATAATTGAACACATCATTTCTGCTTAATGTGGGAAAAATACTGCAAACATCTTAATAGGAGCTACTTGGTTTAAGACTGCATATTGTTTGCACCGGGGTGGCATTAATACGGATCTCTCCCTTAAAGGTGAGGTATTTATGGAGGGACACTATAAGTCCATAGGGTGGAAACTGTAATACCTGAGATCCACACTGCTACAGAGGAAGATAAATGAACAACATGAAAAAATAAGGGAAGAAAGTACCTCAAACAATATAAGGTGCTACAATGATAGAATCCATTTGACAACACAGTAGAAGAAACATCAGAGAAGGAGTTCAGAATGTACGTTACAAAATGATCTGCAGGACTGGGATGTGGCTCAAGCCGTAGCACACTTGCCTGGCGTGCGTGCGGCCCGGGTTCGATCCTCAGCACCACATACAAACAAAGATATTGTGTCCGCCGAAAACTAAAAAAAATAAATATTAAAAAAAATTCTCTCTCTCTCTCTCTCTCTCTCTCTCTCTCTCTCTCTCTCTCTCTCTCTCTCTCTCTTTAAAAAAATGATCTGCAAAGTAAAGGATGATATAGGAGAGCAAATGCAGGCAGCAAAAGATCACATCAATAAAGAGATAGAGATTCTGGTGGGGGGAAATCAAACAAAAATCCTTGAAATCAAGAGAACAATATACGAAATTAAATATTCAATAGAAAGCATCACCAATAGACTAGATCACTTGGAAGAAAGAAGCTCAGGCAATGAAGACAAAATATAGAGTCATGAAATACAGTTGACCACACAGTGAAAGTGGCAAGAAACCATTAACAGAACTTCCAAGAATTATGAGATAACATGAAAAGACCAAATTTAATATTTATGGGGATAGAGGAAGGTACAGAGTTATAAACCAAAGGAATGAACAAACTTTTTGATGAAATAATATCAGAAAATTTCCCAAACCTGAAGAATGAAATGGAAAATCAAATACAAGAGGCTTACAGGACCTACAAAAGGTACAAAATTACTACAGATCCACACCAAGGCACATTGCAATGAAAATTCCTAGCATTTAGAATAAGGAGAGAATTTTAAATGCCACAAAGGAACAATATCAGGTAACATATAGGGGGAAACCAATTCAGACCAAATCTTCACTTTGTCGACTTAGGACCTGTCTTCTTATACAACTCCTAAATCACAAGAAATAAACTCAAGAATTAATAAATGGAATAGATTCAAACTAAAAGGCTTCTTCTGAGCAGAGAAAACAATCAATAATATGAAGAGAGAGCCTATAGAAAGGGAGAAAATATTTACTATATGCACATTAGATAGAGCACTGAACTCCAGGATACACAAAGAACTAAAAAAAAAAAAAACTTTCTTTTTCTTTCTTTCTTTTTTTTTTTTTTTTTTTTTTGTGGTGCTGGGGATTGAACCCAGGGCCTTGTGCATGTGAAGCAAGCAGTCTACCAACTGAGCTATATCCCCAGCCCACTAAAAAAACTTAACACCAAAATACCAAATAACCCAGTTAATAAATGTGCTCAGGAACTGAGCAGACACTTCACAGAAGACGATATACAATTGATTATAAATATTTGAAAAAAATTTCAACATCTCTAACAGAGAAATGCAAATCAAAACTACTCTAAGATTTCATCTCACCCTACTCAGAATGGTAATTATCAAGAGTACAAGCAATAGTAAGTGTTGGCGAGGATGTGGGGAAAAAGGCACACTCACACACTGCTGGTGGGACTGCACATTGGTGCAACCAATCTGGAAAGCAGGATGGAGATTCCTTGGAAAACCTGAATGGAACCACCATTTGACCCAGCTATCCCACTCCTCAGTCTATATCCAAAGGACTTAAAAGCAGCATACTATAATGATGCAGCCATATCCATGTTTATAGTGGCTCAGTTCACAGTAGCTACACTGTGGAACCAACCTAGACACCCTTCAGTTGATGAATGGATAAAGAAACTGTGGTATATACCCAATGGAATATTACTCAACCTTGCAGAAGAATGAAATCCTGGCATTTGAAGGTAAATGAATGGAGCTAGAGAATATCATGCTAAGCAAAATAAGCCAATCCCCCCAAACCAAAGCCCAAATGTTTTTGTTTGTTTGTTTTCTGATATGAAGATGGGGTCCATAATGGGTAGGGGAAGTTAGCAAGGGAAGACTGGAAGAACTTTGGATTGAGCAGAGTGGAGTGAGGGGAGGGGAGAGGGCATGAGGGGGGAAGGATGGTGGAATGAGAAGATGCTATCACCCTATGCCCATGCACATATCGTTTGCACTGGATCCACGGTTCGCTGAGTCCATGGCGCTGGGCCCTTGTGAGGCAGAACGTCGTGTCTGAAGGGCATGGCGGAGGGAAGCTGATCAGAACATGGTGCCAGGAAGCGGAGAAAGAAAGGGGAAGAGGCCTCAGGAGGGTTAACCCTCCCAGGGCACACCCCTGACACACCTGCTTTAGCCATGTCCTACCTGCCCACAGTCACCACCACTCAGTCCATTCAAACTAGGGCAAGCTCCCACAATCCAACCACTTCCCCTCAGAACACCCCTGCGTTAACACAGGAGCTTTGGGAGCAGCTCATATCCAAACCATAGAGTATCACATGGATGAGGAGAGGATGCTGTCTTGTTTAATACCTACTGCTTCTCATATCCTCTAGAACAAATATGAGAGTAATAAGACAAAAGTCTCTCTTTTTTTTTTTTTAAAGAGTGAGAGAGGAAAGAGAGAGAGAGAGAGAGAGAGAGAGAGAATTTTTAATATTTATTTTTTAGTTCTTGGCGGACACAACATCTTTGTTGGTATGTGGTGCTGAGGATCGAACCCGGGCCGCACGCATGCCAGGCGAGCGCGCTACCGCTTGAGCCACATCCCCAGCCCTCTCTTTTTTTTTTTTTAGTACCAGGGATTGAACCTGGGACACTCAGGCTCTGTTCCCAGCTTTATTTTGTATTTTATTTAGAGACGGGGTCTCACTAATCGGCTTAGCACCTCACCATTGCTGAGGCTGGCTTTGAACTCATGATCCTCCTGCCTCAGCCTCTCCAGCCCTGGGATTACAGGCCTGCACCACCATGCTGGAAAACATCAGTGTTTTCATCATTAATTTATCAAATGACTCGGTGCAATGGTTAATTTGAATTGTCAACTTGATGGGATGAGGAGATACTGGAGATTTAGAGGTCTCTGGGTGTGTCGCTGAGTGCAGGTGTCTAGGAGTGATTGGCATGTGGGATGGCCAACTGAAATGGAGACACTCCCTGAGCTTGGGCAGCAAGGATCATGGCTTGAATGGAGTAAAGTTGGAAGAACAGGGAAGCAACAGCAAATGTCAGCTCAGTTCTTCTTGAGCAGGTTGTTGATTTGTGGACTATCCAGCTCCTGGTCACATAGCCAACCTAACAAGTCCTCTTCTTATAGTCCTCCTACTTCCTATTGATTCTGTTCCTGTAGAGAACCCTGACTAATACATCCAGAGAGCCCAGGGTCCTTTTTCTCTGTAAAATTTGTTGGGATGCCACACAGCCATAGGATTTCCACTGTTTTTCTACTTCACTAATTTGAGAAAACATCTCAGACATTTTCCCATTGACCAGAGAGTTACGTGGGTCTTGACCAGTCTGGGACACTGGGAACTCAGAATGAAGGTGAGGAAAGAGTGAGCAAGAGGGGTGGCTAAAAGCACCAAGCAGAGTGAGTCAAGGGGATAATAGAAACAAGGCTATGCTTGTGGGTAGCCCACCCAACCCCCGAGCCCATCGCCATACAGGGCAGAACACGGATGTAACAGAATCCGATAACTGTCAGAGATGAAGCCTGTGGGTTTGCCAGACCTTTGCTAGAGACCGTAGCATCCTGACCTTGACATGGCCAGGGGCTGCCCACCAGGCCTGGCCGACACCGGCACCAGGTGTGTCTTACCACCTTCCCCCTGTTCCTCTGCATCAGCACCCCACCAAGATGTTTAGGCTCTTCATTCTCAGACAGACCACACAGGAGGACAGCATTGTCCAGGGGAGGCCTGTCTGCAGGAGAGCCATGTCCACCACGAGCCAGTACCTGCTGCACCCCAGGGATCATGAGGTGAGTTTTCAGCATCATCCCAGGAAAGACTCTGAAGGATGGTTACAATAAAGCGTACAAAATGGGAGTCCATTAGTCACACCTGAAGCTCTCCCAATAAACCCGGAAAAGATAAGAAGAGACATGCCTGGGCTGCTGACGGAGGCGATTCTCATCCACTTTGTCACCATTATTAACCCGAACACAACAGAGATCACCCGGGACATAGTCCACCCCTTGATGGGCTAAAAGATGGAAATGAACAGTTCTGTTGCCTAAGATTCCTCCGAACAGGGCGAACAGGGCGTCCTGGCTGGTCAGCTAAGACACCAAGACTCTAACTGTCTCACTACTGGATTGGCGGTGGATGAACCAAGTGTGAACTGCAGTGCCTACGACTCTGTAGCTATCACGTGCTGTGTGTAGCAACCACTTCCAGGCACGAGAATGGTCTTGGATCCTGGATGGGGACCCCAGAAAACTCAGAATACCCTGGTGCCACCCCAGGATGAAGATGGCATCCACTGAAGACAGACTGGAGGAGGCCAAGTGGACTAGACTGGAGGGATAGCCAAGGGCACATGGTCCTTCCAGACAGTGCCCTTCATGGTCATGGTCAGAGGTGGAATCTCCATTGGTGGACCGAAACTTTGAGTGACACTGAAGATGGAGCCCAATCTGCCAGTGTCCCGCGGGAGTGTGTGTGGCCTGGAGAAACACTGGACCCCTGTGGGGCCCACTCGGCCCCAGGTCCTGGGTCTGTTCTTGCTGGTTTCCGCAGCAGGCACTGGGACATGTGGGACATGTGGGACATGTGCTGGGAGCAGACCTAAATGGTGATCAGCTGTCCCCCTCCACATTTGGCTCCAGACAGGTGTCTGCCTTGCCGTTGACTGGCATGGCTTTGTTTTCAATACCATCCACATCCAGTGTTTTCCAAAGATTTAGAACATCTTATGCTTCATCGATGTGAGAGGAAGGGTTGGAGCATGCCCAACAGCAACCATTTCTGTTCACATACTGGAGTCCCTTTCAGGGTAACCAGATGCTCATTCCAACGGGGACTGGAGGGCTCAGGTTGGCAGAGCAGCGGACTCTGGCCTCACATTAAAGCTCAGGCTGGGATGGGAGAGAGATGTCACAGAAGAGAAAATTCATGACACTTGTTAAAGCATGGTGTCAAATTGTTCTTGTTTTGTTTTGGTGCCAGGGATGGAACTTGGGAACACTTAACCACGGAGCCACATTCCCAGTCTTCTTTATCTTTTATTTTGAGATAAGGTTTTGTAGGTTGCTTAGAGCCTCCCTAACTTGCTGAGGCTGGCTTGGAACTTGTGATTCTCCTGCCTCAGCCTCCTGAGTTGCTGGGATCACAGGCGTGCACCAACACGCCCGGTCATTAAATTAATCTTGTAGCAATGATATATTTCTCAGAATATCCTACACATAGTAAGAAAGAGATTACTCAAGGGGAAGGGGCATCATGGTGGACGTAGGGATCACCACAATGGACTTCTGCAGTTAGGGAGAAAGACTGGACTTCATTTTGAACACATTTACTGCCAAGGAGCACAGGGGTGCGTCATGGAATGCAGAACTACGCAGGTCAGATTCCGGCAAAACCAACCTAACGGGGCTCTTGCTGAAGGACAGCCAGGTAATCCGACCTTGTCTCAGGAAAGGAGGATAAGGAACTCACTCGGATATTCTAAAAATAGAGGAATAACAAACAGCTCCTTTCATGCTGTCACGCATCACTTGATGGTGGGTAAGTGGTCTGAGATATTGCTCCTGTGTACAATGTACTCTCCTCCTGGTGACATGCAGCCAATCAGCACCACCAGAAAAAATAAAGAAATGAGCAAAGATTCAATACTGCAACAAGTAAAGGTAATAAAAACCAGAGTTTGTGTTGAAAGTAGACTTCCAGCGTCTGTGGGTGAATGGGGTCTGTGCAGGCTGCAGGCCTCTCTACAGGCGAGAAAGCCCATTTTTGTGTTAGCAGCTAGACGCAGCAGGTGACCCTCCGACATCAGCCCCGAGGGTCACAGTGGGCAAAGCCACCTTCTTCCCCATTATTACCCAGCAAACCCCAGGACCCACTGCCGACTTCCTGTCGGGTTCCTGTCTGCAACTTTAAAGAAGAAAGCCACAGAAGGCAAGAGGGAGTGGAGGAGGAGTTATTAGAGAAGACAGGGAACCCCAGTGGGGCGGAGGGCATCTGATAGCGGGACACCATTTGGGTGTGCTCGTCTAGGGGCTTAGATAGTGTTCGGGAGTGAGCATTGGCCAAAATCCATGTTACACAGACATTGAAAAAGCATCAAGGCTACTGACTGCATCCTTTAGGCTTTGAGATGGGATCCTTCCTGTAACTCCCATTTGGGTGCATCCTCACCTGTCATTTTCTGGGACAAAGGAGTGACAGCAATGCTCCCAACAGCTCGTCCATGGTGTATTCTTTATATCCGACTATCTCTTCTATAGTATTCAGCAATGCTGGGAGTTTTGCAAGGCAATGCTCTCCCTAAACCAACAGGAGCATGGGAATTTTACCAGGGGAGCCTATACATATCCCTAGGAAGCACAGGCAGGGGTGGACACATTTTTTAACATGCTCCATTTAAGGTGTGCTTTTTTGAGCACAATCAGTTTAAAGTCACAGATCACATGTTATAAATGGAGAGATAACAGACACATTTCTCCCCCCACACACACTACTGGGGACTGATCCCACCTTTTGCATTTTTTATTTTGAGACAGGTTCTTGCTAAATTGCTGAGGCTGGTCTAGAACTAGCAACACTCCTGCTTCAGCCTCCTGAGTCCCTGGGGTTACAGGTGTGCCCCCGCACACCTGGCTAGAAGAACAACATTGAATGTGCATTAACAGTCTTTTAAAGGCACATTAGCTTTCCTGAAGTACAGAAGTTTACCCATAAAGTTACAAGCCTCACTTAGTATCTAAAAATATGTAGGGTTGGGGATATAGCTCAGTTGGTAGAGTACTTGTCTCACATGCATAAGGCTATGGGTTCAATCCCCAGCACCACAATAAATAAATAAAAATAAAAATATGTATAATTAGGTGGTTTTGTCATTATGTGAGCATCACACAGAGTACTTACACAAACTAAAGCATGTCCAGACTACTACACACCCAGGCCGCATGATGTGTATATGTGAACAGTGTAGCATATAGCCTGTTGCAAGTAAATTCATAATGAACAAAACACAAGGGAAAATCAGGCATAAGAGAAAACAAGGCAGTTAAGAGAGGGAAACACAAGATACATGGCTGGGCCCAGTGGTGCACGCCTGTAATTACAGCAGCTTGGGAGGCTGAGGCAGGAGGATGACAAGTTCTCAGCCAGCCTCAGCAACTTAGCAAGGCCCCGAGTGACTTTGTGAAACCTTTTTTCAAAATAAAAAATAAAAAGGTCTGGGAATGTGGTTCTGTGGTTAAGCACCCCTGGGTTCAATCCCTCATACCAAAAAGAGAGAGAGAGAGAGAGAGAGAGAGAGAGAGAGAGAGAGAGAAATGAAGGTAGGGGGTGGTATTTCCATGGAAGAATGCATAAGGCGGGGCTGGGGATGTGGCTCAAGCGGTAGCGCGCTCGCCTAGCATGCGTGCAGCCTGGTTCAATCCTCAGCACCACATACCAACAAAGATGTTGTGTCCGCCGAGAACTAAAAAATAAATATTAAAAATTCTCTCTCTCTCTCTCTCTCTCTCCTCTCACTCTCTCTTTTTAAAAAAAAAAAGAAAAAAAAGAATGCATAAGGCCCTTCCATGTGAGGGCCCTTGTTCAATCCCCAGTACTGGGGAGGGAGGGAGGCGGGGGGAGAGAGGGGGGGAAGGAGAGAGCGAGCTGCTAACACAGCATATTGTTTTATGGTCAACATATTTTTATAGATCAGATCATGCTTTCAAATAATAACAAAGCATTACATATAAACCAGGAACACAGTTGTTAAGGTCTGTAAACAAGTCAAAATAACACCTGGTATTTTGCCAGGCACCATCCAGACTTGTTTACAAACTCTAACATTTCTCAAATAACTTCTGTAGATTGATACAGCAGGAATGGAAGCCGTTTATTGTAGGACAACAGAGCTATTTATACATTTTGCACAGCTTATCTTAATTAGCATAAACTAGATACATCAGTCAACCAATAAGGAATCTCCACACTTAATGGCTCGCTTTTGTTACTTCTCAAACCACTCCCTCTGGCATTTTGCCAGGCACCATCCAGACTTGTTTATGAACTCTACATTCCCCTGGCAAAATACCAGGTGTTATTTTGACTTGTTTACAGACCTTAACATTTCCCCCTTTTGTTTAATTTAAATAAGGACCATAGTGGTTTTTACAGAAACACCATAAATAATCTGCTACAAGCAGAAGGGGAGGATACAAAATGTAACAATACCAAGCCAATTGATGGCTCCATGCAAGAAGCCCTTGGAAAAATTATACCAGCAATGACACCGTTAGCAAAGATATTGAGTTACAATTTGTTGTAGATTACAGTTTGTTGTCTCAATCCAGGTAAAGCAGTGTCTCAATAGATTAACTCACAGTCCAAGTAAATCACACTCCAGGTCTGCAGGCAGCTAGCTTAAATCACAGTTCAGGTAAGTTCTGCAGGCAGCTAGCTTAAATCACAGTCCAGGTAAGTTCTGCAGGCAGCCAGCTTGATCCGAAGTCTCGTCCGCTTTTCAGCCGAAGTCTCCTCCAGTTTTCAGCAACACTGGAAATTCTTCCACACTCGTTTTCACCGGCACTGGGACGAAGGCAGGAACTCTGCAACACTGGCTAAAGAAAATCCTGTAGCATTCCACTAAGAAAACAACCTTCTGAACAATTTAGTACATTATCTCAAGATTTTGTTACATTTGAAATAAGCCTTAATAGTGCTCATTACTCATTAGCTTCCAGGGGTGGGAGAACCATTGTAGCTTAGTTATTGGCATTGAAAATGACCAAACATCAGGGACACTGGTAGCGTCTTCTGCTGGCTGTAGTGTCCCTGGCATCCCCTATGGCCCTGGGGAGTGTCCCGGACTCAAACTGCTTCCAGGCACAGGGAGCAAGAGCCTGTGAGACTGTGCCTCCAGGTCAGGTCTAGATTTGGGCTCCGGGCAGTGGAAGAGCCAGCTGCCGCTGCCGCTTGCAAAGTACTTGCTGCACCATGACCCGCTCAGCCGCCACAACAATTCACGCACCCTCCGGTAACGAAAAGTATTCAGTAATAGCCTTTTGTTGCAACTTTTTTCTGATAATCCTTCTTCTTCTGAACTTTCTTTTTCTTTCTGACTAGAGTTCCTGGGCTTTTATCAACACATGCCCTAACTATTCTTGGTTCCACTGGGGTGTCTCTTTCCCTTATCAATTTACTTCTCACCCCTTTCATATTTTCATCACAAAGACAAAACAATACAGTGAGACAAAACAAGACACAAACATACTGCATCAATCCTCTCCATTTTCTTGAAATGGCCATTTTTCCTCTCGCCCTATCTGCCTAGGGACGAGCAGATTGCTCCCTATCTATGGACGGGCAGCTTTTTTTCATCACTTACCCCCGAGTGTCCCGGGGCTCCCCGTACGGGCCACCATCTGCCGCAGTCTGGCTGCAGCAGAATAACCGGGGGGTGACGAATAACTTGTGTAGATTGATACAGCAGGAGTGGGAGCCGTTTATTGTAGGACAACAGAGCTATTTATACATTTTGCACAGCTTATCTTAATTAGCATAAACTAGATACATCAGTCAACCAATAAGGAATCTCCACACTTAATGGCTTGCTTTTGTTACTTCTCAAACCACTCCCTCTGGCATTTTGCCAGGCACCATCCAGACTTGTTTACGAACTCTACATTCCCCTGGCAAAATACCACGTGTTATTTTGACTTGTCTACAGACCTTAACACACAGTCGTCGCAATCACCCTCACATATCACTTGCTGTGCATCATTGCATTTACCATTGTAGCAGAGTTCTCTTAGAGAGAGGGAGACACTGAGGCTCGCAGCCAGGAGGTGGTGTGTGTGAGTGGGCACTGAACAGTTCCCCCTTTACATGTGAAGCCCTTGTCTCTCCTACATGGAACATAGGTTCTGAGTGGGAATTCTTTATTATAAAGTTGGAAAGGAGTTGCAACGGAGTCCTAACAGAGTTGCATAATGGAGTTGGGACAGAGTTAGATGCTGACTGTCCCACCTCGCCCTCCCTTTCTTCTTTGCCTTGTTCTCTCCCTTTCATCTGGGAGGACTCTCACCACGCCCGTTCTTTCAGTGTCTAGAAATGGAGTAGGCACATTAAATGAGCATCGTCACCAAGTCACCGCCGTGGTGCAGCCCCTGGTGCTGTGGCATTGCGATGGCTCTGACGTCAGCAGGCTGTAGGGATTTCTCAGCTTCATCCTAATCTTATGGAAACCACCCTGTGCATGTGGCCCATCCTTTACCAAAAGGTCATTCTGCATCACACAACAGCATTTCACAACATCACAGATGTACAAGGGGTTAGATATCAAAACAGGGGATTCTTGGTTGGGTATGGTGGCACTGCCTGCGATCCCAGCTAATCAGGAGGATCCCAAGTTCAAGGCCAGCCCCCGGAAACTCAGAAAGACCCTACCTCAAAATAAAATAAAAAGGGCTGGAATGTACCTTAGTGGTTAAGTGCCGCTGAGTTGAGTTCCCAGTACAAAAAAGAAAGAAAAGCCAAGCAATAGAATTTTATTAAAAGTGAAATTTAGACTAAACAAAGAACACACTAAAGAGAGAGAGAGAGAGAGAGAGAGAGAGAGAGAGAGAGAGAGAGAGAGAGAACGTGGGTAGTCTCTGAACAGGGAATGGCAAAGCAAACTTAATGTCATGTCCAAATTTATTACTGTTTGACGTTTGCCAGAACTGGCTTCCGCCTCCTTCTGCAGTCTTCAACAATCCGATGTGGGGGCTGGGGATGTGGCTCAAGCGGTAGCGCGCTCGCCTGCCATGCACGCGGCCCGGGTTCGATCCTCAGCACCACATACCAACAAA
This sequence comes from Ictidomys tridecemlineatus, assembly GCF_052094955.1. Classification (NCBI taxonomy): domain Eukaryota; kingdom Metazoa; phylum Chordata; class Mammalia; order Rodentia; family Sciuridae; genus Ictidomys; species Ictidomys tridecemlineatus. Next base: position 143,560,466 of record NC_135486.1, read on the forward strand.
GATGTTGTGTCCGCCGAGAACTAAAAAATAAATATTAAAAATTCTCTCTCTCTCTCTCCCCTCTCTCACTCTCTCTAAAAAAAAAAAAAAAAAAAAAAAAAAAAAAAAAAAACAATCCGATGTGAACTCCTCCTTCCCAGTAGACAGGGGAGTTTTGACCCAAGTTGGTCCTTTTGGGAACTGTCATGGCAACCATCTCATTGAGCTCAGCTTGCTCTGCAAGTCAATACTATGTTTCCCTGGGCAAACTTTACCTCATTGTGCCTTTATTACTAATGAGATTTCCCTTCTGATTTACCCTGAGAAATCTATGGGTCCTGAATTCTACCTTAACAATCACCCCAGTAGACCCCGTCAGCCGTTAGCCCCACTAATCTTTCTTTCTTGAAGAATTTCATAATTCGGGGCTGGGGATGTGGCTCAAGCGGTAGCGCGCTCACCTGGCATGCGTGCAGCCCGGGTTCGATCCTCAGCACCACATACCAACAAAGATGTTGTGTCCGCCGAGAACTAAAAAATAAATATTAAAAAATTCTCTCTCTATCTCTCTCTCTCCTCTCTCACTCTCTCTTTAAAAAAAAAAGAATTTCATAATTGGCTAGCTTTGTTTCTGTTTGTTTTTAGAGTTAGCGCCACTGATGGTTTTTGAACAAGTTACTGGATCATTCATCAGTCTCAGAAGCAACTTGAAGAAACCCGGTGACCAGGATGGCATTTCACGGCTCGTTTGTAACTACTACCTAACATGACTAAACTGACTTAGCAGAATTCGCAAGGAGAGGGTTGAGGCAGGGCAGGGGAGAAGAGAGGTACTTTGGATTAGACAGAGTGGATTGAAGGGAGGGAAGGGGATCTGGGGTAGGAATGATAATAGAGTGAACCGGACACTATTACCCTATGTGCATATATGATTACGGCAATCTGTGTAACTCTACATCATGCACAACCAGAAGATCGAGAAGTCACACCCCATCTAGGTAGGATGCGTTAAAAGGCAATCTGCTACGTATACCTAATTAGAACAAAATATTTAAAAGACGGTGGGGAGGTGGGAAAGAATAACTATAGAAAAAAAAATTGACTTAGCAGAAGTCTTGCTAAGATTGGACAATAAAGCCATGAGCACAGAAGTCCAAAAGCGGAAGCTCCTCTGTTGTGGAAATCACTCAGCAAGAGACCAGGCATCGCGGGGAGCGCTGCAGAACGCAGGTTTATGACTCCCGTGGACGCAGATGAGCCAGAGCTCTGAGACCCAGAGACAGGACCCGGGGGGGGGGGGGGGGGGGGGGGGGGGGGTGTCACAGGGTTTTTATGGGGCAGTTCAGGAGATCAGGTTGCAAGGGCGGAACTGGTTGCTCATGGGTGGGTTTGAAATTGGAGGTGGCTCAAGAAAGAACAGTAGATAGATAGGACAGGGCAAGAATTCTTGTGCAGGGATTCTTGGGATAAGCAGTTGACCGAAGCAGAACCAAGGCAAAAACTATCTGCAAGTGGCATCGGGAAGTGGCCTTTATCATAGGCAGCAGTTTCTCAGGATAATCTCAGACTTACCCTCCTAAGTACTGGCATTCAAACATAGAAATATCACAATTTAAACCAGTGTACTCTTGAGACCAGTAATTAAGTAACACTCTTACAAAGACCAAAGCTCATTACAAGGTGATATCTCCCTCTTCAACTTGAAAAAGGGACCAAGGAGTGTGAGTTGTCCAGGAGAAAATGGTGGCACAGAAGCATGGGTCAGTTACAGCATTCTGTTTCTTCCAAACCCAGTTCACTTAAATTAAATATCCCTTTGGGGGGAAGGAGGGGGGCCGGTACCTGGAATTAAACTCAAGGGGACTGACCACTGAGCCCCATCCCCAGCCATTTTTTTGTATTTTATTTTGAGACAGGGTCTCCCTGCATTGCTTAGTGCCTCACTAAGTTGCTGAGGCTGCCTTTGAATTTGAAATCCTCCTGCCCCAGCCTCTGGAGCCACTGGGATTACCGGCCTAAGCCACTGAACCAGGCTCTTGAATATTCTTCCCATGGCTTTTCCTGACATTCTTGCTTCTGTTTAAGTAACTTATTTTACGGTTTGTCCAGCAGGTAGTTGGGAAATAACTCTGGCAGCAGAAAGTGACTGCAAAGCCTGAACAGAATTTTATATAGAAAGTGGCAAAGAGAATCATTAAAGCATCTCTTAACTCTGTGATTGTGTCCCAGGTGGGATTTCTAGGACAGCCTTGGAAGGATGTGTCTACAGTTACAGGAATACCAAGTCCACAATTTGCATTGTGTAATCAAGAGGCTAGACCTCTGTGGTTTTCCTTCAGCACTGAGGATTGAGCCACGGGGCACTCTATCAGTGAGCTAAATGCCAGCTCTTTTTATTTCGCAACAGTGTCTCACTCAGTTGCCCAGGCTGGCCTCAGACTTGCCAGAGTGACCTTGAACTTCCAATCCTCCTGCCACCACCTCCCGAGTAGTTCAGTGGCATGGGCCACTGGCACACATGTCCACCCCCCGCAGAGCCGGACCTCTTGATGCATCTCCTTGGGAGGAAAGGGAGGGGAGGCAATCACCTCCGTCCCCCCCTCTTTACTCACTGGAAAGCTTGCTCCGCTGACCCTCACCGTGCGGTATTCCCATGCCATCTTCTCCCTGGGTTTCCAAACACCCCACTCAGACCTGAATCAAGAACGTTACCCAGGGCAAGTATAGGAGTAGAAAGAAGGTCACAAAGTGAAGCCATATTTAAAGTTAGGTAGTCAGTGTAGTTAGGTAAATCGGGCCTAATACCGAGTGAAATCTAAAATGGAGGCCATGCTGGGAATGACTCAGGGAAAACACAGGACAACTCATGGAATGTTAATGAAGTCCTGAAGAGGCCCTAGGCCAAAGTCCACCTGGAAGAAGTATTAATGAACAGCCCCCAGCAGATTTGGAGACAGCCCATCACAAAGAAGTGATAATGAAGTCCTTCCTGCTCAGACTACTTCTTTGGCCCACCAGTGTCCCACCTCTCGGGCCTTCCCACCTACATTCCATCACTGAAAGAACTATAAAAAGGGGAAACAACTGTACTTCTAGGGATTCCACCTCCTGGGTCCCCTTCTTCCTCCGGGAGAAGTCTTTTCTTCTGTCCTTTAATAAATTTCTAATTTCTACTCTGACCTTGCCTTGGTGTGCGTCTTTGGTGTTATTCTTCAACATCAGGAAGCAAGAACTCGTCACCGGTCAACAGCGGTAACAAAAGGACTGAGGGGACCTGTACATGTCATCAGTGCGCAGAGTACTGGTCCTTGCTTAGGATCTGGACGGCCATCGGCCATCATAAGTGACAGCCACTTTTTTTTTTTTTTTTTTGAGAGAGAGAGAGAGAATTTTATTTTTTAGTTTTCGGCAGACACAACATCTTTGTTTGTGTGTGGTGCTGTTACCGCTGTTGACCGGTGACGAGTTCTTGCTTCCCCAATGTTGAAGAATAACATCAGAAAAGCACACGCCGAGGCAAGGTCAGAGTACAAATTAGAAGTTTATTAAAGGACAGCAGAAAAGACTTCTCACGGAGGAAGAAGGGGACCAAGAGGTGGAATCCTTGGAAGTGCGGTTGTCTCCCTTTTTTCTAGTTCTTTCAGTGATGGAATGTAGGTGGGAAGGCCTGAGGGGTGGGACTTTTGGGATGGGCTTCTCATTTCTCTGGGATGGGCCATCTCCAAATCTGTTGGGGGCTGTTCATTAACACTTCTTTGAGGTGGACTTTGGCCTAGGGCCTCTTTGGAACTTCACTGACATTCCATGAGTTGTCCTGTGTTTTCCCTGAGTCATTCCCAGCACGGCCTCCATTTTAGATTTCACTGGATATTAGACCCGATTTACCTAACTACACTGACTACCTAACTTTAAATCTGACTTCAGTAGGACTCATCTGGCTCTGATTCCTGATCCTCCCCCATCAATGTCCCAGAACCCAAGGCTGTGTGGCCTCTCTCTCCTAGAGGGGGATGGCCTAATTTGTCAACTGTGACACATAAACTCCGTGTCTATCTCTGCCTGGTTTCTTGCTCACCCACCTCTCATTCCTAGCTTTCCCTTCACTGAGTCCAAACATTCAGTGATTATTACAATAGCCATGATTATCACTCATGCGATGGGGCAAAATGTAATGGTACTGCTAGAAATTTTGTTGTACAATGTATATGTTTTATATATTCCCAGAAGTAATACGTGAATACATTTTTATTTTACTGTTCCCCCAAATCTATCCAGAACACACCCTCCTTCCCCCCATCCCGACATCCTACAAAAGGGACTCTGACCTTTGTCTTTTTATAATGCAGTTAGGAAACAATGACCTCCCCATTTCCTGGGTCTTTTGCATCTCAAAGATTGGCATCTGGCTCAAGGCCCAAGATGCTGGATGGACGTCTCCTCCCCCCTTAGCTTTCCAGCCCTCCTCTGGCCACTAGAAGCATTCTTTCAGGGCTTCCAGAGACACCTTCCTGATAAGGATGCTCAACTGCCCCTCTCCACCCTCTTTTATTTGCCTAAAGGCAGGAAACAGATCAGAAAAACAGCAGGCGTTCTGCCCCAGCCCACAGGGAGAGCAGAGGTCAACTGCAGACCCCTAAGGAGGTCTGTGGATGCTTGTTTCCCGGGAGAAGGGAGCAGGGAGGGTCTACTTTAACAAGCCTCAGTAACTAGCCTTTACCTACTAGGCACTGCCTTTCCCCAAATTGCACCCCTAGGAATTCAAAAGACCTTTTATTTTTGTAACAAGGACTTAGAGAGGAAGTTGCCTCTAAAAGCCATGACTCTCAGGCCTGCAGCTGCCCTAAGGGGAACTAAAAGCAAGCTACAGCTTGGCATCTCCGACTTCATTTTCTCTTTTTTTCTTTATTACCTTAAACTTTGGGTCACGTCCCTGCTTAGCTCTGCACAGAGGTATGTTGATCTTTTAAGGAGTGTGTAGTGGGAAAGGAGGGTAAGGACTGGAGATCTAGAAGCAACATTTTATTAGTGACGCCACAGCCCAGAAGGATAATTCCCAAAGTTTGGACCTTGAGGGCAGCAAGTTTGGGGTACATCAAGGCAAGGGGGTTGGTGGGATCCTCTTGGAGGGAGCACTCTACATTCCTTACAAGAGAACAAGCTTGTCAACAGTCTAGGGACTCTTACCTCCTACAGTTTAGGGACTTTTATTGTACTGAAAGACCCCTGTATCCCTGTCCAAGGAGAATCACACGAAACACTGGCTGCAAAAGCAAGAGGTTTTATTGGGACACAGGCGCCTGCGGGTGCCCAGCAGAACCTCAGCAAGAGCTTTGGTGAACTGGCACACCGGGCTTGGGGATACAGGGATTTTTATAGGGTTTAGGACAGGTTTCACGCGCGCAGGAAGCAACCTCTTTCTTATTGGTTTCTTTAAATCTAGCATACCCACAGGTTTACATTCCCTTGCTTATCTGTTCCGGTTGATTCATGCATGCCCCAGGATGTGGGTGCTCTGTTCTTCAACCCGTTGTCCTGAGAGCATGCCTGGCTCCTGAACCTGTTTATGGCGTGCCTGGTATCTTGGTTTCATATCTTGGCCTTAGGTAACTGGGCTAACTGGGATAGGGTCTTTCAGTACTAAGCCTAAAGGGGGATAGTTCTGTCCTTGTGGCTTTGTTTCCTACTTCGGCCACTGCCATCATCTTTTTTTTTTTTTTTTTTTTTTCAAAGTAGAGATTAGAAATTTATTAAAGGACAGAAGAAAAGACTTCTCCCGGAGGAAGAAGGGGACCCAGGAGGTGGAATCCCCACTGCCATCATCTTGTTACAAGTGTTACCGCTGCTGACTGGTGACGAGTCCTTGCTTCCCCAATGTTGAAGGATAACACCAGAGAAGCACGCCGGGGCAAGGTCAGAGTGGAAAGTAGAGGCTTTATTAAAGGACAGAAGAAAAGACTTCTCCCAGAGGAAGAAGGGGACCCAGAAGGTGGAATCCCTGGAAGTTGTTAAGAGCCACAGCTGAAAGGGGCCCCAGCAAACTTCCAGCTGCCAGACAACTTATTAAAGCAAAAAGAGGGAATTGGGAAGGGGTATGTATTCCCCAAAGATAAACTTAAAATAACCCTTTTTACTCTAAACTTTTTAAATTTGGATTCATCAGGACTTAGTGCTGCGGAAAGGCATATGTGTCCAAAAAATGTGCATAAGCCCAAGGTACTTTGGAAGGATATTCTAACAGAAAGGTCCTGACTCAGTGATTGTCTGGAGTCGGGGGTCTGTTTGTGTGTTTCCACAGGGAGAAGAGCAGCCGATTTGGATTCCAGAGAGATTAACTAAAGTGATTTCTACAAACCAAAAAGAAGATGATTTGGCTCAAATCTATAACAGTTGATATCCATAACTCCAGTTTGGCTATCCTTACATCTACGACAGAACCAGGATGCTTTTTTCAATATCTATTTTGTTATTGCCCTTTCCCACATCATGAAGTTCTATTTTGTTTTTTGTTAGACCACGATGCAAGAAAAGACCACTGACTCCAATTAAAATCAAATTAAAGCAAGCTTATTATTTCAACCGGCCGGGCTGCCTTGCCCCTCAAAATCGTGGGAGCCAAGGACAGCGGCAAGGCTTCTTTGTGGCCCAGTTTTATAGCCCAAAAAGTTACACAAAGGGGGGTTACAGATAACCACACTCTGAGGAGCATAACACAAGTTGACATTTTTGCTGGCCTTGGCATCAGAATTTATGGAGATCTTAAGAGACTCAGAGAGGGTTGTTATCCGGCCAGGGAAGGCCAGAATTTATGAGGCATCACTAAGGTTTAGGAAAGGGTTGTTATTTGGTCAGGGAAAACTGGACCTGGGTGAGTTCAGGGCACGGGCAGGCATTCCAATCAGCTTTACAACATCAACTAATGGCCAGGCCCTACAGACATCCTGATATTTTTACAGAAAACAGAAATGAATCCTTCATCACTTGTGACAAGCTGGCTTCTGATCTAATGAGATAACGAGGCTAGGTATATCAATTATGTGTGCACACTTGTGTTTTATGTCCATATATCATATATGATGAGCGCACATGAAAAAATGGATCCAAATATTTTTTTTATTCACGTGATTTAAATGGTTTAATTTAAATTGGGTAAACAGCTGTTGAGGATTGTTTTAATATGTGAACAAAAAAGGAAGTTAACAGATCTGTTTGTTTACTTTCACCTTTCCTTTTCATTATATTTAATAATTCTGTTCAAGATAATGTAAATTGTTCAGAAAATTGTTTTCTTTTAGTGCCTTCTGGAATGTTACATAATTTTTTTCTTTAGCCATTATTGCCAGAATTCCTATCTTCATCCCTGTGCCAGTGAAGACAATGTAAATTGTTAAGAAAATTGTTTTCTTTTAGTGCCTTCTGGAATGTTACATAATTTTTTCTTTAGCCATTATTGCCAGAACTCCTATCTTCATCCCAGTGCCGGTGAAGACAAAGATAAAACTAATCTACAGCTTCTGCAATAGCCATTGCTGAACTGCTTGCAGAACTTGCCTGGACTATGTGTCACTTGTATGCATTGTGAACTCACCTGTATGCATTGTGAACTATCTGTTGGTGCAGCGACTTGCGGTAGTGTTGGGGTATTTTTGCTGATGGTGTCATCGGTGGTACAATTTTTCCAAAAGCAGCCATCAATTGGCTTGGTGTATCCTCCTCCCTTCTGCTTGTGATGGTCATTCAGCTAAAATTTGGGGGCCAACAGAGGTGAGGCAAAGAACCTCACCCCCCCCCCCCGCTGGTACAAAGACCTCTCCACAGGTGTGACTGTATGCTGGACCAGTAGTCAATGACGGGAAAGATCCAATTACAATGGTACCAACCTAAGACCGGAGGCTGACGCCCTGAGGTCAGCTCATCCGAAGACGGGTAAGGACCATATGTAGTATTGGACAACCTAAGGCAGGCACGGTCCCTAAGCCACATGCTTGTTGTTTAAACAGAGAGGGGGAGATGTTGAGAGTCACAGCCAAAGGGGCCCCAGCAAACTTCCAGCTGCCAACTGATTGGCTCCTCTGCAGCGATGCTCATTGGGCTGTTTCCCTGCCCTTTCAGACCACGGAGCTGCTCATTGGGGGACTTTTTTGGCTCTGTCCAGCCAATCGGCCAATCGGCCTCAAGAGCAGGAGGATTGTGGGAGGTTGGGAGGCTGGTGTGGGGGTGAGAGGCTTGTGGGAAGCCGGTGGTGGCAGTTGGGCTCTGAGGGTTTTCCTGAGGAGCTGCGTGGTTTGGCGTGTGTGGTTCTAAAAATAAAGTTCGTTTCCTTTGACAAGTGGCCCCTGAATTGTGCCCAGCCAGACTACAGCAGGAAGTGTGGTTGTTTCCCCTTTTTCTAGTTCTTTCAGTGATGGCATGTAGGTGGGAAGGCCCGAGGGGTGGGGCACAGGTGGCCAAAGAAGTAATCTGGGCAGGAAGGACTTCTGAGTCAGCATCTTCAAGTTTGCTGGGGGCTGTTCATTAACACTTCTTTGGGATGGGCTCTGGCCTTGGGCTTTTCCCAGACTTCATTAACTTTCCAAGAGTTGTTCAGCTTTTCCTGGAATTCATTCTCAACAAGGCCTCCATTTTAGATCTTTCTCGATATTGGACCCGATTTACCTAACTACACTGACTACCTAACTTTAAATCTGGCTTCACAAGGTCCCAGCAGCTGCTGCTAGCCTCTAAGGTTAGTGCCAGTAAGCAGAGCTGCAGTGGGTCAGCCCATCAGCTTTAGAGCTGCTCTGTAAGGTCATATTGCAAAGCTTGCTAAGGTTTCCATTTTGCTCTACCCCAAGTGTTGACCTGAAAACTAACAATACAAAGTTTATTAGTGCTAAATTTACCTAACCCATCTCATCCCCCTTAAAGACTGGGGCAAGATTTGCAGCACCCTGTTTCAAAACCTTGGAGTCAGCCTCCAAGTCTCCAGGTATCACCCCCTTCCAGGATCACAGTGCTGACAGACAAACACCCAAAGCAACAAGTGAAACTTGCCCACTCAGCGGATAAGGACAACTCAAGAACCACCTGCAGAACCGGAATGCAGAGAGTAACCACCAGATACAGCTTGATCAAGGCTGCTTGACTCCTCTGTTTAAACCTAAGCTCCTGTCCACACTGTTGTAGGGACAGACTGAAAAACCAGCCTCTATCTCAGAGCAAAGCCTGTCCAAGAAAGGGACATGACCTTTGTCCTTGGAAAGACCCACAGAGCACTCCTAGGCACATTCCCACCCTGCTAAGTTGTTTATCTACAAATAACAGGACAGACTTGCTGTGCCAGGTGTCCCTGACTCTGTCAGGCTAGGTGGGGACCCCTAGCAGCCCCCTAGCAGCCACCAATCAGCATGAGACAGGGAAATACCTGGGGTGCCAGATGACCCTCCCAGTAGTTAATGGTGTTGGGAAACCGTGTAGTTCAGCATGTACACCCCTCTTGGCTTAAACCAATCAGTTCAAACCAATACCCCTTTTGTTCTGACCAATCACCCCTACCCAACTTGTTCCCTCCAGTGAATGTGCTAATCATGCTTTAGAGTTGTTATTTGATTTTCCCGCTGTGTGTGATGATTTGCTATGATGTATGTGAAGTCCCTGCCTTCTCCAAAAAATGTATTAAAATGCTGCAAACCCTAGCCTCGGGGCCTCTCAGTGTCACCAGTTGCTGTGTGTGCACGCGGAGGACCGAGCTAGCTCGCGATAAACACCTCTTTGCTGCTTACATCGATCTTGGGTCTCTGGTGGTCTTTGGGGGTCCTGAATTGGAGCATAACAAGACGAGGCAGGGCACCAAAGATGGCAGGAAACAGTTTCATTTGGCTGCAGCCATTTTCAAAGGGCACAGCATTTGCTGTAATCAATTAACCCTCTGAACCTCGAGTTCAGGGAGTTTCAGAGTTTTATACCCAGCATGTAAGGGGAGGGGCTCAGAAGTTCACAGTCTGCAGAAGTTCACATAAAAGCAGCTTTTTTCTTTGACTGTTTTCCTCCCGCTGGCAGCTATTACCATGGAGCCCATTTGTAACTTATCTTAAAAGTGTAGACATCTCTGTGAAGCCCAGCTCAAGGCCAGAGGCCTGGTTTGCACATTTCTACAAAGAACTATATGGGATATGTTTGTGAAAACCTAGGAAGGGGGTGTCCAGCTCCTGGAGTGCTGGTATCTTCTCGACCAGTGGCCAAGTAAAACACGGCAACACAAAGATAGGAAGTTTATCTACATTGAACTCTTTTGCTGACAGTCCTAAAGTCAGTCTGGGTGAAGATTCCTGGAGCAGCCCAGTTAAGACTTTTCAGTGAAGAAAGGGGGTGCCACTTCAACACTTCAAAGACAGGTCTGAGATTGTCACAGGACAAGAAATGTCTCTGGAGGAGAGTTGCAGTGTAACAGGAGTCCACTTTATGCTTCAATATAGTCCTGCTCTGCCACTGCAATTGATTTGTGTGTGTGTGTGTGTGTGGTGCTGGGGATTGAGCCCAGGGCCAAGCACTATACTAACTGAGCCATATCCCCAGCACCAACTGATTTTTTTAAATGGACTTGTTTCTTTCTCTTCCTCTCTCCATCTACCTCCCTAATCTCTCCCCGTCCCCGATCTCATGGAAATGGGATTACCTTTCTTCCCCATCCTAGGCTGCGCTATCTGTCCCCAAGTACACACACACCATAGAAATTTAGTAACCCAGCCTTTGGGATTGTACCAGAAGACCTCAGGGTAAGCCTCAAGTTCAATGTTTGGGGTGTAGTTCAGAGAGAGGGCACTTGCCTACCAAGTGTGAGGCCCTGGGTTCCACATGAAAGAGAAAAAAAAAAAAACACAACTCTGTTCACAACCGAGTAAACCAGAACTCAAGACGCTCCTCTGTGTCTTCCCCTGTGTGTTAATCAGCTTGGGGTCTTTGTCACCAAAATACCAGAGAAGAGCAATTTGGAGGAGGGAAAATTTTCTTCAGCTCACAGTTTCAGTGGTTAAAAGATGATGAGATGACCTCATATGAGACCAGAAATATTATAGGATTATTAGCTGTTGACAATATTAAGTGATGAATATATATTGGTTGGATAGTGAATGTTCCCTTGACATAATGTGAACTGCAGAACTCAGGGAAACTTAGTTACTGACATAAGAGTCGACACCAGGGCGTACACCCCAGGCCTCACCCAGTTGTCACCTGCAAGCCCAACTGAACTAGGACTTAAAAACTTGACTTCTGGGGCCTGTTGGGACTAACGGGACCCGGACAGAGAGACCAAGACGTCTGTTGCTATTGTCCCCCCTGCACCAGACTCCTCTGGCCCAGATCAAGTGGTAGCAGCCAGAGCATAGGACATGGCACAGGTGAGCGTCTGGGACCCTTGGGTGTAGACTCAGTTAGGATGTAGAATCAGGATGTGTGTCTGAAGTGTGATGAGCATTAACAAAACAGATTTGATTGAATCTGACTGCGCCTCCGACTGAGTCTATAGAAATGGCTTGTGACATGGCCCCATTGATTTGGGTCCAGAATGAGGTAGAACATCATGGTGGAAGGGCATGGCAGAGGGAAGCTGCTCAGCACATGGCCTCTGGGAAGCAGAAAGAGAAAGGTGGAAGAATGGCGAGAAGATGTGCCCTTCTAGGACATGTTCCCAGCGACCCACCTCCTCTGGTCACCACCCAGTTAGTCCATTCCAACTAGGATGGACTTACTGGGTAAGAGCTCTTGTGATCTAATCACCTCCAAACATTCCAGCATTGACACATGAGCTTTGGGGAACCTCATGTCCAAAACCTAACCCCTGGCCTCCCTCTCCGTCTTCACATCTGTCCCCTCCCCTACCTCCTGGGCAGGCCAGCAGACAGAACTGTCATGCCTCAGTTGCATTTCCAAAGTCCCAGTCTTTTTCTTCTTTGGCAAATCATTTGGTTGCAAAAGCTGACTATGGTCACCTCAGGGAAACCTCAAATCGAGCCATGAGAGTCCCGACATGGTCCCACAAAGGAACTTAAGTGTGTGTCACAGTGATGCACAGAGTGATTTCATCAAGAGGAAGCAGATGTACGTACTGTGAGAGACAGGAGAGAACAGGTGCTGGAGAGGAATGGTCTGGCTTCCCCTGAGCAGCTGTATTTGTCCATGTAGAATCTGAAGCACAGAGGCCCTGAGAGTATGTCTTGTCCTCCATCGCGTTGGTCACTTGGTGTACTAACCATTACCCACTAGGGGTTCTGCGTTTGTGTCTCCATGACCAAAAGACCCAACAAGAACAACGGAGAGGAGGGAACGTCCGTTTTGGCCCACAGTTCAGAGGTCCAGTACATGGTGGGCCCACTCCACTGCTCTGGGCCCAAGGTGAGGCTGCGCATCTCAACAAAATGGTGTGGTGTGGGAGCCCTAGTCACCTCCTGGAGCCAGGAAGCCGCTAGGGAAGGGGGAGGGGCACAGGTAAGATGCATCCTTCCAGATCAGCCACCCACGGCCCTTCAACCGCCCTCCTGACTATGGTCACCACCCCTCAGTCCACTCAAACCAGGATGGCCTGATTGGGTTACGGTGGTCACAATTCCACCACTTCACCTCTGGACATTCCCACATTGACACAGGAGCTTGTGGGAGACCCCTCATATCCAGTCCACAGAAGGTTGCTTTCTTTCTTCCTTGTTTCTGATGAAAAATTCTATTAATTTCCCCATCTTAAAGGAAATTAATAAAAGGAGTAGGGGGAGATGTTCATCATTCGTATAACTTAAATGAAGTAATAATATCCTAAAAATATAAATTACAGAAAAATCTATCTGTTGAGCAAAATAATTCTTTTTTTATTTTTATTTTTTTGAGAGAGAGAGAGAGAGAGAGAGAATTTTTTAATATTTATTTTTTAGTTCTCGGCGGACACAACATCTTTGTTGGTATGTGGTGCTGAGGATCGAACCTGGGCCGCACGCATGCCAGGCGAGCGCGCTACCGCTGGAGCCACATTCCCAGCCCGAGCAAAATAATTCTTGGAATTGTTTTTCTTTAGATCAGGCCATAGGTTATTTGTGAACTTTTGGATAAGATCTGATCATTGATTTAACAGTATTGTTTTGAGAAACTGATGTGACTCCATTTTTAAAAGACCAGCTTCTACTTCAAGGCCTGTCCAAAGGGAAGGAGCATGATCCTTGTCCTTGGAAAACCCACGGAGCACTCCAAGGCACATAGCCACCCTGCTGAGTTGTTCATAAATTACAGGAGAGACCTGTGACACCAGGTGTCCCTGACTCAGTTATGCTAGTTCCTGAAAACACCAAAGAATGTTTGTGGACTAATGGTTGACCCTGAAGATCCATAGCAACCCCTAGCAACCACCAATCAGCCTGAGACAGGGAAAATACCTGGAATGCCAGGTACCTTCCCTCCCCCGCCCCCCAGTAGCCTCAGTGATTGATAACATGTTTGGAAACCAGGTAGTTTAGCACATACACCCCTCACACATTAAACCAATCAGTTCAAACTAACCCCCCTCTTGTACTAACCAATCACCCCTACCCAACTTGTTCCACCAATGAATGCGCTAATCAATGTTGAGCTGTTGTTTGATTTTTCCCGTGGTGTGAAATGATTTGCTGTGTGATGTTGTGACACATAGAGTACCCCCCAAAAAACATATAATCTCACTGAACAAGGACCAGGACTCACTCCTCAGGACCGCTGCATTTGAAATGGTTGTGAGTCCCCACTCTGTGTGATTGCATCGGATTTGGCTCCTGGAGGGCTATTAGGGTCCCATGAATCTAGCATAACAGTTTATAACCAATGTATGTCAAAGTGGAATTTAAATCTGGATTTTGTGAGGAGTCCTGGGGGTTGACCAAACGACCGAGCAATGTTCCCGATCTTGAATTTTAACATATGTATTTTTTTTAGATTTTTTTTTGAGAGAGAGAGACAGACAGAGAGAGAATTTTTTAATATTTATTTTTTAGTTTTTGGCGGACACAACATCTTTGTTGGTATGTGGTGCTGAGGATCGAACCCGGGCCGCACGCATGCCAGGCGAGCACGCTACCACTTGAGCCACATCCCCAGCCCATTAACATATGTATTTTTAAAAAATAATTTTTAGTTGTACATGGACACAACATCTTTATTTTTTTATTTCTATGTGGTGCTGAGGATTGAATCCAGTGCCTCACATATGCTAGGCAAGTACTCTATCACTGAGCTACAACCCAGCCCTTAATATACGTATTTTTTGAGACAGGGTCTCACTAAGTTGCTGAGACGGGCCCTGAACTTGTGATCCTGCCTCATCCTCCCAAGCCACTGAGATTATAGATGTGTGCCAACATGCCCAGCCTATCCTTGTGTCTTCTATCCTACTTCAAATATAGGAGACAGCAAAAGAACTTAAATGATTAAAGTTAGAGGCTTATCACAAGTTCAAAGCCAGCCTCAGCAACTTAGCGAGGCCCTAAGCAACTCGGTGAGATCCTGTCTCTAAATGAAATACAAAAAAGGGCTGGGGATGAGGCTCAGTGGTTAAGCCTCCGGCCAGGGTTCAATCCCCAGTACCGGAAAAAAAAAAAAAAAGGCATATTGCATATTATCACATTATGTAAGGCAGAGGAAATCACAAAATTGGAAAACCAAAAACACCAAATGCATTTTGAGGCAGGAGTATAGGGTTAAAGTTTAAGTCAGTGACAGATGAAAGAAAAGAACTGCATGCTCATATCTGAGATAAATGGCAGGAAAACCTCCCCAACCACATCCATTGCTTGAGACAAACAATAAGCATGGAACTGGTACAAGAGCTCTGACCACTGCAAGCCCAACAGGAACAGGAGACCTTCACTCAGATGCACTTACAAGCTGAAGGACAGGCCCAGCAGAGACCCCACCCAATTTTAGGTACAAGGAGATGAGATTGTTGTGCAGGTTATGAACATGTTGATCTTTGATTCAAAACAGGTCTGGAGTTCACCCTTGGATTTTTCGATGCCTAGGGGTGGCCACCTTTCCTTGTTACTCTGCCGGATGTTGCCACCTGGCTATTCCTTGCTACTCCACTTGTTTCCAAAAGCTTGGTCCTTGTCCCTGACGTCCATTTAATAAGGAGAAGAGGATTTGGAGAAAAAAGGAAAAAGAAGGTTTATTGCTTGGCCAGCAAAGAAGCAGCACAGAGGAGAGAAGGAAAGAGGGAGAAGAGGAAAAGAAAAGCATATGCCCCTTTTAAAATAAGCAGCAAGGGCTACGTTCAAAAGATGAAGTGGACCCCTGCTACATGCTGTCCTCCAAGATGTACAGAATGGCAGTTTTCAGGCTGTGCTCAGTCCAAATCGCTCCATTTTATAAGGAAGAAGTTTAGGCCAGGCTCAGTGGTACCTGCCTGTAATCCCAGGTGTAAGGAGCACTCTAAGCAGCAAGCACCCAGGCAGCATGAGCTGACAGCTAACTTGGAGACAGGAGGACTTTATCCTTCTGCCCCTTCTGCAAGTGGTAGAAGGTGGCTGGAGATAAGGATGGCAGTGAGACCTGGCAGACTAGGGGGCCTACAGAAGCCCTTACAGAAGCACAGCTCCACAGAGAGGCACTCAGGGAGGGAACACGGGAGGTGCCCTGAGGCCTGCCTCCAGAGCCAGAGCAGCTCTACAGCTTCACAACCCATCGGAAGGGAAGAGGCATAACAGAAGGCACTGCAGACTCTCCCAGCAAGGTCTTCCCTGCTGCACTGTGTCCAGCCATGGGAGACCACCTCCGTGGTCTGCTACGATGTCTGAGGGACTTGCTGGCTGAGTGGAATGGGAATGTGTGAGGATGGCCTCACCTAAGAAAGGCCTTAGCCTAAGTAACTCCATTTCAGTCCCCCCAGGCATACCAGGCCCTCCAACAGGGTCATCAGGCACAGCTGATAAAAGCAAGTCACTCTTCACAACAGAACTCAGATAAAGGCAAGAGGTGGGAAATCAGGGCAGAAACCACTCGACCAGAAGCCTTAACCTCAGGGTGAATGAGGTCTCTAAGAACTCCAGTGAGAGCTGATAGAGATCAAAAGGGCGGTCGGAACCCCCAAAGTCTAGTGTAAACGGTGGAGCCAATGAACAGACATCCAGCCAGCCGACACCGATGCCACATGCCGGAGAGCCTGGTGAGGACCTGGCCTCCAAGTCTTCTCACCTCTGCCTGCTCCTCCGCATCGTCCTCACCACTCTCACACTCCACAGCCACGTTTTTTTGTCCTAACATTTGTTTTTTAGTTGTAGTTGGACACAATACCTTTATTTTAATTCACATGTGGTGCTGAGGATAGAACCCAGGACCTCACCTGTGCTAAACGAGTGTTCTACTGCGGAGGCACAGCCCCAGTAAAGCCACATCTGGACCCTGGTGAGAAAGGTGAATTCTCCAAAGGACCCTCTCCCCAGCCGCTGTGAGCTCCACCCCAGGAGAAGCCTCCTTCCGTTCCTGACGCGATCACTGTGGTCTGAGTAACTGTGCATCTGCTGGACTTACGGCCTTTAGATCTGGCGCTTGAGCCTAGAATGCAGAGGAAGTGTCTGTCATGACTGAGTGTGTTTGCACTGCTTAGAATCAACCTAGAATGGTTTGCTGTGAATTGATTATGACTATCGCAGTGCCTAGCACTAAGGATTATCATTTTCTTGATTAAGAACCTATAAAGTTGTATTGAGTGACTTGAGTGAATAAAGCATTGAAAAGTGCAGAAGCCTGTGGACATTCTTTATTTCTCCCCTCGACTGCATAAGTCGCACCTTTGCCCATCACCACAGAATAGTACTGCTCTGTTATGTATTAAGAGTGTGTTCAATATAACTGCATTTGAAATGCATCTCTAGCCTAGTTCCTCTGACACGGTTCAAGACAACAAGAATTTGGGAAGCTGAGGTAGGAGTATTCAAAATTCAAGGTCAGACATTTAATGAGATCCTGCCTCAAAAAAAAGAAAAAGAAAAGAAAAAGAAGGGGTGGGGGGCCCATGTGCATTGGCACACACTGTCCCGTCCGGCAGGACACATCAACGTGGGCAGCGAACCTAGATTGGGGAGGAATGAAGGGACAAGAGACATGAAAGGTGACAGCAAGACAAAAGTTCTGATCAAGCTGCAAACTTTTATTGTTCACACAGGGGTATTTATATGCTGGGGATGGGGAAGGTCTCCAATCAGCAATTGCTGGATGTGGGTGGGTATTTATATGCTGGGGATGGGGAAGCTCTCTAATCAGCAATTGCTGGATGTGGGTGGTAAAACTGCCAGCTGCAGGATGTTCCAGGGAGATAGGTAGCTGCAGGATGCCTTCAGGGCAGGATGTCTCCCAGGGGGGCTGTAAGGCTGATCTTTGAAGGAGAATTTCCTTCTAGTCCCTGACAACACACCTGTAATCCCAGTGGCTCGGGAGGCTGAGACAGGA
Organism: Ictidomys tridecemlineatus; assembly: GCF_052094955.1. Taxonomy (NCBI): domain Eukaryota; kingdom Metazoa; phylum Chordata; class Mammalia; order Rodentia; family Sciuridae; genus Ictidomys; species Ictidomys tridecemlineatus. The sequence goes on from NC_135486.1 coordinate 143,577,878, forward strand.
GGATCCCGAGTTTAAAGCCAGCCTCAGCAATGGTGAGGCTCTTAGCAGCAACTCAGTGATCGAGTGCCCCTGAGTTCAATCCCCAGTACCAAAAAAAAAAAAAAAAAAAAAAGCAGTGGCAGAGTGCTTGCCTAGCCTGTGGAAAATCTGCTTTTAATCCCCACTACTGCAAAATAAACAGGGTGTGGTGGGCACAGCTGTAATCCTGTTAGGGGACAGACAGATGAGGATGTAGGAGAGGCAAGAACAGAGGTGAGGCCTTAGTATGAGTCCCGTAGGGTTGGGAAGCTGGAAGCTGGTTCCAGGGGGAATGGAAGGTTAATACCTGCAGGATACCCCCCATGCAAGGCCAAAGACACCTGCTTCTCTGTTATGGGAATGTTAATACCTTCAGAACACATACCCCTCCCCTAACCTACAACCAAAAAGCCCCCAGCCACCAGGGAGACGTCCCTCCCAGCAGGGAATTATTAATGAGTACTCCCAGAGTGGCCCCCTTGATTGCCCCTAACCGCATTTCCCCACCTGGCAGGAAAAAGGGAGGGGACAAGAGAAGAAACCCAGAAATTATAAAAAAGACAAGATTCACCCCCTCCCACAGACACCCGGCTCTGGGCCCCTTCTCCAGCCCCTTCTCCGAGAGTTCTGTGTTACTACTCTTTTAATAAAACTTGTCTTCCATGCTGGCCTTGGCTTCCCCAGGTGTCAATCTTCACACCTGGGAAAGTGGAACTCATCCTCACCAGCGACCGGCAGTAATAGGAGCACAAGGTGAAGAGAATCACTCTATAAAATGGGTCTACGGTGCTGACTCCACATGCTTTCTTTACCAATTTACCTGCAGCCCTGCCTGGCCTAAGTGGACAGGATATGTCACACTCCTCTGCAAACTACAGGTGATCTACATGTAAATGCAGGCTGTAGATGCAGGCTGGAAATAACCTTGATAAGAGGAACCCAAGTTACCTTGAAGGGAGAGACATTGTGACCCTTTCCCTTTCCAGAACCTGGAAGATAAAGGAAATTCCTCCTAACCATAAAACCTGCAAAAAACGAGCAAGAATCCAGTTAGAAGCATTCGGCATGGGCCAAGGTGACAGTTGTCATGGCAATGTGGACTTGAAAGTCCCATGTCACCCTGCTGTAAGTCAAGTCAAGAGGTATATCTGAGCTGGATTCTCTGGAAACATCCCTGGGATTCCCCAATAAAACTGCAGTGCAGGAGAGGCACACTGTCCCTGTCCTCTCTGAGAGGAACCACTCCCTCCCTGAAGAGTGTCCCCTTTCCCTGTCCCTTTGTAAACATATTCTTGTCACTCTGAGCAGCATGTCTGAACTCTTAGACTTGATGGCAAGAATGTGGGTCTGAGGGGGGTTGTGCTGCCTCAGTTTCCCTGAAGGTCCCAGCTCCGTAAAACTCCAGAGTCTCAGGAGACTGAGACAGGAGGATCCGATGGAAAGTCCAAATCCAGCCTCAGCAACTTAGCAAGGCCCAAGCCACTCAGTGAGACCCCATCTCAAAATAAAAAATACAAATTTCAGGAGTGTAGGTCAAGCACTCCTGGGATACATCACCATACCAAAAAAAAAGGAGAGACAGAAAGCCCACAGATAAATGAATAAAATAGGGAATAGTTTTCCGTAAATTACTCCATTCTGAGTAAAAGTACATGGTACAAGGACTCTGTATCTTGTTTGTACAACTCAACACCATCCATCTGCTCAGCCCACTGTAAGGTAGAAATTAATCATTTATTCATGCCAATTTATCAATTTAGCAGATGGGCATAGCAGATCACATCAGAATCACCTACACAGGAGCTTACTAATCTCACCAGATGGAATCCCCATATCTATGACCCCCAAGTGAGGAGCAGCCCAAGAGGACAGCCTGCAGCACACTGACCCCGTCACACACCTTGCCTGGAGAGAGCCACCACAGTGACAAACTTCAGACACTCTCACCCCAGCTTCAGCTCAGCAAAGAGGCAAGCTCCATTGAATCTTCCTGCCAGACCCACCCTTCCACACCTGGACTCTAATTGGATATTCCAACTCCCCTCCGACTCCCTGCAGTGGCTCTTTGCATCTGTTTGGGCTCTCTGCTCTGGGCAGAGTTATTTGAGATTCCAAGGCCACCTGGACCCTTTCTCAGCATTCTTGTAACAGGGATCCACTTTGCTTTGAATGTAGCCCTTGCTGCTAGGTCACTGCGACTGATTTTTTTAAAGGGACATGTTTCTTTCCTCCCTTCCTCTCTCCCTGCTCTCTCTCATCTCCACCCCTCCTCCATCTCAGGGGAAACAGGATTACCTTTCTTCCCTATTTTAGGTGGACTTATCTGTCCTTGAGCACACACCCACCATAGGGATTTAGTCATCCAGATTTGGGGGATGCTACCAGAAGATCTCAGAAATGACCATGTCCCTTGGGGCTGGGGATGTGGCTCAGGCGGTAGCGTGCTCGCCTGGCATGTGTGCGGCCCGGGTTCGATCCTCAGCACCACATACCAACGAAGATGTTGTGTCTGCCGAGAACTAAAAAATAAATATTAAAATTAAAAAAAAAAAATGACCATGTCCCAAATTAACAAGCGAATTTCAACTCCAACCACGGACATGTGGAATGGATCCAGCCTTTGAATCTCCTCTTTCAAAGCTTTCTGTTCCTGCTGAGGGGCAGAATCACAGCTTTCGGGATAGGTGTCCCCTATGTTTCTCCTTCACTAACAAAACAATGAACCTTCTTATTGGTGTCAGATCTGCCATTTTAGGTTGGGAGCCATTTTTATCTAGAGACTCGATCTAGGAGCTGTTTTATTCAGGGACTCCCAGGCTCCCCTGCTGAAAGGTCAGCCCCACCCCAGTCCACGACTTACCCCTAAGCAGCTTGTGAAGTTCCTCTTGTGGGCGATAAAGCTCTTCTGTGTGCATTCTCCTCCATGGGACAGCCTGGTGGGTTTGCTCCATGCTACTGATAACAAATCCCTCACGTGGGATTGAAAAACCAGCCTCTACCTCAGAGCAAAGCCTGTCCAAGGAAGGGACATGGCCTTTGTCCTTGGAAAAACCCACAGAGCACACCTAGGCACATTTCCACTCTGCTAAGTTGTTTATCTACAAATAACAGGAGAGATCTGCTGTGCCAGGTGTCCCTGACTCAGTCAGGCTAGGTGGGGACCCCTAGCAGCCCCCTAGCAGCCACCAATCAGCATGAGACAGGGAAACACCTGGGATACCAGATGACCCTCCCAGTAGTTTATGGTGGTTGATAACATATTGGGAAACCATGTAGTTCAGCACGAATACCCCTCTTGGCTTAAACCAATCAGTTCAAATGAATCCCCCTTTTGTACTGACCAATCACCCCTACCCAACTTGTTCCCGCCAGTGAATGTGCTAATCATGTTTTAGAGTTGTTATTTGATTTTCCCACGGTGTGTGATGATATGCTATGATGTATGTGAAGTCCCTGCCTTCTCCAAAGAACGTATAACATGCTGCAAACCCTGGGCTCGGGGCCTCTCAGCGTCACCAGTTGCTGTGTGTGCCTGCGGAGGACCGAGCTAGCTCGCAATAAACACCTCTTTGCTGCTTACATGGATCTTGGGTCTCTGGTGGTCTTTGGGGGTCCCGAATTCGAGCATAACAGGATTCCAGTGCATGGTGTGCTTCTTGGACTTTGCCTAGACTTGGCAAGTGCCCTTTCACTTCTTCCTTTTTTTCAAGACCATGTCCTCATCGTTGGATGAGCATTAGGGACAAGTGTGACTGAGAGCTCAGTCCCTGTCTCCAGTGCCAATCAATGCCAACTTAATAATGAGAACACAGTTTTGAGAAAAATGAAAAAAAGAAGATTTATTGCTTTGCGAGCAAATGAGAAACACAGGGGACTCCAGTCCTGCCGGGGTCCTGCCCCAGCAGGGTCCAGGGAGTCCTGAAGAATGAGTGGCGTCGGCGAAATGATGAGTCAGGAGTCGTTCCGTTTGAGCAATCTCCAGAGAGAGAGCTAAAGCTGCTTTCTCTGGGTCCCTTTTTATTACAATTTTTCTCATCATTATAGATTCACAATACGTCATTGATTATATAATTTAAAACTTTGCCAAGACATGACATTTCCTTAACCATGATTGAGAGCACACCAATCTACATCCTTCCAGGATATGACCCCCAGCCATACAATCATCAAAGTACAGAATCATCAATAAAACATGTCACCAATTTACACCCTTCAGATTTTCCCAAGGTTTACTATTTTTCCCAAGATATGTTATTTCCTTATTAACTAATGCCCAACTTCGTAACCAGACTCTAAGTCTCCTAGCCAATCATTAACCTAAAGTACACCTGTACTTTATTTTTAATCTAAAATTCCCATCTAAAAAAAGTCCCTTTAAATCTTATATTTAAAATATCCTAAAGTTTATGAATCATCCTTAAAACATATCAGAAACCTATACAACTAAAGACTTAAGAATTTCTAAACTTAAGAATCTAAATAAAATAATATTTCTAACATTATTCTAAAACTGTGTCTTATAAAGCTATTTTAATTGATTCCTAAATTTATTCTCATAAAACTGGTTGAGCTGCTTTCTCAAAGAGTTTCTTTGTTTCTCAGTCAAGGTGCACTAGTTCTCATGTCCTTTCAGAGGATGATTGTTGTCCGTTATTAGGTTTGTCCACAATGTACTAAGATAGAAGAATAGCCTTTTACTTTGTCCTTTATATGCTGTCCAAGGCATGAACTACCTGTTCTGTTCTAGCCATCTGAAATTTAACTTGTTTGGCATTTAACATACTCATGCCTCCTGTGAGAAACATAAAAATGCAAAGTCCCAATTACATAAAAAAGGGTCTCATGGTTTCCGTTACCCACCAACCAGCGTGGCTTTGCCAGCATTCATCCTGACTGGGAGCGTCACAGCCTTTGGGACTGTGGTGAAGGCGATCCCGCACTCACTGTCTTGACAGGGTCACAGTGAGAAAAAGTGTTGGCAAAGCCGCTCTCCCACTGTCTGACAGGGTCACAGTGAGGGGGTTCCAGAATGCCCGGATGGCCGGTTAGGATGCACTTGTTAATTTGGGAGATAGTCACTTCCCAGGACCTCAGTGGTTATCTCCTTCCTGTAGTGGGTATGCTCAAGGGCAGTTAACTGGGGGAAGAAAAGATAACTCTGTCTCCCTAATCTTCGTAGTGAGGAGGAGAGGGGAGAGAGGAAAAAAAACATTAAAATATAAATAAAATAAACCTTAGAGCAATGAGGCTACATTCAGAAGGTGAAGGGACCACTGTTAACAAGGATTGAGCAGCAATCTGAAACCTTTCTTAGCTTTCTTAAACCTGCATCATTGTGGGACACACGCTGTGTGACCAAGTGTGAGTCTTATAGATAATAGTAATTATGGTGGGAATGGACACCTACTGAACCATGAGTAATTGGGCCACACTCTTCCTCAGTCTGTGCTAATAGCAGAGCTCACTCACCACACTACTTATGGGGTAGCCTTTCTGCTGTGTGAATCAATACAGTAGGTAATCCTTTGTAGCTTTCTCTGCATTAGCCTTGGATTTCCATTCTGCAGGAGCTAAAGGGCACATAGAGCCAACAAAAGATCAGTGACAACTGACATTCATTTATAATAAAATAGAAACCATTTAGTTGAGAGCCTGGGCAGAGTTGCCAGGTGAGAAGCAGTCCAGGAGAGGTACTCTGAAGTAATTCAATGCCTGCAGGGGGTGTCTGTCAGCGGAGAAGTTCCCACTGGGAGTTTCCTGGGGGGTGGGAGTGAGGCCAGGTTTCAACTCCTTCACTGATCCCCAGAGAATGAAGCAGGCATGAAGCACTGGCCCAGCATCCTGAGCCCCAGCAATTCTGGTTTTTATCCTTACCCAGTAACCCACAAAGGCCTCCTTCATGGACAGTTTTTGCTTAAATAATTAAATTTCTTTTCTTTTCTCATTTTTTTTTTTTTTTAAGGATTGAACCCAGGGGCACTCTGGGCATACCACTGAGCCCTTTTAATTTTCTTATTTTGAGATACAGTGTAAGTTGTCCAGGCCAGCCTCAAACTAGTGAACCTCCGGCTTCAGCCTCACACATACCTGGGATCACAAGTGTGTGCTGTAATGCCAGATTCATGGGACCCCAATAGACCTCCAGGAGCCGAATCCGATGCAATCACACAATAGTCTTTATTGCAAGCCGAGCCCGGACTCACTGTAAGGGTCCGGCGGAGCATCAGAGAAAGAAACCACACAAGAGACTGGCTCCATGCAATTGGCAAAAGGGGATTTATTGGGGATCCATTCCAGCTCGCTGGGGCCCTGTGCTCACTCAAGAAGGGAGAGCAGCCCAGAGCCCAGAGTAGAGGTCAAGCAGAGCTTAAGTACACTTTCTGGAGAGGGCGGTGGGCTTTGCATACATCAGAACAAATCATCGTGAGGCGCGGGGAAATTGAACAACAACTCTGAGACGTGATTAGTACATTCATTGGCGGGAACAGGTTGGGCGGGGGTGATTGGTCATTCCTAAGCGGGATACACATTCAAACTGATTGGTTCGGGCCCTGTGACAAACTGCACAGGGCCCTAGGCTAAATGGCCAGTAGGGCGTTGTTTTAACTATCTCAGGAATTTCAGGTTCTGGGTGTAACAGAGGAACTTAATAATAATCTTTTACATTCAAGCTTTCCAGCTTAGAAACTTTACCTTTTCACTCACAACCGTTTCGGACGCAGTGGTCCTGAGGAGTGAGTCCTGACCCTTAGTTCACTGAGGATTTTTAGGTTTTGGGGGGATATTCTATGCCTCACAACATCACACAGCAAATCATTTCATACCTCGGGAAAGTCAAACAACAACTCTTAACATTGATTAGCACCTTCACTGGCGGGAACAAGCTGGGTAAGGGTGATGGGGTGGTTAAAGTGGTGGATACGTTTGAACTGATTGGTTTAGGCCAAGAGGTGTTGCAAGAGTGTACAGGCTGAACTGCAGGGTGGCCTAATCATGTTACCAATCATCCAAACTACTGGGAGGGTCCCCTGGCATTTCAGATAGTTTCTCTGCTGATTGGTGGTTGCTAGGGGGTTACTATGGGTCCTCACCTAGGGCAACTGAGTCAGGGACACCTGGTGCCACAGATCTCTCCAGTTAAACAACTCAGCAGGGTGGGTATGTGTCTAGGAGTGCCCTGTGGGTTTTTCCAAGGACAAGGGTCATGCCCCCTCCCTCTGAACAGGAGGTAGAAGCTGGTTTCACATCAGTTTCTCAGTGCCACCATGCAGTTAATTTCAGCATTTTAAAATTTCCTACACTTTTCCAGTAAGTATTTGCCGCAGTCTGGCTGGGCACAAAATCACGAGCCACTCACAGCTTTGTAGATTCAAACAGCAATTCTTTATTGCCGAACTCACACCGGCTCTCTACACACGTTCTGGGGAAATCCACGTTCTGCCGCAAAATTCACGTACTCCACCAGGCTTTGAATCCCAAACACTTTCTGAAACCCAGGAGAACTCAATGGGAACTCAAGGATCCAGAGAGCCTGAGGCAGCAGGATATGCCCTATTCCCCTGGCAGGGTACACCTTAAACCTGAACCGCCCTAAACCCAAGGAGTGGGATACTCCCTAAAACCTGATCCACCCTAAACCCGGATCCTCCCTGGTCCTTGAGCATGGTCACCTTACTCAAGCATACATGCAATGTCACTGCAAATTATCTGAGTCTAAGACAAGTCCATTTCCACAATGGAGAGTCCTTCCTCTAAGCAACATGGGGTACGCTGGCAAGGAAATTTCGATGCCTCATTCCTACTTGGTAATGGCTCTCAGCAAGTATTCTTTTGTGTCTGGCATTTTTTGGTTGAACACAATGGTTTTTGTCTATGTTCCTGCAGCTCCTCTTTATTCTGAATGCACCATTTCAGGGAAAAAGGCCCCTCTACTGCCCCTCAACTTTAATGTGGGTTCCCCAGCTCAGTCTAGGAATAATACAGGGCACATTTACAATAAAAGCATACAAGTTTTTTTTTTATTATTTTACTTGAGGATCTTGACAAAACAGTAAAGTCCAGAGAAGTGATGTGTTAACAGGTTTTACACAAAGAATGATAGACTTGTGGGAAGAAATGTGCCAGGAGTGGATCTCTGGACTACGTGAGTAACCCCAGGGAGGCTGCTGAGAGATTCACAGGTGGTGTCAAGCTAGAGGAAGACAAGGTACAGCAACAGGTTTACACGGCTGATTACAGCCCCAATTGGCAGTCCTTCACCATGAAGTCTGTTTTCTTGTAACAGGAGGTCTACTTCATGCTTTGAACATAATGTTTTGCTCTGCCACTGTGGTTTATTTTTAAACTGATGTTTTTTTGTCTTTCTCTTCTCCTTCTCCCCGCCCCCCCCAACCTTGGTGAAAGCAAGATTACCCTTTTTCTCATCCTAGGCTGAGTTTTCTGTTCTTGAGCAAAAATACCACTGGAATGAAGTAAGTCAGACTTGAGGGATGGTGCCAGAAGACTAAGAAGTGGTTCTTCCCTCAAGTCTACAAGTGGATTTGTAAGGGTCCAGCGGAGCGTCGGAGAAAGAGACCACACAAGAGACTGGCTCCATGCAATTGGCAAAAAGGGATTTATTGGGGATCCATTCCAGCGTGCTGGGGCCCTGTGCTCACTCAAGGAGGGAGAGCAGCCCAGAGCCCAGAGCAGAGGTCAAGCAGAGCTTAAGTACACTTTCTGGAGAGGGCGGTGGGCTTTGCATACATCAGAACAAATCATCATGAGGCCCAGGAAAATTGAACAACAACTCTGAGACGTGATTAGCACATTCATTGGCGGGAACAGGTCGGGCGGGGGTGATTGGTCATTCCTAAGCGGGCTACACATTCAAACTGATTGGTTCGGGCCCTGTGACAAACTGCACAGGGCCCTAGGCTAAATGGCCAGTAGGGCATTGTTTTACTATCTCAGGAATTTCAGGTTCTGGGTGTAGCAGAGGAACTTTGAGATGCCCGGGTCTTTTACATTTTAATTTTGCAGTTTAGAATCAGCTTAGAAATTTTACCCTTACAGTTTACCCTCGCCCTGACCAGGTACACCTGGAATCTAGCCTTTGAATCACCTCTTTAAGCCCTGTTTCCCTTAACCATCAGAATCACAGCCTCTGGGATAAAAGTCCCCTGAATTTCTCCTTTGGTAGCACCACAATAAACCTTCTTTTTCCTTCTTCTCAAAACCATGTCTTCTTTATTGGATCAGCATCAGGGCCAAGAACTGAAATTCGGTAACATGCTCACCCTGGCATGAGAAGGAGACTCCTGCCAAAAGTACCTGTGATGTTAAAGCAGTCATCATGTGTGTGGAGCTGCTGAATTTGCTAGGCCAATGGAGAGTCAACAAAGAGCTCTCTGGGGCTGGGGCTGTAGCTCAGGGCAGAGCGCTTACCTAGCATGTCTGAGGTACTGGGTTCAATCCTCAGCACCACGTAAACAAACAAATAAAAATGCTCTCCTTATACAAGGTAGTTTTTTTGTTTTGATTTGGTAACAAGAATGGAACTCAGGGGCACTTGACCACTGAGTCACATCCCAAGCCCATTTTTTAATTTTATTTAGAGACAGGGTCTCACTGACTTGCTTAGCCCCTCATGAAAGAGGAGGAAGATCGAGATGCTGTCTTCCTTGATGAATATATTTCAAAGAGATGGCTCCCAAGTCCTTAAGAAAAACATTCCTGGTTTTATATACAGTATAACAAAGTTATAGGAAATGCACATGACATACTTGGAAATGGGTGAGCTGAAATCTTAATAGTACACATTAGCAAAACACTTGGAATTTCTTAAGTCCAATCTCCCTTCTGAATACCAGTAGGAACTAGGGGAGCTGAGTTGTAGAGTGCGTGACCAGCAAACAGGAGATTGCCCCGGCATCACATAAAAACTTAAAAAAAATTAAAAAAAAAAAAAGCTGAGGGCCATTGCCAAGTAGGAATAACGCATCGAAATTTCCTTGCCAGCGTACCCCATGTTAAATGGACTTGCCTTGGAAATCCGCTGTGACCTTGCATGTGTGTTTGAGAAAGGTGACCCTGCTCAAGGACAAGGGTGGATCCAGATTTAAGGTGTACCTTGCAGGTTTGAGGAAGTATCCCACTCCTTGGGTTTAGGGCGTTCCTGGTTTAGGACAAGTTTAAGGCATTCCCGGTTTAAGACAATGTGTTTTCAGGGAAGTTCCAGCTTTAAGTTTATTGTTGCTGGGAATAGGGCGTTCCTGCTGCCTGAGTTCCCACTGAGTTCTCGTGGAATTGAGAAAGCATTTTGGGACGTGAATTGGCGGGCAGAACTTGGATTTCCCCAGAACGTGTGTAGAGGCTGGTGTGAGTTCGGGAATAAAGAATTGCTGTTTGAATCTACAAGGTGTGAGGGGCTCATGATTCTATGCCCAGCCAAGACTGGGGCAAAAAAAAAAAAAAAAAATATATATATATATATATATATAAAGTTTCTGGCCTACTGAAAGACCTAAGCAACCTCCTTCTCATTTTGCTTTGAAATTTAACCCCTGACCTACTGCAGACCTAAAGTCAGGAAATACCACAGAAAGCTCTGTACAATGCAGATGGTGGTTGCCTAAGATAGGCCAGATATCAAAATATCTGAAATTCCAGACAGCCCCCACCTAGGTGTGGTGACCAATATCTAAACCAGAAGCCCTGTAGCTTGGCACATACTCCCCTTGGGACACCCTCACAGTTTAAACAATCATTTTAAGTGCATCAACCCCTTGAACTAACCAATAATCCTTTCCAGATTCTTTCATGCCACTTGATACGCTAATCATGTTTTAGAGTTGTTTTATGATTTTCCCGCGGTGTGTGATGATTTGCTAAGAGATGGTATGATGTATGTGGGTCCCTGCCTTCCCCAAAGAGTGTATAAAACTGCTGCAAACCCTAGGTTCAGGGCTTCTCAGTGTCACCAGTTGCTGTGTGCGCGGAGGACCGAGCTAGCTCGCCATAAATGCCTCTTATGTCGATCTTGGTCTCTGGTGGTCTTTTGGAGGGTCCCAAACTCGAGCAACCACAATTACTCCTTTGCCTTCTCTTTGTAGTCTATAATAATGCTCAATTCTTTTTTTTTTTTTTTAATATTTATTTTTTAGTTCTCGGCGGACACAACATCTTTGTTGGTATGTGGTGCTGAGGATCGAACCCGGGCCGCACGCATGCCAGGCGAGCGCGCTACCACTTGAGCCACATCCCCAGCCCCAATGCTCAATTCTTCAGGAGATAGCCTTATACTGTAAGGGTCCGGCAGAGCGTTGGAGAAAGAGACCACAAGAGACCAGCCTCAGGCAATAAGCAGGGGGGAGTTTTATTGAACCAGCACGCTGGGACTCTGTGCCCACTCAAGAAAAGAGAGCAGCACAGAGCCCCGAGCAGAGGTCTAGCAGAGCTTAAGTACACTTTTTGGAGAGGGTGGGGGGCTTTGCATACATCAGAACAAATCATCTTGAGGCACGGGAAAATTGAACAACAACTTTGAGACATGAGTAGTACATTCATTGGTGGGAACAGTCTGGGCAGGGGTGATTGGTCACTCTTGAGCAGGGTACACATTTAAACTGATTGGCTTTGTGGCCTGGATGCTTATGTGCTGAGCTATTTGTGTAAAGGTAAAATTTCTAAGCTGACTCTAAGCTGCGAGAGTCTGAGTTAAAGTGTAAAAGACTGGGGATTGTAAGGTTTCTAAATTGAAAGGCTTGGGCTAAAAATAATAATAGGCCAGGTATTGTTAAAATTCCTCTGCTACCCCCAGAACCTGTAATCTCTGTAGCTGTTAGAACAATACCTGAACTGCCCAGTAAATATTTCCATTGACTCCCTGGTTGTTTATTAGCTAAGGGCTCCAAATAGCTCAGATGTAAGCATCCAGGCCACAAAACCAATCAGTTTAAATGTGTACCCCGCTCAGGGGTGACCAATCACCCCTACCCAGATTGTTCCCGCCAATAGATGTACTAATCATGGCTCAGGGTTGTTGTTCAATTTTCCCGCGCCTCATGATGATTTGTTCTGATGTATGCAAAGCCCCCCACCCTCTCCAAAAAGTGTACTTAAGCTCTGCTTGACCTCTGCTCAGGGCTCTGGGCTGCTCTCCCTTCCTGAGTGGGCCTTGAGCCCCAGCATGCTGGTTCAATAAAACTTCCCCCTGCAATTGCATGAAGCTGGTCTCGTGTGTGGTCTCTCCCTCCGACGCTCCGCCAGACCCTTACATTTGGAGCCCTTAGCTAATAAACAACCAGAGAATCAATGGAAATATTTACTGGGCAGTTCAGTTATTGTCCTAACAGCTACAGAGATTACAGGTTCAGGGGGCAGCAGAGGAATTTTTAACAATACCTGGCCTATTATTATTATTTTTTTTTTTAGCTCAAGACTTGCAATTTAGAAACTTTACAAATCCCAGTCTTTTACACTTTAACTCAGACTCTTGCAGCTTAGAATCGGCTTAGAGGGCTGGGGATGTGGCTCAAGCGGTAGCACGCTCGCCTGGTATGCGTGCGGCCTGGGTTCGATCCTCAGCACCACATACCAACAAAGATGTTGTGTCCGCCGAGAACTAAAAAATAAATATTAAAAAAATTCTCTCTCTCCTCTCACTCTCTCTTTAAAAAAAAAAAAAAAAAAAAAAAGAATCGGCTTAGAAATTTTACCTTTACAATACTGGGAATTTTAAAGCAAAATATACAAAACACATTATTTTAACAACTATAATTTTGTCATACACCGGCAAATTCTTTAACCTCTAGAAAGAACAGATGCTGGAAAATGAAAACTGCTTGTCCACTATAGGTACTATTAAACACACAGTAACCCCAGCGTGGGAACATAAAGGAGGACGGCTCCTCTTACCTGAAGTTCAGCCTCAGGCCTGCAAATGCCCCAAGTGTACCCTTTACCAATCCCAGGGAAGAACTTGGGGGACTCCACACTAAGGCAGCAGGCCAGGATGACATGGAGGGCAACGCAGCTAGTGCATGCCTACCTCACAGGGGGCACTTTATCAGGTGTCTGTTTGAGTCCATTGTTTCACTTCACCACCCAGTCCTCTGCTCTGATTCTCACCTAGAGATTGGAGATAAGGGGAGACACCAGCTCCCTTCCTTTGTTAGAACATTCTTTAGAGTCCTTATCTCACTGCAAACTTCCCTAGAGTAGTGTTTACTGATTAGTGTTTAACCCAACACCTAAGGATAAACACACAGAGCTTTTTGTATTTCTCTCCTCTCTTCTGGAACCACACACAGTATGCTGTGCTCAGAGAAGTGGCTTGGCCATCCCCAAACAAATCATTTCTCATGAATTTTTGTTTTTCTTTTTTTAAAGATACTTCCAGAATGTGTTATTTTACCATTTCTACATTTAATACACCAGGCACTTCAGAATAACTGAAAAGACCCTGTAGTTCCAGGAAGTTTTTATATCCTCCCCCAGGACTACAGTGAGGAGTCACATGCACACGGGGAACAGCAGATCCGATGCCATGCCCCGGCTCAGAGCTGCCTTTTCTTCTTCGCTTTCTGCTCAGGCCTCCCAACCAAATGCACCCCGCCTGGTATCTTCTAGAGGTTATCTAACAACTCCATCCCAAGAAGTCATTTCTGGAACACACTTCTTTTCTACAATGCTTTTCCTTCTTTGCCCTTGAAACCCAGCACCTGTCCCATGCTGCCCAAGTGTCCTACCACTGAGCAGTATCACGGCATTTTTTACTTACCTATGTTTATTTACTTATGTTTAAATTTGGTACCTTGGATTGAACCCAGGGGCACTTATCCACTGACCCACATCCACAGCCCTTTCTATTTTTTAATTTTGAGACAAGGTCTAACTTGCTTATGGCGTGGCTAAGTTGCTGAGGCTGGCTTCAAACTTGCAATCCTCCAGCATCAGCCTCCTAAATCGCTGGGATACGCGGATGTGCAGCATCGCCCAAGTTCAAGTCCTCTTTTTGAAAAGAAGGAAGGGGGAGTGGACAGCAGTCCGTGGGTTGTTTCCGCTGCACACCCTCCCCAGGGCCAGCCTCACAGCCTCTCCAGGGCCAGTACACACCCTCCCCAGGGCCAGCCTCACAGCCTCCCCAGGGCCAGTGCACACCCTCCCCAGGGCCAGCCTCACAGCCTCTCCAGGGCCAGCCTCACACCCGCCCCAGGGCCAGCCTCACACCCGCCCCAGGGTCAGCCGCACACCGTCCCCAGGGCCAGCCTCACAGCCTCCCCAGGGCCAGCCTCACAGCCTCCCCAGGGCCAGCCTCACAGCCTCCCCAGGGCCAGCCGCACACCCTCCCCAGGGCCAGCCGCACACCCGCCCCAGGGCCAGCCGCACACCCTCCCCAGGGCCAGCCTCACACCCGCCCCAGGGCCAGCCTCACACCCGCCCCAGGGCCAGCCTCACACCCGCCCCAGGGCCAGCCTCACACCCTCCCCAGGGCCAGCCTCACACCCTCCCCAGGGCCAGCCGCACACCCTCCCCAGGGTCAGCCGCACACCCGCCCCAGGGCCAGCCGCACACCCTCCCCAGGGCCAGCCGCACACCCTCCCCAGGGCCAGCCTCACAGCCTCCCCAGGGCCAGCCTCACAGCCTCCCCAGGGCCAGCTGCACACCCTCCCCAGGGCCAGCCGCACACCCTCCCCAGGGCCAGCCGCACACCCGCCCCAGGGCCAGCCGCACACCCGCCCCAGGGCCAGCCCCACACCCTCCCCAGGGTCAGCCGCACACCCGCCCCAGGGCCAGCCCCACACCCTCCCCAGGGCCAGTGCACACCCTCCCCAGGGCCAGCCCCACACCCTCCCCAGGGCCAGCCGCACACCCTCCCCAGGGCCAGCCTCACACCCGCCCCAGGGCCAGCGCACACCCGCCCCAGGGCCAGCGCACACCCTCCCCAGGGCCAGCGCACACCCTCCCCAGGGCCAGCGCACACCCGCCCCAGGGCCAGCGCACACCCTCCCCAGGGCCAGCCGCACACCCGCCCCAGGGCCAGCCGCACACCCTCCCCAGGGCCAGCCGCACACCCGCCCCAGGGCCAGCCGCACACCCTCCCCAGGGCCAGCCGCACACCCTCCCCAGGGCCAGCGCACACCCTCCCCAGGGCCAGCGCACACCCGCCCCAGGGCCAGCGCACACCCTCCCCAGGGCCAGCGCACACCCGCCCCAGGGCCAGCGCACACCCGCCCCAGGGCCAGCCGCACACCCTCCCCAGGGCCAGCCGCACACCCGCCCCAGGGCCAGCCGCACACCCTCCCCAGGGCCAGCCTCACACCCGCCCCAGGGCCAGCGCACACCCTCCCCAGGGCCAGCGCACACCCGCCCCAGGGCCAGCGCACACCCGCCCCAGGGCCAGTGCACACCCTCCCCAGGGCCAGCCGCACACCCGCCCCAGGGCCAGCCGCACACCCTCCCCAGGGCCAGCCGCACACCCGCCCCAGGGCCAGTGCACACCCTCCCCAGGGCCAGTGCACACCCTCCCCAGGGCCAGTGCACACCCTCCCCAGGGCCAGTGCACACCCTCCCCAGGGCCAGCGCACACCTGCCCCAGGGCCAGTGCACACCCTCCCCAGGGCCAGCGCACACCTGCCCCAGGGCCAGCTGGCACGTTCTAAGCGCCTGCAGAAGTTCTTCTTCCGCTTCCGGCCTCCCAGGTCAAGACCCGCGGCCCTGTGGCCACCAACAGCCCTAACGGCCCTGGGACCGGGCTTCCGGCCTGAAGGGGGCTGTGTGCCGCGGACACATCCGGGTGGGACACATCCGGGTGGGACACGCTGCCACCCACGCGGGTTCCAGGGCCGCGCAGAGCCCCGCCTTGGGCCAACTTCCGGTGAGGCCCGGCGCTCCTCCGCAGCCGCCATTGTCCCTGCTGGACGCTCCTGCGGCCCAGAGACCCGGAGGCCTCGGCCTTGAGGCCGTGGGCTTGACCCAGGTGGGTGGACTCGGCCGGGGGCAGCAGTGGGGCGGGACTCCCCCGGTGTGGACAGGCCGAGGGCGGCGGCCGGCCCTGGGTGCAGGCGCCGTGTCCTCCACGTGTCTCCTTTACAGTTGTCGCCGCCCACGGAGTCGCCAGAGGCCCTGCGTCCGCACCCGCCTTCCGACCTCGGCCACCCCGCAGGTAAGAGGGCGCCCAGGCCGCCCGCCCGCCGGTTCCTGGTGGTTTCCCCTCCCGCGGCGGGCGGAGCTCGAGGCCGGCCACCCTGGGCCTCCCTGCGGCCACCCTGGGCCTCCCTGCGGCCACCCTGGGCCTCCCTGCGGCCCCTGAGGGGCAGCGGCCTGGCCCCGGGGGCGCCGAGGCAGGAGGTGGGACCTCTGCCCGGCCTGACCCCAGCCTGACCCCAGCCTCGGGTTCTGTAAAGCCTGGACGTGGCTCTGGGAGGGAGGCCCGCGTGCAGGCCCTTGGGGACCTGGGGATTGAGCCCCGTGTCCTCTGGACAGACGTGGAGGTGGCCTTTTGAGGCAGGGCCTCTGTCCGTGGCACCGATCGAGAAGTAGGGAAGCTTGTAGAGAGGCAGAGGTGAAGGGTCTTGTCGGGACCCCACCCAGGACCTGGGGGGTGCTAGGCCAGCACCCCACCTGACCCGCCAGCTCGGGTCTCCGTCGTCTTGCAGTGACGGGATGGAGGCCGGGGCAGGAGGCCGGGGCAGGAGGCCGGGGCAGGAGGCCGGGGCAGGAGGCCGGGCAGGCGGGCTGCTGCAGTACTGTGGGCAGCAAGGGACTAGCACCTCGTGTTTGCTGAGACCTGTTAACAGTTCCTTAGGACGGGCTCCAGCCCTTGGGGACATGAACATTTCAGTTTCCCAAGTGCTGCTCTGGTTTCCTGGGTTCCATTCTCAGTAATGGCCTCCATTTTATTTAGCTCACTCAATATTGGACCCCCGATTTACCGAACTGCACTAACTACCCATCTGTAAATCTGGCTTCTGTATGAGCTACTTATTTACGTTGTTTTTGGTTACTTGCCAAACATCCTAAATTAAAATAGACAATACAAGTCTGTCCTTCTTCCAAATCGTGTGTTTGATAGCAATTTCCCCTTTATCTGCCAACTACCAGTTCCCATTAATTTGGAAGGGTGCAGTAGGAGGACTCATTATTTAACTACTGAGCCATATCCCAGGGCTTCGATAAATTGCTGAGGCTAGTCTCAAACTTGGGATCGTCCTACCTCAGGCTTTAAGAGTTACTGGGATTATAGGCATGTACCACCACACCCAGCCACTATTAAATTTTAATATTCACATACCGTTTAGCCCAGCACCTTTCCTACACACTCTTGGCTCAATAATTTATAGAACTAGGAGATAACCAAAAAGCTTTTACCAGAATAATGCTATCAATAGAATAAAGGAGGGAGCGCATCACCTATGCTTTTCTGTTTAGAAGAGGTCAAATGAATTACTGTGTGTCAACACAGTAAAATACAGCGCAACCTTTATACAAAATGGACTGGCTCTGAGGGAAAGAGCTTCAGGACACACCATGTCTTAGTTGATAAGTAGGATGGAAGGACAAGCACATTTGTGCAGTTTCTATGTACATACATACAGTCCTCCTTCCCCTCCCCCCCCCTTTCCTATTCAGCTTTCTCTCATCCACCTCCCTCACCATCCCCACTCTGTGGTATATGTATGTAGATGTTTAGGGAAAAGTTGATAAACTCTTGTTAGGAAGGTTGGAGTGGAAGTTGGGTAAGTTTACTTACAAAGAGGCATTTTAATTTTTACTATATAAAATATGCTTCTGTGTTGTTAGAGCTTCATAAGGTTGCATACAGATAACTGGGAACCTTTAAAAAAAAATCATGCAATGGCACACACCTGTAATCCAGCAACTCTGGAGGCTGAAGCAAGAGGGTCACAAGTTTGAGGCCAACCTTGGCAATTTAGAACCCGAACTAAAAATAAAAAAATAAAAATTCAGCAGTAGCACAGTGGTAGAGCATCCCTGGATTCAATCCAAAGTGTGTGTGTCCCTTTATTTATTTATTTGCAGTTCTGTTTAACCACAAACTCTGGGTTACTTCTCCACATAAGAAGTGAAACTGAGCAGGCACTGTCACACATGCCCATAATCCCAGGGCCTTAGAAAGGTGAGACAGGAGTACCCAAAGTTCAATGCCAGCCACCGCAGTTTAGCGAAACTGACAAACTTGCTGAGACCCTGTCTCAAACACAAAAAGGGCTGGGTGTGTGGCTCCAATGTTAAGTGCCCCAGGATTCAATCCCCAGTACCAAAAAAAAAGTGAAACTTAAATCCCTTCCTCTTCAATTGTGGGATGTTCCATAATAATTTGTCCTCTCCTTTCTTGGATCTAGAATCAGTTATTTCTCTAAGTAGCTGTTTTCTTACAGTAGGAAATAATATTTAAATGAAACACTGGGACAATTTATGTTATTAGATTGGTCATTGTTCCCTGCCTTTTTCAGTGGGGAAAGGTAGGAAATAAGTATTTCCTTGTTTCAAAAGATAAAACAGATCCTGAGTTCCCAGGAGTTGGAGAAAGACTTCTTTGGACAGAGGTGCCTTTGTGATGTAGATGAATGTTCCCCATTCTCCTTTCTTCAATTACCTTTTTAAAGTTTAGTTGCAAGTACACACCATTAAATAATTTTTCATAATAAATCTTATTTAAATTGGAACAAGAGACAATTATCCTTTCTTTTTCTAATATAGTTACCTGTGTCTGAGTCATTCAAATTAAATTGAGCCCTTGCATGACCAATGTCACTATGTTTTCTTGGTCTAGTTAAATATTTTAAAAATAATTTTTATTCAGAAAAGCAAAAAAAAAATTATAATTCTAGCACTCAGATAATTATCATTAAAATATTTAGCAAAAGTTCTACACATATAGGAAAAATAATACTGTTTGAGAAAGGATTTAAAATGAAAGACTGAGGTGGTGAAATTCTTTCACTGAGGGGAAACGTGAGGCAGGAGAGTTGGCAGGTCGTTCTGACCGCTCAGGGCCAACCCCCTCTCATGGAGATAAGTCCTCCTAGTAAAAGCTTTTCTTTACAGAGATTCTTTCCTAGAATTAATAACCTGAGCAACGACCATTCATCAAGCTGTGCTATTCTTGTTGACCTGTATCATTATAAGAACCAAGTTGCTGTAATTCCCTTTTTATTTTTTATCTGTAAAATCAGATCCTTTGTATGCCATTTGGCTTGAATAATAGGGTCTTTGTTTTCAATTTTGTTGTGCCTCAAACTGCCTTGTGATTGGGGGTGTAGTAAGAGGGAGAGGGTTCCCTTCCACTTCCCTGTTAGTTCTTTTGTGAGTCCTTTGGCTGAATCTAGGAGCCCCATTAATGTAAGAGCTGCTTAGCAAGAAAATAATAAGTTTTTAAGAATTAATGTGGGGATATTCATAACAGAATGAAGTCTGAAGAAATGACCAAAGCATGATGCTTATTTTAGACAAATAACAGTATATTTGTAAAGGAATCATCATAGGGTAAATGGATGTCTGGACTAGAGTCGTAAATTCTAGGGATGTTACTGAGAAGTACATGGGGGAGAATAGACGCGTGTGGAAGGTAAGGGTTAAAGAATGTATTCAGGTTGCAGCCCTAATAAACAGTCTGCTGTTTCCCAGCCTTGGTATGTGAAGGACATCCCTCCCAAGAGAACTCTTGTGACTTGCTGCATGTAGGAAAAGAGAGGCTGAATATCCCTTTCCTCAGTGATTTTAGCTTGAAATAATTAATATACCAATTTGCCATATTTTGTTTTTTTATGTTTTTGTGGTGCATGCTACTAGGGAAATGCTCAACCACTGAGCTACACCACAGCATTTTTTTTTTTGAGGATTGAACCCAAGGCCTTATGCAAGTTAGGCAAGCACTCTACCAGCTGAGCTATGTCCCCAGCCCTGATAGTGTGACTTTTTAAAAATTCCTTTCTCTGTTGGGGTGCAGCGGAGCCTCGGAGGGAGAGACCATACAAGAGACTCACTTCATGCAATCGCAGGGGGGAAATTTATTGGGGATCCGTTCCAGCGCGCTGGGACTCTGTGCCCACTCAAGAAGGGAGAGCGGCTCAGAGCCCAGAGCAGAGGTCAAGCGGAGCTTAAGTACACTTTTTGGAGAGGGTGGGGGGCTTTGCATACATCAGAACAAATCATCATGAGGCGCGGGAAAATTGAACAACATCTCTGAGTCAGGATTAGTGCATACACTGGCGGGAACAATCAGGGCAGGAGTGATTGGTGCTCCTAGGTGGGGTACACATTCAAACTGATTGGTTCAGGTCCTGCAATGCCTACGTGCCAAGCAACTCGGAACCCTTAGCTATTAAACAACCAGAAAGTCAGTGGAAATATTTACTGGGCAGTTCCAGTATTGTCCTAACAGCTGCAGGGATTACAGGTTTTGGGGGTAGCAGAGGGACTCTAACAATACCTAGTCTTACTTTTTAACTCAATCCCTGCACTTTGGAAACTTTAGGATGCCTGGTCTTTTACACTTTAACTCAGGCTCTGCGGCTTAGAATCAGCTTGGAAATTTTACCTTTACATCTCCTTTCCTTTTCTATGGAATAAAAAAAAAAAAACCAACTATGATTTATTTTCTCAGTGATTACAAAGGGATCACAGCTAGACTCTGTTTTTCAGCGCTAACAGTTGAACCCAGGACTTTGTACATACCAGGCAAGCACTCTCCTGCTGAGGTACATCTCCAGGTACCTTAGCTTCAATAATATGCAGAAACTATGCTCTTACACATTTCCTTCCTTCCCCACTTCCCTCTATTGAATCCAGAACCTGGAGCATGCTACAAAAGTACTTACCACTGAAGTATATGCCCAGACTTAAAATTTTTATTTCAAGACAGGGTCTTAGCTGGGCACAGTGTTGCATGCCTATAATCCCAGTGACTCTGGAGGCTGAGGCGGGAGGATCACAAGTTCAAAGCCAGCCTCAGCAACAGTGAGGCACTAAGCAACTTGGTGACACCTGTCTCTAAATAAAATACAAAAAAATAAGACTAGGGATGTTGCTCATTGGTGGAGTGCCCCTGATTTCAATCCCTGGTACCAAAAAAAAAACAAGACAAGGTCTTGCTGGGTTGCCCAGGCTTGCCTCAAACTTTCAGCCTCTTGAGTAGCACACAATACCCTACTTCTGCATTAAATTGCTGAAGCTGGCCTCCAGCTTCCAATTCTCCTGCCTCAGCCTCCCAAATTGCTGGAATTATAAGCATATGCCACCATGCCTGGCTCTTTCACCACTTTTAATCTGTCATCCTGTTAGGTAGGAGTTCCGGATGTGAAGATGGTGTCAGTAGGGTACAAGAAAAATGCGACTTGGAAGACAGGACAGGGAGTTGAGTCATGACATCCCTGTTTATAATGTTCCGGTACCATAGCGACTCCTGCCACTGAGGATTTATTGCCCATGATAACTCCCACCACCACAGGCTTGGAATCTAAACTCACCAGTGGGAGCACATGCGGGGAGCTCTCTATTAGGTCCACACAGGGAAGAACGCCTCACAGCTCAACATAGGAGGCAAGAACTTCCAGACATGGTTTTAGCCACTCTGCTGTACCTGACTGAATGCCACTTTTATCTTCACCTTCAACAAACTGTTCTTTACCTGTTTCTTCTGCTTGACTTGCTCAGTTCTTTACTGGGGACACCAAGGACCTGGACTGCAACTGGAGACCCCAGCCATGCAAATCCCATTGCTCTTTTTTTTTTTCTTTTTCACCTGGGATTGAACCCAGGAGTGCTTAACCACTGAGCTACATCTCCAGCCCTTTTAATTTTTTATTTTGAGACAAGGCCTCACTGAAGCAGGCCTTGAATAAGAGATCTTCCTGCCTCAGCCTCCCGAGCCACTGGGATCACAGACATGCCCCACCGTGCCTGGCACAATTCCATGCTTTCTGACCTCCTTGGTTTCAGCTGGGAAATTGGCTGTTCACCTCTCGGAGGATCCCTGTACATAACTGGGTGCTTCTCTCTCACTGCTTTAAAGATTTTCTTTATGTCTTTGGTTTTGACACTTTGACTATATTATGTCAGCATAAGGCTTATTTGTTTATCTTTGTATGGTTTCTTAGAGATTCTTGGATGCATAGATTTATATCTTTGATCAAATTTTGGACGTTTTCAGCATTTATTTTTTCAAGTATTCTTTCTTTCCCTTTTTTCTGTTTCTTTCCTGAGACTCCCACTGTTTCTTCTGTCTGTTCCTCTGACTTTACAATCTCAGTTGACCTACACTGAAGTTCACTTGTTCTTTCTTCTGACTGCTCAAGTCAGCTGTTGAAATGTCTAGTGAGCGGAGTACAGTAGCACTCCCTATAATCCCAGTGACTTGGTAGGCTGAGGCAGGAGGATCATGAGTTCAAAGCCAGCCTCAGCAACTCAGCCAGACCCCGTCTCAAAATAAAAAATAAAAAGGACTTGGGATGTGGCTCAGTGGTTAGACGCCCCTGTAAAAACAAAAAAGAATTTTTGACTTTATTGTTGTTTGTTTTATCAGATTTAATCAAATGTGCCAATAGTTCTGGAGTCTTTAAGATGGTGAACCAGGGATGATTTTGGTTTTATCCCTGTTGGAATTCATGTTGTTCCATGAATCTATGCCATCGTCATCTCCTCATTCTGGGACACTTTCTGTACCTGGTTTTTACACTTTATATTTTCTCTGTGTGCTTAATTTTCCACCTTTCCTATCGCTCTTTCCGTCCGTGAGTCTTGTCTTCTGTGTCCCATTTTTCAGGAGACCCATCTGTGGCCACCTGTTCTGTTCTTATGTCCAACACAGTCTCGCCTGGTGGTTCTTGCGACAGGAGCCTGCTGTGTTGCCCAGGCTGGCCCCCACTCCTGGTCCCTGTGGTCCTCTTGCCTCAGCCTCAGCTGCTCCCCCGCTGGCAGCTGGTTTATTGTTTGACACATCCTAAGTCTGAGGAATAGTCTCTGTTATTTATCTATCCTATTTGCCATTTCTCCTCATAATTAGTCATTTTAAAAGTCCTTATCTTTAACCCTAATTTATTTCATTTGTTGCTGTGATTCACTTAAGTGTATTCTTTGGATCACCGTTTTTTCCTTTTTCTTATGTTCCTTAATGCTTAGAGATTTTTGGCTCTCTCCTTCCGACATCGTGGTATGCACAGTGAACTCCATTCCTCACCATGTCTTCTCACAAGACTTTCAGGATCAAGCGATTCCTCGCCAAGAAACAAAAGCAAAATCGTCCCATTCCCCAGTGGGTTCAGATGAAAACTGGTAACAAAATCAGGTACAACTCCAAGAGGAGACACTGGAGACGAACCAAGCTGGGCCTTTAAAGAATTGCATTTAAGATAGCTTCATCAGGGCCATTGTCACCTTGCCATATGAAGCTGAAAATGTTACTTATGTCTGAATAATGGGGCGTGTTTAGTGGGAATATGATTTTTTTGCTTTGTTTCTGGTCTCTGCACTAATAATTAATAATAAATTTTGAAAAACCATTTTGTTTGAAAATAAAAGGATTGTTTTGGATGTATTCCAGAATTTAACAAGTGTTTGCTATTGTCACTGGTGTATTTTGTGGTGATGGGAATCAATCACAGGGCATTCTGCATTCACATACATTTCCATTCCATAATAAATGTGTTAAGAAGAAACCTATGTGTGTCACTGTCAGAATATTCCAGTCTTTACTTTTGCCAGAACATTTCCACATGACTGTTAAACTCCATTGATTTTCTTTTCCCAGTAATGGTCCTCTGATCCTTCATTTACATTCCCAGTTAACAAATAATTTTTTAAAAAATGGCTCTCAGCAAACCCACATAAATACAGTTATCTCATACTATCTAAAGGCACCAAAACCATTCACTGGAGAAAAGAGAGCCTATTCAATAAATGATGCTGAGAAAGTTGGAAATCCACATGTAACAAAATGAAATTAAACCTTTACCTCTCGGTATGGGGTTGTGGCTCAGTTGTGCTCGCCTAGCATGCACAAGGAACTGGGTTCAATCCTTGGAACCACATAAATATGTAAAAATAAAGATATTGTGTCCACCTAAAACTTAAAAATAAATATTTGGAAAAAAATTAAAAACAAACAAACAAACAAACTTTACCTCTCACCCTGCATGAAACTCGACTCAGAGTAGACCAAAGACTTAAGCACTCACTAGACCAGAGACACCCTGCATCTAATAGAAGAAAAAGTAGGCCCAAATCTTCTCCATGTCAGCTTAGGATCTACTTTCTTAACTCGCCTCCTAAAGCATAAGAAGTAAAATCAAGAAATCAATAAATGGAGGGCTGGGGATGTGGCTTACGGTAACGCACTTGCCTGGCATGTGTGAAGCACTGGGTTCGATTCTCAGCACCACATACAAATAAAATAAAGGTCTTTCAACAACTGAAAAAAAAATTTAAAAATCAATAAATGGGATGGATTCAAACTAAAAAGCTTCTTCTCCAGCAAAGGAAATAGTAATAGAGACTACAGAATGCACATCAGATAGAACACTAATCTCCAGGATATTTAAAGAACTCAAAAAACTTAACACTAAAAAAACCCAAACAATCCAATCAATAAATGGGCTAAGGAACTAAGCAGATACTTAAATATAGAATCAATCAACAAATATATGAAAAACTGTTCAATGTCTTTAGCAATTGTTATGCTCGAGTTCAGGACCCCCAAAGACCACCAGAGACTCAAGATCCATGTAAACAGCAAAGAGGTGTTTATTGTGAGCTAGCTCGGTCCTCTGCACACACACACAGCAACTGGTGACTCTTGAGAGGCGCTGAGCCCAGGGTTTGCAGCAGTTTTATACAGTCTATGGAGAAGGCAGGGACTTCACATAGATCATAGCATCTCTTAGCAAATCATCACACACCGTGGGAAAATGAAATAACTCTAAAAAATGACTAGCACATTCACTGGCGGGAACAAGTTGGCTAAGGGTGATTGGTCAGAACAAAAGGGGTATTCATTTGAAGTGATTGGTTTAAGCCAAGAGGGGTGTACATGCTGAACTACATGGTTTCCCAACATGTTATCAACCACCATAAACTACTGGGAGGGTCATCTAGCATCCCAGGTGTTTCCCTGTCTCATGCTGATTGGTGGCTGCTAGGGGTTGCTATGGATCCCCACCTAGCCTGACTGAGTCAGGGACACCTGGCCAGCAGATCTCTCCTGTTATTTGTAGATAAACCACTTAGCAGGGTGGGAATGTGCCTAGGATGTGGGTCTTTCCAAGGACAAAGGTCATGTCCTTCCTTGGATAGGCTTTGCTCTGAGATAGAGGCTGGTTTTTCACTTGCAGTGCTAGGCAAGTGCTCTACCGCTGAGCCCCATCTCCAGCCCCTCCCCTTTTCTTTAACAGCTGCTGGGGTCTGTGGTCTCTGATGTGGCCATTCCCCTGTGAACTACAGCAAGAAAGCTGCAAAAGACAGTGCGGACAGGAGTAAGCATGACTGACAACCGTTGGTCAGCCCTGATCTTCTCCATCCTGTCATTAGTGAAATTCCTCACCAATCTTTCTGCCCTGCTGGCAATACCTCTTAGACCACATTGTTTTATGCTGTGGCTACTGGCCATCAATTAAGCATTTTTTAAACAAGCAATTCTAAGAGCCAGTTACCATCTGCTTGGTACATGAAATAGTTAACGTTAAACATCATCTTAACTTACTACACTCTAGACAGGACTATCACAAGATGGGAAATCCAGGTTTATATTTCTCAGTGTACCAGAATTTTTCTAGGCTAAGAGTTTAGATCAGGACTAATGCTTCAACTGTAGTAGAGGGTCAAATTATAAAACTGACAGTTTCTCCTATGTATACGTGTGTGTGTGTGTGTGTGTGTGTGTGTGTGTGTGTGTGTGTGTGTGTGTATGTGTGTGTGTGTGTTGCAATGCTGGCAATGCTGGAGATTGAACCTAGGGCCTCATGAATGTTAGGTAAGCATTATACCACTGAGCCATACCATCTCTAGCCCAGTTTCTCTTATATTTAAAAGTTCATAATATCAAATAAGTTTTACTGATAAAGTAAACAAAAAGAACATTCTATCTTTTTGTTTGTTTTGGTGGTACTAGGGATTGATTCTAGGATCTGGTACCTGTTAGTTAGCTTGTGATCTATCACTGAGCTACATCCCAAGCCATTTTTTATTTTATTTTATTATATATATATAGAGAGAGACACAATACCTTTATTTTATTTGTTTATTTTTATATGGTGCCAGGGATTGAACCCAGTGCCTCAACACATGCTAGGCAAGCGCTCTACCACTGAGCCACAACCCTGGGCCCATTTTTTATTTTTGAGACTGGATTCTGTTTAGAGGCTGGCTTCCAAGTTGCCATCCTTCCGTCTCAACCTCCTAAGTCACTGGCATTCTAGGCCTGACTGATAAAAAAGTTTCTAGACAGAATTCCTTCCATTCTGGAAAACCTGTTTTTGTTCTAAAGGCTTTAAAGTAATTGGATGAGGCTCACCCACATTATTGAGGATAATCTCATCAATTGATCATAGATATTAGCCATTTCTACAAACTACCTGCACAGAAACACTAGCCTTAGATTTGCCCAAACAATAGAGTCCCATACTGTAGCCACATTAACACATAAAATATAACCATTGCAATGAATAAGCTTTAAAAATATATAGTCAAAAGATAACAGTATTTCTATTCTACAATGTTCAATTCATAATTAGTGATTGTTTGGGCATCTATAATTTTTTCCTGAAATAAAATTTGATTGTATGCTTGTGGACATGATATAATAATCTGTTTACTAACTTTCTGGGTGCATTTATTTTTATTTTATGAACTTTTATTTGTCATCTCTTGTGCATCAGACAATGAAAATGGATATATAATGGCCATAAGAGGGTGGTGGGGTTATGCATATCACACTCAGCAAGAAGCCCAGCACCACTCAGAGGGCTTATTTCAGGCTTTTTTCACCAGAGGACCAGATGATCTAGTGCTCTGAAATTCTGGGGCCCCAGCTGATGTCACACGAGTGCTGTCACAAGGGGCTCTTTGTAGGAAATTTTACATCATTCCTTAACTCTTACAACATTGGTGGGTTTGAATTCTCGACGCACATGGCCAGGACCAGGTGGAGAGAATCCAAGATAAGTGGTTCACAGGTGCAGACAGAGACTTGCCTGTGTTATCCTACGTGGGTGGCCCTTCCCAAGGCAGCAGCAGCTCAAGGTGGCTTGAGTCGACCTTCCTAAGAGCTCTGTTTCTAGAAACTAAGCCTATGAAGTTACAGTTCAGACAGCAGTTAACTGGCCTAGCAATTAAACAATGTAGCTACATTTTTACAGAGTTCAGAAAGTTACAAAGTAAAAGAAGAAACAACTTTTTTTTTTTTTTTGGAGGCATCTGTTGAGTCTGGCTTGAAGCCTGGCAGGGCGTCTAGGTTTCCATTTCAAGAGGCAGTAGTCAGCCTCCCAAGCCAGTTGCTTACCACCCAATAGGTAGGAACCCTTGGTTAACTGGGTCCCTAGAAGACACCAGGTCTGGATTTTCCAGTGAGTGCTGATATAATCCTTGTACCTTTTCACTAAGCACCCTGTAAGTACTTTACCATATTATTCACACAGTACCTCAAAGACACGTGCCGCTCACGATGCTCATGAGCAGTAGGAAGGGACAAGCGGAAGAGGGACAAGAGTATAATAACCATGGGACAGGGTTTACGGGTAGAGTCATTTCAATTTAAGAAGCATTAACCAGGTGACAAAAAAGGGAAATGCTTCTCCAAATATGGAGCCACAAATGCCAACTGTCAAAGTCTTAAAATAACAGGGCATCTTCTGGAGAAGCTGGGAATCAAGAGACTGGAAATGAGAAGGGGCGGCCAGTAGGGGCAACAGACCACAAGGCTACCCAGGAGTAGATTTGCTCTCTGCAACTGCTGTATTTCCAGACTTCTCTCATGGCTTTTGAAAGAGATCCAGTAGAAACAGGGAGAGCTGGGCAGTGGTGCATGTCTGTCATCCCAGCAGCTCCGGAGGCTGAGATAGGAGGATCAAGGGTTCAAAGCCAGCCTCAGCAAAATGAGGCATAAAAAGCTCAGTAAGACCCTGACTCTAATAATATTCAAAACTAGGACTGGAGATGTGGGTCAGTGGTTGAATGCCCCTGAGTTCAATCCCTAGTATAAAAAACAAACAAACAAAAACAAAACAAAACAACAACAAAAACAAAAAACAGGTACAAAATAAATTACCTAAGCCTGGAGTTTTCATAGTTCACAGTGCAGAGAACTATGTATAATCCTGACTTCTTTTGTTATAGAGTATCTTGTGACAGCTGGAATTCCTCAATAGATAAAGCAGTGGCAATATGTGGGTTGTTTTTTGTTGTTGTTGTTGTTGTTTTTGGTACTGTTGATAGAACCTAAAGCGCTTTAGCCACTGACCCACATCCCCAGCCCTTTTTATTTTTTATTTTGAGACAGGGTCTCACTAAATTGCTGAGGTTCTTACTAAATTGCTGAGGCTGGCTTGAACTTGAGATCCTCCTGCCTCAGCCTCCTGACTCAATGGGATTACAGGCTTGTTCCACCTTACCTAGCTATGTGTGTGTATTTTCAAGGAAGAAATATTGATAATAGGTTGGGAAAAGGTAGAATAAACTTGCAGTTGGTAGTGCCAATTTGGTGACCTTATGAATAGCCCTTTTTTTAAAAAAGAAAGTAAACACTGAGCACCTATTATGTGTTCAGCACTGTGCTGAACACTTCATGTGGCGTGAGTCCTTAGGATTCAATCCATGCAATCCAAAGGCTTAGTTTTTACTGTGGCAGGCATCACTTCTAATTTTACTTTACAGACGAGGAAGTAGAACTGAGAAGTTTATCAGTCAAGGTTCAGACATAAAGAACCACTTGAGATCTCAAACCTCGTGGTACTAAGCACAGAGAATTCAGTCTTACAAGACACAGGAAGGGCTGGAGAAGGCATTGTCACATGGTTTTCATCTGCACCTTGGCTTCTGTGGTGAAGAAAACCCGCTGCTCCTGCAGCTGCGACCCAAAGGCCTAAAAGTTCAGAAAAGCCACTCTTGATGAGCCAGTGGCCTGAGGCCACGGAGACACAGGGGCAAGGAAGAGAGCCAAACAAAAGGAACAACCATGACAGAAGAGCCTCTTACAGTCATGCCTTCTCTACTTTCCAGACTCTGAAAAATGTAAAGGAATCCGGGATCCTGGGGACAAAAATGTGTGGGGAATGTCTTCCCAGGACTGCAGCCTGCCCTCTGGGAGAACCGCCCATTGCAGGGAAAGGAATGCTTACTGCTGTAAAACAACCAGAAACTGCCGACTTGAAACAGCCACCACTTGTTATTTGACAGAAATACAGGAGGCTCCGTCAGGGCCTCAGAAGGCTCAAGTCCAGGCGGTAGCCAGCAAGACGGCAAGAAGGATGTGCCTCCAGTCTCCTTCAGGTTATTGGTGAATTTACTTCCTCCCGTTGCCCTGTGGTCCCTCCGTCTTTCAGGTGGCACCTATGGGATGAGTCTTTCTTACGCTCCTGCCTTGAGGAGTTCAAGGGATCACACTGTACTTCCCTGCAAAATCCAGACTAATCTCCATTTTAATGTCAGCAGATTGGTATCCTTAATTACATTTCCAAAATTCCTTTTACCCTGTAACTGAACAAGCAGAAGAGGCACACTAGGGGACCAAGTTCAGGGTGGTCCAAGTTCAGCCTATCTAGTTCTCACTGGAAAAAAGCAAATAAACTTCCAATTCGAAAAGCTAAAAGATTTGCTCAAGGTCACTTATGCTGCGCTCAGCATTGTAAATTTTAATACTAAATGTCATCATCAAATGTCTGCTATCACATTAAGAAATGTACAAAAAGCTGTGTCTCCGTTATCCCACGTGTTTCTTTAATTATCTGGCTTATTTTTGTGGTCCTCTCTGTGGATTTCCACATGTGAGGCAAGCGCCCTACCACTGAGCTACATCTTTAGCCCTTTTTATTTTTCATTCTGAGATAGGGTCTAACTAAGTTGCTCAGGCTGACCTTCAACTTGTGGTCCTCTGGCCTCAGCTTGCTGAGTAGCTGGGATTGCTGGTCTGCCCCACCCCAAGTGTGTCCACGTGGTACTCTCATAAAGGAGGGTGTAGCTCTGAGGTAGAAGACTCGGAGAGCATGCACCCTGCGTTTGCAGATCGAGAGACTTTATAGTAAGTGTCTTGAGTACTGAGAATTAGCTTAAATAATAATGGGTAGGTGCTTCCTGGAGGGCCTGAAATCATTAAGAACACAATAAACCATCTATTATTGTCTTGGTTGTTCCCAGTTTAGAAAAAATATCAACAGTGACTCTGAAAAGACATCCAACTTGCTCAAGACCGTGTTCTTAATAAGTGACTCATCATGGCTTTGAATGCAGATTGTCCAAAGGTAGAAATAAAGGGGGGATTGCATCATAGACTTAATTAGCATAATGTCCAATAAATTATAAAAATGACCAGGGTGGGGTGTACTGAGTGGTAGAGGGCTGGCCCTGCATGTGTGAGGTCCCGGGTTCAATCCTCCATATAACTAACAGGACCCTCTAGACAACCTTTTACCCTAAACGGACATACTGCTACTCCTAAAGGCTGCTCCGCGTTGGCTAGGTGGCGATTTCTCGTCCTTAGGCAGTGGGACATATATATATTAGTACGTGGTTGCAGGTGGACCCATGTCTTCATCTTATATTCACGTGGTGCTGAGGATGGGACCCGGTGCTGGGTGCGTGCTAGGCGCGCGCCCTCCCGCTGAGCCGACGCGTTCGGGGCCATTTGTGCAGTGAGCGGGGAAGGCGACGGTGCCCTGCGGCTCCTGCATTCAGTGTGCTCCACACACCCTGCACTCTTCCAGCAGGTCCAAGGACATCCCGCCTGACGGCGAAACCTGAAAACATGCAGCACCTTCACGACAGGGAGGCGAGAGCCCCTGCGACGTTGGGCTCCAGTGGGGGAACTTCTTACCAACAGGGCTGGTGCTCCCTGATGCAGGCCGCCGGCCACTCTCCGAGTCACGGGGAGGGGCAGGAAGAAAGACAAATGACATTCCTACATTTTTTGCTTGTTGGCATGCTGGGAGTTGCACCCCAGTCACGCGCTTCGCCGCTGAGCTCTATGGCTGCCCTTCTTATCTCTATTCTGACACAGAGTCTTGCTGAATTATAAATTAAATCGCTGAGGCTGGCCTCGCATTGAGATCCTTCTCCCTCAGCCTCCCAGGTGCCTGGGATCACAGGCCTGCGCCACCCTGCGCCTTTAGGAAATCGATATTTTGGAGCGAAGCTTAAAGCCTTCTCATCTGCACTGCGCTGGTTTGCGCGGCCGGGGCTCTAGGACGGGGTGGCCAGCGGCGCTCCGGACGCGGTGCAGAGGCCCGGGCCTGGCGCCGACCCGCGGGGGGCCGGGAAGCCGCGATCCGGCCGGCGAGCCGGCGCCCTGCAGCCCACTTCCAGTTCCCGCCGGGGCTCTTCCGCCCCGCCCACCTCGCCCGGCCGCCTCTGATTGGCGGGGCCGCCGCCCGCTCGCGCTGCCATTGGCCAGGAGTCAGGCGTGGGCGGGCGCAGGAGATTCCCCGCGCCAGCCGCCGCGCCCGAGCCATTCCGCTCGGCGGTTGCGGTCGCAGAGGTCGCCGGAGTCCGCGGGGACGCCGCGCCGCTCGAGGTACGTGGCGCCCGAGCGAGAGTCCCGCGCGAGTGGCGGTTGGCGCGGCGGCGGCTTCCCGGGCCCCGCCGAGGTACCAGTCGCGAGACCGGAGCGACGGGCGGTGGCGGCGGGGCCGCCGGGGCAGAAAGGTGTCCGCGGGGGGCGCCGGGAACCCGGCCGCGAGGGGCCGGCGCGTCCGCACCGCCTGCGAGCGGGCCGCGGGAGGCGGGCACGGGCAGGAGCGCGGGGCCCGTCGCAAGCGCTTGGCGACTCATCCGCGCATCGCAGCCCGCCGCCCTGCAGCCCGGCCACCTTGGGCTCGGGGGTCGCCGCTGGCCGCGCCGGGCCCTGCCCGCGGTCGGGACGTGGCTACGGGGTGCGTGGAGGCCGGAGGTGCCCGGAGCACCTGGAGCACAGGCCGAGTGGCCCCTGCGGAGCTCCGCCGCCGGGACGCGGGGACGCGGCGAGCCCTGGCGCGCACGTGCGTTTTTGTGGATCTCCGAGCCACCCGACTCGGTTCCCGGCGGCCCGGCCAGTCCTGGGAGGCCCAAGAGTGCGTCTGCCCCAGGCCCACGACGGCGCTCTCGTCTTCCTTCAGAACACTCCAGGCCAGCCCAGAGCCGACGTGGAGGGCGACCTTCTCACTCCGTGCGCGTGAGCTTTCACCCCTGCAGGTGTCTGTGCTGTTGCCGGGGATCCAGGTGCTCCTGAGGCTGAGGCAGGAGGATCGCGTGCGAGCCAGCCGCGGCAGTAAGGCCAGGCCCCAGCAATGTCGGACACCCCGTCTCAAAGTCTTACAAATAAACAGAAAGTCTGGGCATGTGGCTCCATGGTTAAGCGCCCTGGGATAACTCCATGGTGGAAAAAAATTTTTATGATATTGTTAATATCAAGAAAAAGACGATTTTATTAAATGATTTATATACAAATTGTCCTAGCAATTTCAATGGACTTATTCCAGATCAGAACTTAATCTGTTAATTCCAGAACTTTTGATTCTGTTAATATTTCAACAAAATGGACAATGGGTGCATTCAAATAGGTTGGAGTTGGGCATGGCATGATGGCTCACTCCTGTAATTCCAGCGATTTGGGAGGCTGAGGCAGGATTCAAGTTCCCGGGCAGTCTAGGCAACGTGACAAAAACCTGTCTCCAAAACAATTTAAAAAACAGGGCAGGCTGGGCGCGGTGACTCACACCTATAATCCCAAGGGCTCAGGAGACTGAGGCAGGAGGATGGCCGAGTTCAAAGCCAGCCTCAGCAATTTAGTGAGACCCCGTCTCAAAAAAGTTAAAAAGGGTTGGTCATGTACCTCAGTGGTAAAGCACCCCTGAGTTCAATTCCTGGTTGAAAAAAAGGGTGGGAATGGGAAGCCTGCAGGCTGGAGGTGTGTATTCAGGGGTAAAATGCCCTTGGGTTCAATCCCCAGTGCCCAAATAAATAACTCGGAAATCATAATCTATAGAGTTCTTATATATAAGCTTATAATTATTACAGTATACTATAACTATTATATATTATGTAATCTTGTGTCATTGTTAAGTTTTTATAAGCGTTCAACATCTGGGACAATGACACAAAATTGGCTAAGACTATGCTCATGATTTTTGCACATCTACTTGTAGCTGGTAAATGACCTACAATATAAATGTTTGCAAAACAGGTGGGTGAAAATATAAAGATAAGTATAAATAACAGGAAAGCTATTGTGAATGAAAGACGATTAAACTGATCAGCTTTTGTAAGTATGCCTTTCATCTTAGCTTGTTTATTCCTCAGTTCCTTTTTAGAAGTGCTGTATCCAAAGTTAATCAAATTAATCTACTTAACCCCCAGTCTCATTTGCAGATAATATTCAGATATAATCATATAATCCTAAGATTGACTTTTGCCTCAGTGAAATTCATGAGCTGCAAATGATGTGTGTACTTTAAATATTTTTTTTCTTTAAATGTTTTTTTAGTTGATGTACCTTTCTTCTTATTTTTTTAAATTTATATGTGGTGCTGAGGATTGAACTAAGTGCCTCACACATGCCAGGCAAGTGCTCTGCAACTGAGCCACAACCCCAACCCCAACCCCTTGTACTTTAAATTCAAGATTGTCCTGCTAGAGTCTTGGTGTAATCTTGAAGTTTCTGCTCGGCTTACCTTATTGACACTCTGCTTCATCTCAACCTTCAATTCCACTATATTTCCTTATTAATATTATGAAGTTTGGCATGGAACTATCATGTGATCTTTTTGTCTTTCTGCATGTATTGTAGTTTTTCTCTTTTTTGGGGGTGGAGGGAGGCAGTGCTGGGGATCAAACCTGGGGCCTTGCATGTGTTAGGCAAGTGCTATGTCACTAAGTTACATATCCAGCCCTTCAGATGTATATCATTTGATGTAATAAACTTTTAATATAACGGATAGTTAAAATAGAAGAGCTTTCTAACTTTAAGTGTGTGTTAGGTTAGTTCTCACAAGGTTGAATAATATAAAATATTAAGATCCAAATTCTTCAATCTCTTTCCTTCTCTCTTCCTCCGTGTGTGTGAACTAGGTATTGAACCCAGGGGTGCTGTACGTCCCCATCCCCCATTTACTTTTTTTTTTCAATGGATTTGGTATCTTTATTTTATTTTTTATTTTATTTCTTTTAAAGAGAGGGTGAGAGAGGAGAGAGAGAGAATTTTTAATATTTATTTTTTAGTTCTCGGCGGACACAACATCTTTGTTGGTATGTGGTGCTGAGGATCGAACCTGGCCGCACGCATGCCAGGCGAGCACGCTACCGCTAGAGCCACATCCCCAGCCCCCCCTTTTACTTTTGAAACAGGGTGTCACAACATTGCTCAGCCGGTCTTGAACTTTCAGTCGCCCTGCCTTAGCCTCTTGAGGTTTGGGATTACAGGTATGCTGTACTGCATGTTTCTGCCTTGGTTGGAGAGATTGTCATCAGGTGATATCTAGAGAGAATGAATTCTTAAGAGTGAGGGGAGATAATTAGAGATAACTTTGATTTTTGAATTTCTGACCAAGCATTTATACTAAATTTAACCATTAATTATATACAGGCACTTTTTAAGTGTGGCAATTTCTATTAATATACTTCTGAGGCTCTACTGTGTATGGTGCTGTTGATGTGGAAAATCTTATGTGATAAAAATGACAAGTTGCTAAGGCCTGTTCTGGTATTCTTTATTAAGGAGAGGCTCTGTGTTCAATCACCAGTACTGGGGTGGGGTGGGAGGAAGGAAAAAATAAATAACTCTATGTGGTTTTCCACAGGTTTATTTTTATAAGTAAATACTTATTAAATATCATTTTAATACTTTGTGAGCCTAGTGCTATAGTATACACTTGTAATCCCAGATACTCCTGTATCTGGGGTTACAAACTTAAGGTCAGCCTCAGCAACTTGGCCAGATTCTGTCTTAAAAAAATTAAAGCACCTGGGATATAGCTCAGTGGTAAAGCACCCCTGGGTTCAATCCCTAGAATCCACCCCACCTCCAAAATCATTGTGAAATGTTTTTCACTGAGGATATAAAGACACATCTCTGCCCTGAAAGCTTGCGAATAAAAATGCATTTGTAACAGGAAATTTAGATAAGGAAGTAGTCCTCTTGGGGAAGACATTTTGTGAAGGGTCTTAAACTTGACCATTAAAGGAGTGTAGCATAGGGGGACCTGTTAATATGTGACAGTTCTGATCAGTTTAGAAGAAAAGGAAGATTTGGTCAGTTCCAGAAAAAATGAAATATTATGTAAGAAATAAAATGCAATCATGATATTGTCTGGTTTTATAAAAATTATTTACCGTAATAAGTATGGATGCATCTGAAAGTATGATGAGCTGTAACAGGCATGTGGAATATAGAAAAGAACTAAATCAACAATTTGTAATTGGATTAGTTCCATAGTTTTGGTGGTAGTTTGGTTATCAGACTCCCACACAAATACTCAAATCTGCAAATGCTCAAGTCCTTTAAATAAAGATGGTGAAGTAATTGCATATAACTTACACACATCTTCCTGTATGCTTTAAATCACCTCTAGATATCTTATCTAATACTATGTAAGAGCTATGTAAATAGTTGTTATACTAAGGGACTGTGGCAGAAGAAGGACTGCTTACATTCTGCACACGTGCAATTATTTTCCATCCATGATTGGTTGAAACTATGGATATAGAACCTACAGATATGGAGAACTGGCTGTATTTAGAAGTAGGTAAATTTTTAACTCAAGAAATTTGAATGTGAACATATTTAAAGACAGGTTTAAAAAATAAGTTGTTAAAATTAATTGAAAGTGATTGCCATTAGGCATTAAGGTTTATGCTAGCAAACGAATGCTTTATTTATTTTTTAGTAGCTGGGTTGAACCCAGTGGCACTGAGCCCCATCCCCATCCTTTTTTTGTATTTTATTTGGAGACAGGCTCTCACTGAGTTGCTTAGGTTCTCACTAAGTTGCTGAAGCTGGCCTTGAATTTGCAATCCTCTAGCCTCAGCCTCCTGAGATGCTGGGATTACAGACATGTGCAACCACGCCCAGCCTACAAATGCTTCATTTTGTTATGAGCATTTTATACTAATTAATACTATTACATTGATAAAACTTAGCAGAAAAGGAGCAATTCTGCTAGTGCTCAGGTGACACCAATGCTGCAGTTCTATGGACCACACATAGTGTAGAAAGAAATAGCCTGTGCTCATGAGAATAGGAGTAGGTCATGCTCACGGATGTCCCCTGGCACAAAAAAGGAGCTTTGTCATTTTGTTGACTCCCTATTAATGCAGTCCTGTGCCTTAACAATACCTTATGTGGTTAGATTAGTTGAGGTGTTTTTTTTTTTAGCTTTTACTTTTAAAAATTAGGTAAAAAGGTAGATTATTGCCAGGTACAGTGTGTGGTTAATTTATGGAATTTTCCATTTAAAATTACTGGACCAGGGACAAGAAAGGGACTATTGTATACATCCATCTCTCTTGTTATCAATATAAAAAAATTCTAAACAAAATATTACCAAATTGAAGACATTATGATCAAGTGATGTTAAACCAGAAATTAACTAGAATTAATATTTTAAGATATTAATCAGTATAATACAAATTAGTGAAGAAGTGAAATTTATGGATCCATCTCAGTAGATATGGAAAAGCATCTGATAAAATTGAACCTGCATTTATGATAAATTCTTAGCTAGAAATAGAAGGATGATTCATTAATACAAACCATCTAGAGAAAGACAAGCAAAAAGTGTAGCAGAACAATGAAAACCATATAATATCTTGTCTGGATGGCAATGAGAGAGGGATAATCATATCAGATTGGAGGTTCTAATGCAATATGACAAGAAAAAAATGAATGGGAGGATTGGCAAGAAAACGTCATGGTTTTCGACATATATAATTCATTTGTTTAATAAGTGAATTTAATGAATTTGTTGAAGATGTGATTAACACAAAAAGCCCTGATTACATTTGATTACATTACATGTATATAAAGTTTTAAAGTTAAACAGTAGTGAAAGAAAAAGAACTCAGTGAGGCATGTTAAACTAAAAGTAAAAGGAGTCAAAGCCAGGCACTATAGCATACACTTCTAAACTCAGTAACTCCGGGAACCAAAGTAGGAGGATTGCAAGTTTAAGGCCGGCCTCAGCAACTTAGTGTGATCTTATCTCAAAATAAAAGTTATAAAAAGGGCTAGAGATGTAGCTCAGTGGCAAAGTGCCCCTGGGTTTAATTCCTAGTACTGTATTTTAAGAAAAGTACACTAGAAGACATGAATGCAGTTATCAATAATGTCAAATATAAATGGATTAAACAATCCAGTCAAATAGAAGAAATTGTCATACTGGAGGAAAAAATGGCATCCAACTATATACTGTCTAAAGGAAACCCATTTTAGATTCAGAGTTACAAAAATTGTAAGTAAAGTGACAAAGATGTGTTATCAGCGACCATTAGAAAGATAGAAAGGCTGTACTAATGTTAAAGTAGATTTTAAAAAGTATTTCCAGTGACATAAAGAGGGACATTTTAAGAATGTTCTCAGGAAAGTGTCATGATAATGTATGCACCTAATAAGCATCACAATATATATATATAAAGCAGCTATTGGTGGAATTTAAGGGAGAAATACACAATTTAACATTTTCGTAGTGGAATGGAAATCTATATCAGCAAGAAAAGAGAAGAATTGAACAACACTGAACCAACTAGAATCAAGTGACATCTTTTGAGCACTCAACGCCTTTAACAGTAAAATACACATTCTTTTCAAGAATACACAGAATTTTCTCCATTATAGCCATGCTAGGCCATGAAACCAAGAAATATGAAGATTAAAGTGAAAAAAATAAAGTGCATTATTTGACCACAATGGAATGGATTTATAAAATAGTGCCAAAAAGGAATTTGAGAACTTGACAAATGTGTAGAAATTTACAGACTTAAATCCCTAGGAGAATTATAGAATACGATGAGATGAATGAAGATGAAGACACACAATGTAACAATCCTTAGGAAATTTACAGTGTCAGGTGCCTACATTACAAAAGAAGAAAAATCTCAAATTAAGACCTATTTTTAACCTATAATTCAGAAATAGGAGAGAAAACAACCTTGACTCAGCAGCACAAAGAAAAAAATCAAAGATTAGAACAAAACAATAAAATAGAAAATAGGAAAAATAAAGGAAACTTAAAGCTGTGTTTGGGAAAGATCAACAAAATGTACATTTATGTATACAATGATCAAGAAATCATTAGGGAGAGAAGATTTAAATTACTAAAATGAAAAAATGAGAAGACATTGCTACTGATTTTCCACTTCTTAGAATTGTTGACAAAGGAATAATACAAGGGGTTGGGGTTGTGGCTCAGATAGAACACTCACCTAGCTCGGACAAGGCCCTGGGTTCGATCCTCAGCACCACATAAAAATAAATTAATTAAAGATATTTTATCCAACTACAACTATATATATATGGAATAATACGAAATGATGCAGTTATATGCCAGGCCATTAGATTAATGAAACAGATAAATCCTAAAAATACACAAGCTACCAAAACTGACTGCAAAAGAACATGTGAGCCAGGCATGATGGCATTGCTTGTAGTCCCAGCTATTTGAGGCTGAGTTAGGAGTATCACAAGTTTTGAGGCCAGCCTGGGCAACACAGTGATGCCCTGTCTCAAAAATAACTGTGGATGTGGCTCAGTGGTAGAGCATGCTGGGTTTAATCCCCAGTAAACTACCCCCAGACACAAAAGGATAATAAAGAAAATATGAGTTGAGCAGGCCTATAGAAAGTGATGAGATTGGATTAAGACAAAAAAAAGCCTAAATCAATTAGGCTTAATTGATGAATTTAGAGTAGGTATGGAACTACCATATAACCTAGTTATCTCACTCTGGGTATCTTAAAGAACTAAAATCTGCATTTTATAGTGATACATGCATGGATACCAAGATTTTTAGGTGCACAATTCAATAGCCAGGTTATGGAACCAGCCTGGGTGCTTCTCAACCAACAAATGGATAGTAAATATGATACACACAAGCTGAAGTTTTACTCAGCCTTAAAGAAGAATGAAATTATCATTTGCTGATACATGGGTGGAACTGGAGAATATCATGCTAAATAATAAACCAGACTCAGGAAGTCAGGGTGAATGTTTTTTTCTCATTTGCAGAAGCTCAAGAGAGAAAATCAGGAATAAACAAAAAGTGGGTATCATGAAAAATAGCAGAGAGACCAACAGAGTAATGGAAGGGGGGAATCACGAGGGAAGGAGGAGGAAGGACATAGGGAAGTACTGGGGAATGCAGTCTACCAAATGATGCTGTGTTCATGTACAGATATGACACACACGCACATGTATGTGTAACATGTACTGGTTAACAGGGGGGTAAAGGGAAGGTACAGGGGAAGCAGATTCGCACATTATGTGCATGAATGAATATGACATGAATCCCACTCTTATGTATAATCATAATGCATGAAAATTAGTATTTAAAAATTAAGGATTACTTGCCATCCCATCAAGTGAGTTTTATCCCAAGAATGCAAGGTTAGTTTGTCATTCGAGAATCTCTTAATGTAATGAACCATGAAGCCACAAAACATTTTTTAAATACCAGCTCTTGTATGTCTTCATGATGATAAACGATAAACACTCAAAAGTAAAAAAGGTAAGTTGTAGGTCAAGAAAGTCAGTGTACAAAACCCTATCATTATTAGATGTAATGTTTTGAACGACCAACAATAAAAAAAAACCTATCATTATTGCATATATTAGTAGCATTCTACTTATAATAATTCAACAATGATTTTGTTTTTATTTCTGGTTGTCAATGGACCCTTATTTATATGTGGTGCTGAGAATCGAACCCAGTGTCTCACACATGCTAGGCAAGCTCTCTACCACGGAGCCACAACCCCAGCCCCCAACAATGATTTTCTGACTTCATAATGAGTTTATTGGAAAGAACCTCATAGAAAGTAAGCATCTATCTACAGTTTTTCAAGTTATGTAGTTGAAATATTATGCAATTATAATGTAATATAATGATATAAGTTTTTTAAATTATAGCAGATTTATCAAAGTATTAAATGTGTTTTCTATTTACAAGTGGTTTATCAGAATATCACATTGTGAGTGGGGACCATCTGTACAATGAATAAAAATGATATTAAAACAGTTGGATTTATAATACTATTAAAAGGAAGTGTAAAACATTCTGAATACTATAAAATGTTACTGAAATATTTTTTTTATTGGTTGTTCAAAGCATTACAAAGCTCTTGACATATCATATTTCATACATTAGATTCAAGTGGTTTCTGAATTCCCATTCTTACCCCGTATGCAGATTGCAGAATCACATCGGTTATACATCCACATTTTTACATAATGCCATATTAGTAACTGTTTTATTCTGCTACCTTTCCTATCCTCTAATATCCCCCCTCCCCTCCCCTCCCCTCCCCTCCCATCTTCTCTCTCTACCCCATCTACTGTAATTCATTTCTGTTACTGAAATATTAATTTTTTTTTTTTTGGTACCAGGAATTGAACCCAGAGGCATTCCACCACTGAGTCACATCCACGGTCCTATATTGTATTTTTTAGAGACAGGCTCTCACTGAGTTGCTTAGCACCTTGCTCTTGCTGAGCTGGCTTTGAACTCGCCATCCTCCTGCCTCAGCATCCTGAGCTGCTGTGATTACAGGGGCATGCCACTGCCCCCAGCTAAAATTTTTTAAAAATGAATGACACACCATGTTTAAGATCAGGAGACTAGATAGAATTAAGATTACTATATTCCCTTATGTGTTGAATTTAACCCCTTATCAGATACGTGGTTTTGAATATTTTTTCCCATTTTATAGCTTGTCACATCATTCTGTTGGTTGTTTGCTTTGTTGAAGCATTTTGATTGATGTCATGCCTTTGTCTATTTGTGGTTTTGTTGCCTGTGTTTGGGATCATATTTAAAAAAAAAGTCATTGCTCAGACTAATGCCATGGAATCCTCCCCCACTTTTTTCTAGTAGTTTTACAGCTTGAGGTCTAACATTTAAGGTTTCTTGTTTTTTTCCTCCCCATCCCTCTCTGTTCTGGATTGACATCAGAGGCTCTTTACCACTGGGCTATAGTTGCTCCTTTCTGGTTTTTGAGACAAAGTCTCCATGACTTTCCCACGCCGACCTTGAACTTGTGATTTTCCTGCTTTAGCCTCACACGTAGCTGGGATTACAGGGATGTGCCATCACACTTGACAATTGATGTATGTGTATGATAAATTGATAAATTGATGTATGTGTGTGGTATGAGAAGATAGCATAATTTTGTTTGTGGATTGTCTATTTTTACCAATGCTTAGTGAAGAGATTGCACTTTGTCCATTGAGTGTTATTGCCTACTTGTCAAATTTGTGTTTACTGTCCATGTGTGGATTTATTTTGGGGTTTTCTATTCCATTTCTTTGGTCTTTGTGTCTGTTCTTTACTGCAGTGCCATACTGTTGATTACTAGGGCTTTGTTGTATATTTTGGAATCAGTGTGATGCCTTGGCTTTGTTTTTGTTTAGGATGCCTTTGAGTATTTAGGATTTTTAAAAAGACTTCTGTGAAAAAATGTCATTGGAAGTTTTGAAAGGCTGCATTGATTCAGGAGATCACTTTGGACAATAATTTTAACATTTATTATTCCAAAAATTTATAAGTAACTGAAAAAACTCAGTTGTGAGAAAACAAAAAACCCAAATAACCTGAATAAAAAATGACTAAGGGACTTGAATAGACATCTTTTCAAAGAAGACATATAAACAACTAATAGGTCTATGAAAAGCCCTCAACATCACTAGTCATGAGGGTAAGAAAGGAAAACCACAATGGGATATCACCCATACCTGTTATTTTGGGTATTATCAAAATGATAAAGGATGAACTTGGGCCGCGTGTGAACAACAGGGAACCCTGAACAGTACTGGTGGGACTGTAAATTGGTTTAGCCATCATAGAAAGAAATATGAAATTTCCTCAAAAAAATCAAAAGTAGGGGCTGGAGTGTGGCCTAAGCGTTAGCGCACTTGCCTGGCATGGGTGCAGCCCGGGTTTGATCCTCAACACCACATGCAAAGTGTCTGCCGAAAACTAAAATGTAAATAAAAAATATATATATTTTTTAAAAAATCAAAAGTAGAACTACTATATTAACTCTATAATCCCACTAATTGCTATACATCCAAAGGATGTGAAATCCTGATGTCAAAAAGAAATAACTATACTTTTGTGTTCATTGCAGCATTAACAATAGACAAGATGTGGAATCAGCATAAGTGTCCATCAGTAGATGAGTGGATAAAGAAAACCTGAGCCAGCAGTGGTGGTGCATGCTGTAATTCAGCTACTCGGGAGGCTGGGGCAGGAAGATCACAAGTGTGAGGCCAGTGCTGGTAATCTATTTAGACTCTGTTTCAGAAAATAAAAAGGGCTGGAAATATAGCTCAGTGGTAGAAAACCATTAGGTTCAGTGCTAAGTACTAGTAAGAAAATAGAGAAAGAAAGAAAATTTGGGGGATGTATTGGTGTATATATTTATTACACAGAACATATAAACATAAATATAATACAGTATAAATATACATGTGTATATATATATATATATATATATATACCACTGTCTTAAAAAAAAGAGAAGGAAATCATTGTTTATGACAACATTGATAAGCCAATAGGACCTTTGTGTTAAGTGAAATAAGCTATATGTATACAAATACTGGACTCTAAAAGTGTTTAACTCATAAAAGCAAAGAGAAGGTTATGAGGGGTTGTGGGAGAGGACAAAGTTGGATGATGTGGGTGAGAAGATATATCATTAAACTTAGGAGGAATAAGTTCAAAGACTAGGTACAGTGGCAAGCATCTGTAGTCCCAGCGTCTTTGGAGGCTAAGGCAGGAATTTATAGTTTGAGACTAGTCTGGGAAACAGCTAGACACTGTCTCGAAGAAAGAAAGAATGGGAATTTCAAGATCTATTTTATAACAC
Source organism: Ictidomys tridecemlineatus (assembly GCF_052094955.1). Lineage (NCBI taxonomy): Eukaryota > Metazoa > Chordata > Mammalia > Rodentia > Sciuridae > Ictidomys > Ictidomys tridecemlineatus. Next base: position 143,621,153 of record NC_135486.1, read on the forward strand.
GATGTTACAAGTTAAAAACAATGCATTCTTGGGGAAAAAAAATTAAACTAAGGCAATTAATGTTAAAATTCACAAATAGTGAAATTTTTTTGTATATGTTTGTGTATGTGTGTATGTGTATATGTTGCTGGGGACCGAACCCAGGGCCTTGTGCATACAAGGCAAACACTGTACCAACTGAGCTATATCCCCAGCCCACAAATAGCAAGATGTTAATTGGAAAAAAAAAATAATACTCCCTAAATTGTTCTACAAATTTAACATAGTTCTTTGTTCTTTATTTTCCAATGTTACTGAGGATTGAATCCTGGGACTCAAACGTGCTAAGCAAGCTCTCTATAACTGAGCCACAACCTCAGCCCTTTTTATTTTCTTTTTGAGAAATTGTTGGGTTTGGCCTTTAATATTACATCTGCCTACTCACCCTCCCGAGTAGCTGGGATTGCAGATGCGCACCTGACCTCAGTACACTTCTTAATAAAATCTTACCTGTCTGTGGGTCCAGTGGTGTGTGCCCGTAATCCCAGCAGCTCTGGAGGCTGAGACAGTAGAATTAGAAGTTCAAAGCTAGACTCAGCAGTGGCAAGGTACAAAGCAACTCAGTGAGATCCTGTCTCTAATACAGAATAGAGTTTGGGATATGGCTCAGTGGTTGAATACCCATAGGTTCAATCCCCAGTACCCCCACTCCAAAAAATCCTACCAGAAAATGATAATCTGGTCCCAAATTCTTTATGGGAACATAAAACAATTCCAAAAAGAATAAAAAGTTAAGAGAACACACAGAGATCTTGAATTCAAAACTAAGCACACAGCTGCAGAAACCAAGACTGTCCAGTAAGTATAAGGACAATCCAGAAACAAACTTGCACATTTATGGACAATTTGTTTTTGTGTAAGAGTATTCAAACAGTTCAATTGGGGAAGGAATGCCCTTTCCAGATTGTGCTGAAACAACTTGCTCTTCACTTTGCAAAAGAATGAATGTGGACCACTACCTCACACCATATTAAAAAATTAACGCAAAATGCATAATAGATCTATACATAAAAGCTAAAAGTATAGGCTGGGCATGGTGGCACCTGCATGTAGTCCCAGTGGCTCAGGAAGCTGAGACAGGAGGAACAAGAGTTCAAAGCCAGCCTCAGCAATGTCGAGGCGCTAAGCAATTCAGTGAGACCCTGTCTCTAAATAAAATATAAAACAGGGCTGGGGATGTGGCTCAGTGGTTGAATGCCCCTGAGTTCAATTCTGGTTCCAAAAATAAAAAGTAGAAGGTATAAAAAAAATGGGCAAATTATTTCGATCTTGGATTAAACAGTGATTTTTTTTTAGATATGACACCAAAAAAAGTACAACCAACATGAAAAAAAGTGAACTTGTATCAAAGTTTAGAAGTTTAGTTCTTCAAAGCACACTACCAGGAATTGAAAAGGTAACCAATAGAATGGAAGGTAAAGTTTATAAATCATCTAAGAAGGTAACATACAAAATACTCTCGCAAATCAGTAATAAAAAGGGCAGATAACACAATTTTTAAATGTGCAAAAGAGCCTGAATAGACATTTATCTAAAAATATACAAGTCATCAAGAAATATGTGAAGAAGTGCTCAACATCTGTTATGGTTTGGATCTTCAATATCCACCAGTGGCCATATGCAAAAGGCTTGATCCCCAGCCTGTGCTGCTGGTGGGAGGTGGTGGAACTCTTAGGAGGCGGGGTTTAGGGGAAGGAATTTAGGTCATTTGCATGTGCCCTTGAAAAGGACATTGGGACCTTAGCCTGTTCCTGTCTGTGTCTTTGCTTCCTGGATGCCATGAGGTGAGCACTTTGCTCCACTAAGTTCCCCCTGCCATCATGTTCTGCCTTGGTACCAGCCGAAAACAATGGCACCCAACAGCCATGAAACTGTGAGCCAAGGTAAAACTTTTCCTCCTTCTAAGTTGTTTATATGAGGTATTTGGCCACAAAGACAGAAAGCTAATCATATCAGTAGCCATCAGAGAAATGCGAATTATAACAGTGAGGCCCCAGTTAGAACTGGAACTTTCAGTCACTCCTAGGATAAATGCAGATTGATTAAAATACTTGTAAACTTACTCCTGTTGTAAATGCAGATTGATCCATATGCTGCAAAAAAGGGGAGGGGCGTGGGGGCAGGAAGGATGGTGGAGTGAGATGAACTTATTACTCTAGGTGCATGTATGACTGCACATGTGGTGCGATTCTACACTGTGTACAACCAGAGGAATGAAAAATTGTGCTCCATTTGTGTCCGTCTGCTCTCATGAACTAACTAGAACAAATTTTAAAATGCTTTGAAAAACATTCTGGCTATTCTCAAAGGCTAACTAGAGAGGCACCATAGTAGGTGAATGGGTTAATAAGTTGTCTCAGGATTGGGTTTGCTGTAAAAGCCTGTTGGGCTGGGTCTCACATTGATTCCCTGTCTCTTGCCACTTAATAACCTGCAGCACCTGGATTCCAACAGCTACAAGAACTCTTGACCTTATATCATAACTGTGAGCCAAAATAAACCTGATTATAGTTTGTGCAGTCTGTGGTATTTTGTTATTATCAGCAGAAAATGTAACAAAGAGAATATATAAATTATGAAGTATAATAACATTAAAATCTTTGACCCAAACATGTAGAATACTACCAATCACTTGAATTTGCCTTCTTGTTTCTCCATACCATGCTTCCTACTCTTTGCCATATTGCATTGATTTTTTTTTATAAAGAGTAATTTTATTATAAATGTCACACATAACATTGTTTAATTGTATTTATGAGTTAAATATAGTTTTCTAATAATTGTTTTTCATAAATATTTCCAAAACTTATCCATGTGGTTGTATATAGTAATAATTGATTCATTTTCACGGCATTGTACTGATCCACTGGATTAATATACCAAAGTTTGTTTATCTGATTGTGTCTAAAGTTTGTTTGCATAATGTGCAGTTCTTTTTTGTTGTTGTTGTTGTTGTTATTATTATTGCTGCTGTTGAACTGTTTTATTTGTTTTGATTTTTGCCCTTTATAGTAATGGGGATTGAACCTAGGGGCATTCTGCCTCTGAGCTATCCTCCCATCCCTTTTTATTTTTTGAGACAGGGTCTTGCTAAGTTGCCCAGGCTGACCTCCAACTCGTGATTCTCCTGCCTCACCTTCCTGAGTTGCTGGGATTACAGGTGTGCAACACCACACCCAACTGAACATTTTTGTGTTAAGGTACATAAGTATAAGCTTTTGTTGTGTGGGTTTGTTGGGTATCAATAAGGTATACAATGCTCAACTTTTTAAGATAGCCAATTGTTTTCTGAATTAGTTTTTCTCCAGTTCACACCGTAAAAAACAATGTGTAAGAATTACCACTGATCCATACCCTCTCGAGCTTCGGTATTAACCGTATTGGGTTTTACCAGTTTATCTATTTGGATATAGAATTATATCGGTCTTAATTTGCCTTTCCCTAGCTCATGGCATGTCTTCATTTATTTTTTGTCTATATATATGTTTCTATTTCTATAAAACTTTCTGCTATGTCTTGTTCATTTTATCTTGAGTTGTCTTTTCTCATTATTTGATTGGTTAGCAAACAGATTAACCCAAGGCCTAGCACATGCTAGAAAAGCTCTGGACTACATCCCCAGCCCTTTTTATTTTATTTTGAGACAGGTCTTACTGAGTTGCCAAGTCTGGCTTCAAACATTTGACCCTCCTGTTTCAGCCTACTGTGTTGCTGGGGTTTCAGGCAACCACCACCACACTCCCTCACCCCACCCTAGGACTCACACATTAGGCAAGTACTTTACCACTGAGCAACCCCCCACTCCCAGCTCTCTCATTTATTTTTAAACAATACTTAATGAACAGGAATTACAGGTATCTCTGTGCATTTTTGGTTTCTCTTTGCTCTTCCTAACTTCAGTATTGTCAGATTTATTCTCTATCTCTCTTCCTCTCAGTGCTTGTTTTTCTTACCACATGATGACCTGTGAAGTACAGAAGCACTTACTGATCTGGTTTATCTGAGGTAATGTTGCTATACATCATGGCTGTGCAATGACAAAAATATATAGTAATGCAGAATGTCTGCTTAACTTATAGTTAGGCCAAAGTTCACAAACAATGTGAAAAAACTAATCATTAATGTGTTTATACTTGATAGTTGATCAAATTTAGGGTATTGAGGAGAGAGGTAATTCACTTGGCAAATTCTGTGCAGGAGATTGCTTACAGAAGATAGTAAAACTGCCAGTAAAAGCATACGGAATGTAAATATTGGTAACTGTTACATAACATTTAGTAAAATTCAGCTTATTTCTGGGAGAATAAAAAGCAACTAGTTGGTTTAATTTTGTGCATCACCAGAATTTCTGATTCTTTTCAGCCAGCTTAAGTCCTTTGCTGTCACATAAGGCACATTTTCAGAGATCTTTGGAGTCAGGATACTTTTCCTGCGGTACTTGGTGTAAAAGATAAATTTCCTATATTTTTTCTTCAAGTTTAAGAGGTTTGTCTTAATCATCTAAGAATTCATTTTAGCATGTAGAAAGAGGAAGGGATCTAGTTTCATTTTTCCCCTTAGGTGTGCAATTGTTTTGCTGGATTCTGTTTGTTTTTGTTTTGATATTGGGAATTGAATCCGGGGGTGTAGCCCTGAGCTACGTCCCAGCCCTTCTTTAAGACAGTATCTCACTAAATTGCTGAGGACCTTGCTAAATTAATGTAGTCCAGAAGACTCCTACCCCTACAACCACAATCGTAACAAGTTTCGCTCCTTGTAAGCAAGATTGTTAAACCAAAAACAAAACAAAGAATATCAACAGGATTTTTGCAGAGAACTCATTGTGGATTGAAGCTTTCTCTTTTTTGTAAAAGCTTTCCCTTTCTATTTTCCTTGGTAGAAATTTGTGGAACCTCTGTCCAATCTAAGAATGTGGAACAGAGAGTCGCTGTTATGTAACCACCCCCTAAGTATAAATGTCAAAGAATTTCCAGACTCTGGGTCCATAGATTTTCTTGGCAGCAGCCCCACTGGAACACTGCAGCGTAATTAAGCCTGCTTCTTGAAAATTCCTTGGGTATCCAGCTGCTGGGTTTCTGTTCTCTCAGGGTCACTCCAGGTAAACTGGGCTGACTGGGCTGCATGAAATAACCACACAAGAGACACAAATATCTTTTTCTTTGGGGTTGCTATGACGGCTCCTCTGACCTTAAGGGTCCCCAGAAAGAGAGTGAGTCTATCTTCATGATGTCCACTGTCAGCAGTTGACTGACACCTGGGTAGGCCACACCCAAGGGCAGAGTAAGAGGAGGGGACACACGCAAGGCACTTCCATGGAAGATTCTATCCTAAACAGGGCAAGGGGTTATGTTACAAAGGAACAGGTGAGCCTAGCTTCACCCATGGGGCTTTAGCAAGACACACCCATGCACCCTGGAACCCAAGAAGGGTGGGGAAAGCTTTGCCACATTTCTGTGACTGAGCGCCTCAGCACCCAGCTGGTGAGTATGATTCAGTCACATGTGAGGTTAGTCTCCCACATCCAGCCCTATCTGTCCTGCATCAGAATGACTGAGGCTGGCTGCAAATTTGTGGTCCTCCCACCTTAGCCTTCTGAGTTGCTGGGATTACAGATGTGTGCCACTGATTCAGCTTCACCATTCATTTAAATTTTGAAAACATAAAGTAATATTAATTAATTTTTTATCTGCTGAATATTAATATTACCCATCCTTTTACCTTTTAACATTTTTATCAGTTTGCTTTTTTAGCTCTTTTGTAAACAATATGAATACTTTAACCTCATGTTTTTTAGTAGAATTTAACCCATTTACATTTATTAGAAATGACAAAATCTTTATCTTTGATTTCTATGCCTTCTGAGTTTTATTCACTGTTATTGTTTTACTTTTTTCAATTGTTCTTATGTTATTTTCTCTATTATTTAATACAATAGTGCCATTTATGTTATTCATTCATTTATTTGTTTATAAAGGCATAGACAACTGTTTATTTAGGAAAGTAGATCTATAGTCAAGTGAGAATGAGGGCAGTCTCAGGATATGCCTTTAGGGTAAAGCAAGGAGTAGATATTCAAGAGAGAATGTTTGCTCTCTCCAAAGGGGAGAGAGCAACTCTATAACTAGAGGTGGATGTAGAGTGGAACTACACAATATCATGCCAGTTTTCCCTGGACTTGAGCATTTTCCTGTGTTACAAGGGTGTGGGCAAGGGCATGTGGATCGGGAGGTGGGCAATTTTTCCCAGGTACTTTTGCATCTCAGTGGTTCATGGGTGTTTCCTTTGAGACTCAGTATCTTTTTCTTTATTCCCAAATTCCTGTCCCATTCATACCTCTCAGACATTTATCCCTTTATCTTAAGGGTTGTTGAGGGGTGAAGATTTATTTACTATGGGAACTTGAGACTGGAATGGGACAATGACCCTGCTTAGTGTAAAATGTTTCATCTTGACTTATCTAAAGGAGGTAGACATTGCTCTCAGCTGTGTGGATGGATTGGAATTCTTGGGTTGCCATCCACTTAAAGTAGAATTTGTAATCTGGAAGATATAAACCCTGTCTCTAAGTAAGAATAAAAAGGGTTGTAGCTCAGTGATAGAGTGCCTGTGGGTTCAATCACCAATGTGAGGCAGGGGGAGATTTCCTAAAAGCATTCTTTGAGAGCATTTTGCTAATGATTGGGGTCAAGAGTGAAACAGTATCATCTGACTGTATCCTTATCTGAAGTAAAGAAAGCTACCTTTTCCTTACTTTCAACCTTATCCTTTTTTGCATCTTTGTTCATTTAATTTAGAATTTTCTGCCCCAGATTTTACCTTACTTTTATATTACATACACATTCAAGAATAACTTTGGATATATTTAATTCTGCTGTAGAGCCAAGTCTACAATTATTTTGTTATATGTTTTAAGTCGCTTCAGAGCAAACTATCAGATTTTCTTTTTCTTAAATGTTGTACATAATAAGAAAGTACACAAATTCTCATTGTGTTTGATAATTTTCACAGACTGAACACATTCATAAAACCTTCACCTATATCAACAAACAAATTTTCCCCAAACTTAAAGAGGTCTAGCTGGTTCTCTTTCAGGTCGATATTCACTTTGATTTTTTTTTTAACACATACAGTAATTGTTCTTGATCTTTGTTAAGATGAAATTGGACAGTGCACACTGGTCTAGCTCATTTAAACTCTAGGCTTTTGCAACTCATACTATTGTGTATAATGAAAGAGCAGTTACTGTTAATTGTACTTCACTGTGCAACTATCCTATACATCAGTATTCCAGTGTGCTACTGACTGGCATGTGGATTCTTTCTATTTATGGGGTATTATAGTGTTGCCAAAGAAAACTTTGTTAACTTGTTTTTGGACTGTAAATAAATATTGAAATTATTTTTTTATTTTCATTGACAGATGAAAATATAATTAATTAAATCTATAGAGATAGTCTTTTAACACTATTTTTAATATTGTGAAATAAACTTAGTGGAGAAATGCATTTAAATATGATATCTTAAATTCTAGGATATGAAAGATGGCAAGTCCAGATAGAAGTAAACGGAAAATATTAAAAGCCAAAAAAACAATGCCTACAAGTTGCCGGAAGCAAGTAGAGATCTTGAATAAGTCTAAGAATGTTGAAGCTCTGAGAACAGCAGAATTTGGGAGTAATGTTGCGAGTGGTAGTCAGAATTTAAGTACTGGGGTTATAACTAGCAAGTGTAAACATTCTGAAAATGTTGATTCCTCACTCAATTCTAACAAAAATTCAGTGTTCTCACAGAAAAGTATAGTGGTTCCTAAGAATTTAGTAAAACCAGTAGAAGAAATTGTTGATTCAAAAACAAGACTGGATCATATTGATGAACAAGTTGTGTGTCATTACCAAAAGCCAAGAAGAACATTAGATTCTCCCAGCAAATTGTTTATACAAAGGGCAGAAGATTCCCAGAACACTTCTGAAACTCATCTTGAATATCAGACAAAAGTGAAAGGATCTTTTTTTGAACTGGAAGATAATTATAATATAAAACCTATTTGCTGCCCGCCCGACGTATTGAGTCCTGTAGTTCAAAATACCTTGAATGATAAGAGAATCGATAAGATGGTTTCCAATTTAGAAGCAAACTCCAATTCAGAGTCACTTGATAAGAGGCAAAATGACATTTTAAGTCTAACCTCACAATTTCTGCCTGTTGAGAAAACATCTTGCATGGTAAATTTAGTTAATTCCTCCAGCTGTATTGCTAACATTTTGAAAACAGAAGAATCCAGTAGAACCTGTCATTCCAGCATTTCATATTGTGAAAGTACAGATTCAAAGTGGCAGTCATTACTCGACACTGATGGTAATAACAGTAAGTGTATATTTTTGCCTCTTTTATAGAAATTAATTTTTCTTTGGGGGTTTTAAAACCTCAAATATACAAATAGGTGAGTTTGACTATAATTATTTCAGAGTGACTTGTTTATGAACTCTCTTTGGTGGGGAGGAGGAAGGGTGTTGTGAAAAGAGACTGTTTCAGCAAATCTAGCTGTGCCGTGCTAATCGGCTTTATCTCCAGTTCTTGAATTAGGCAGCAGTCGGGACCAAAAATGCTTCAAGAAGCTCTTTCCCACTACACAACAGGTTGTGTTTATAGCCAACGAAAGGGAGCAACATAGAGAAAGGAAGTGAGGTACAAGAGACAGCCTGACCTGAGTGGCTATGGCTCATGTCCAGTTTTCATCAGGTGGCCCCTTCTGGTCTCCAGACAGGAACTTTTTACATGAGTAGGTTGTAATTCCCTGCACATCCAAAAATGTTCAGGCCATCTTTTAACTACACAAGTGGCTTTAGACCAAAGTTGATTCATTTTAGCTGTATATAAAGGAAGTTATTTTTGCTGGGCATGTTCTGCTGGGCGAGTTGGCTCAAGCCTGTAATCCCAGCGGTTTGGGAGACTGAGACAGGAGGATTGCAAGTTCAAAGCCAGCCTCAGCAATAGCGAGGCACTAAGCAACTCAATGAGATACTGTATCTAAACAAAATATAAAATAGGGCTGGGGATGTGGCTCAGTGGTCAAGTACCTGTGAGTTCAATCTCTGGTACCAAAAAAAAAAAAAGGAAGTTATTCCTGACAAGGAAGGAATCATTTTCCTGAGAGAGCAAACAATCTCAAAATGTGGCTTATGGCAGTTGTTTGGTTCATTTCAATCATGTCTCTTGTTATTTTGAAGTTTTGTTTATTAGAAAGAGTGGATTTTCAAAATTGTTGGTGAACTCATTTCCTTCCATGGACTTGGCCTGTGAATTACATGGTAGGTAAAAGATGATAGATTATGTTATATACACACATACATATATATCCTTGTGTCTGTGTGTGGAGAGAGGAGAGAAACACCAAATAGTTAGCAAATGAAGTCCTAGGTTGTAAAACAGCAAAAGTAAACTTGAATGTTTATGTTGGTTATTGAAATAGAAGAAAATACTTATAGAATTTTGAGATTTATTTTCCTAGTCTACAGAGTAATAATTTAAAGGATGAATTTAAAATTGTTTAAAAATGATAGGTTCACCTGTTAAAAAATATATAGCATTAAGTAATTGTAAAAGTAATGTAGGATCACTGAATTAGCTAAGCAAAGGATTAAATGATGTAGTTTGACTGGTTTTTGTTGGTATATGTGTATTACATAAGTCTGGAGTGGGAGTATATCTGAGATCAGAACCATACTTTATCAAAAAAATAGTCTTTTTTTTTTTTTAACAAGTTTGTGGGAACATTTTTTATGCATCAAATTTTCTTAAAAATTTTTTTACATTTTAGTTTTTCCGTTTGCTTAGAGTGTCCCCAAATTAGGGATTCCCATTTTCTTCTCAAGAAAGAATATTTTTATTTCTAATCTTTCCATCTCCTCAAGGCCATAATCAAAAGAAGAGGACGCTTTCAGAAAACAAAGAAAATGTTAAACGCATGAAAACTTCAGAGCCAATTAATGAAGACATTTGTGTAGCTCTGGAAAAGCAAACAGCAGTACTGGAACAGGTAAAATATCGGGATTTAAATATTTGCCTCAAAAACATTTTTTTATTAGTTAAAAAAACAATATTTTTAATTAAATGTTAACTACTTCTCTCCACAGTGTCATGGTACAGATGATTTTCACTTGATGCAAAGCTGGTGCATGAAAATCAAATGAGCAGACAGATAAATTATGTCCCTTACCAAAATATTTCTAGGTTCTTGAAAATGGGGGAATTGTTTAGATAGTCTAGTTGTAGACTATTTTTTTAGTCAACCATACAGTCAGATACGTGTGAGTCTGACGTTGAACAATCTTGAACTCTGCCAAACGACGGGAGCTTTTCTGCTGGTTATGGGTTCCTTAGTGGCAGGTGGCTGTTTGTAGACTTCATCATAATTGCTCAGTTTAGATTCAGAGTGTCCAGAGTCCATTGCAGAGTTCTTCTGAATTCAGGTTCACGTACTCACATTCCCACAGTCACATGGATGTGCTGCAGTGTCTGACCTGCTGCTCTCATTTCTCCCCATTTCATCTCATTGTTTTGTGGCCTCCACACGTGTCTGCTCAGCTCTGAAAGGAGGTTTATTGAACTCCAATTCTGTGGCTGTAATGAGATCCTGTTTTGATGATCCGGCTTTGCTTTTCCACCATCACTGGCATCGTATCACTATCAGAAAGTATGTGCTAGAGCACATGTTTCAGCCACAATGGGCCAGAATCTTCCACACCAAGTGATCGGTGTGTTTCAGGGAAAATAAATATATATATATATATATATAAAATCTATCAATAAGCACTACTGCATTCTAAAACGGACCATTACAATTATATAGCTATATGTCCTAGGACCACGTATTACCTATTAAAGGAAAACTTTTTTAAAAGATTGATGCAGAACCAGCTTCAAAGGTAAGTTAGCAGTTTTCCTCTTTCTATCTCCTATTTTCTTCCAAGAAGATCAAAGTAGACACTAATTTTAAAAAGTATGTAATAGCTGGGCAAGGTGGTCCACTCCTATAATCCCAGCTATTGGGAGTCTGATGCAGGAGGATCACAAGTTTGAGGCCAATGTAGACAACTTAGCAAGACCATGGATATACCTTAGTATTAAAGCACTTCTGGCCTCAAGCCCCAGGATCACCAAAAGAAAAAAAAAAAGGTAATTGTTCTATTGCTGGCAGAGAAGGGGCAATCAAACCTAAGGACCATGTTATCAGGAAGAAGACTGAGGCTTCCCAGTGACTCCTGGCTGCATTCAGAAACAAAGTGTGAATGGACAAAATGTATCCTAGACTTTGGACATTTTAATTTCACTGGCATAGAGCTGTCAGTACCATTGTCTACTTCAGTGAGTTGAAGGCATCTAGTTTCTTTACATTCTCCAGAGACAACTTGGATTTAGCAGTCCTTTTTTCCTATGTCAAACAGCTAGCTTTCCCCTCGTGTTATTCCTGTCCAGACAGTTCTCTCTCTGAACCTGTCTCTGTTTATCTTGTTTGAATCTCATAGATATAAGGCCCTCCCATGCTGACAGTCTTTTTCCCTGTTGAATCCTAGAGCTGTTGTCTCCTGAGATCTAGGAAGGATCGGGACCCAGCTGACTCCATTAGGTTAGAGGCTTGGAAGGTTTTTCCTCCACAGTCGAGGTTATTCACTCTAACTGCCCTCTTAAAAAACGTGAGGGCAGATTGTAAATTTAGATTTTCTACAAACTTGTGGCCAATTTGGTTGCCATCTGCAAACTGCAGGTAGGCCTTCCACCAGATTCATAATGGTGCATACATTACCATTGGTAAAACACATTTAATAGGCATTTTATGGAATCCATTGTGCCTCTGTACAATAGACATCATCACCAAGTGAGGACAAACGTCCACTCTAAAAAGAATTACTCCTTAGTGGGCAAGTCATCAAGTTTAAGGGTCTCCCTCAGATAGAGGTTTTTTGAGCTCATTTATAGTTGAAGATCATTGTTTTCGCCTACTGTTTTCTCAGATGTAGCCAGTATGAATCATTAGTGGTGCCTGTTAATTGTACAATTTTCTAAGCCTCTTTCCTGGAGATTCTATTTGGATCCAGGATGAGGCCAAGTAGTTGTGATTTAAACATATGTTCCATTTGATTATTCCTTTCTAAGGAAGTTTTTCAGAAACACATGTTCAAAGCATTTAGATATGTTTCTCTTAAGATTTATCTGAGCATGACCTTCACATATTACCCCAGCCAGTGAACTGGCAAGCACGCAGTAACCCACACATGGGTAGCAGGTAAAGGCTGTCAGTAAAAATAGTATGTGTTTCTGAGAATTTTTTTTACAATAATATTTTGAGTGATGTGTGTGTGTGTGTGTGTGTGTGTGTGTATATATATATACATATGTATGTGTACATGTGTGTGTGTGTGTGTGTGTGTGTTTAATAAGCACTATGGCAAAGACCAAGTAGACATAGACAATGTTGAATAATGAAAACAATTGAAAATGAAAAGGAAAAATCTTGGGAACAATCAAATAAAATTAGACTAAAACTAATCATCAGGTGATGTCAATATAAAAGAATTCAACATGTGAACTATGCATTTCAGTTGAGCACCATGTAGCAAGATATAATTATTGCTAATAAACACCTTAAATGTATCATTACTGGTGTCTTTATTAAAAGAGACTACCTACTTTGTTATGAAATTTGTTTACAGGAGGATATACACTGAAAAACTACAGTGTTTGTGAATGTATGGCTCAGCAGAACTGTGCTGATCAGTGGCCATTGAGATTAATTATGCCTCCTGAAAATAGGCCAATCTATTTTGTTTTTTGGTTTAAAGTGCAGATTATATAAAGTGCATTAATCTTTCATGTAATAGCTACTACAGAGTGTTAGAATAGCATTCATTTTTCCAGAAAGTGTGAGTCATTGCATATTTGTCCCTGGCTTTTTTCCATTTTAACATAACAAAGCTACCCCTAAAACACTATGGAAATAATGGTGAATTTCTTGCATATTTATTTCTCTCATTTCAATATGGAACTATTTCACATGTTATCTTATTTTGTTTGTATAAAATCCTTTAAGTATTCCTCATTCAGCAAACATTTTTCTATGTCCTCTATCCATTTTGGACAGAGAAAACGAAGCCCAGAGGTGTTGTGACTTGTCAAAGACCATATGGCTTGTTAATTGCAGGGTCAAGTTTCAAACGTGGGCAATTTGTTCTGTATCTACTGTAGACCACCCAACCATTTTCATCAGGCTCTGGTTTTCAGATAAGTAGAGCTGCTTTTTATGGACTGCGAACTTGTAAGTTTGATAATTAAAAATCTAAATGGAGCTGGGTGCTGAGGCAGGAAGATTTTGAGTTCAAAGCCAGCCTCAGCAAAAGCCAGGCGCCAAGAAACTCAGTGAGACTGAGGACTCGGGATGTAGCTTCATGGTCGAGTGCCCCTGAGTTCAATTCTTGATCTCCCCAACCTCCAAAAAAGTGTGTGTGTGTGTATGTGTGTAATATAGCTCTGTAATTGTTTCTATAATGGATATTGTAGAATAATAATCAACTGGCACTATAGGAAGCAATTTGAGAATAAGTTTAATTTCTAACATCTTTATATATTGTATATGGTATTTTTTTATTCTAATTATACATGACACTAGAGTGCTGGATATGTTCTATTGAGCTTAATATTCATGTTTTATATAACTTATTGCTACAGTAATATAAATGGAAACATTAAAAAGTATCTTAATTAATCCAGAAAAAGAGCAAAGCTATTTCTAAAAAGTAAAAAAGTTATTTGAAATTTGAAATCTGGGATGTTTTTGTTTTTATTTTAAAATTCTAGGTCAGACATTTGATTCGTCAGGAGATCTGTAGTGTAAATCACAAACTATTTGATAAAAAACTGAAAGAATTGAACGAACGCATTGGGAAGATGCAGTGCAGGAATAAGCATGAAGCAACAGCTGATGAACTCTTCGTAAGTTTGGTTTCATTTGAGTCCTTTTAAAACAGTGAAATCTAGTGCTCTTATGTGTTAGAAAAGGAAACAGTGAAGGAAGAAGACCCACATTTGATTCCTGGCCACAAGCCTGTTGAAGACTATGGCATAGAAAAGACGAAAGAACTTGGTTCTTTTCAGCAGTATTGGCCATGGAGAAGTCTCAGAGCCATCAGCATCCTGGGTTGCTTTATGGCTTAGTTCTTAGGCACTGTTTCTTTTCATTTTAAGTTTGTTCTGTGTTAGAGCTAAACAGCCTATTTCAGCCTCTTGGAATCCCCCCTCCCAGGGTCACTTGCTGATTGGTGTTTTTATCAGCATCAGTTTTATAGTGGACCAATTAAAAGACTGATTGTTGGGAGTCGCCCTGGCCCCAAAGACTAACTTCCTCATCCCCCCCAGAAGAGCCACCCAGTGGTGAGCCCTGCTGACTCACATGATCCTTACCCACCAATCAGATAGCACCCCGTGCCAACTGTCAAACCATTAAACCGTTAAACTGTCATAACTGTCAAACCACCCCCTGCTCTATAAATACGCAGAGCTGTTCCTGGGTTCCGAACCTGGGAGGGGGACTGCCTCACTGCCGAGGGCCCCTCTCTCAAGGCTGGCCGTCCTCGTCCACTCTTTCGAGCACTGCTACTCGCACAACACGGGCTCTTCAGTAGGTGAGTTCCCCTATCGGGTATCCAACTTCAGATGGGCTACTCAGGGGCTGTGACTGAACGTCCGGCAAACCTCTGACGCCCAATCTGGAGGAGAGAACGCACCCCACCACGGCCTTCACGGTCACGGTGGACTCTGGAACCCAGTGGCAATTCTCAGAGATCTGTTTAACTTCTGCAAGTCTCGAAAAAGTGGAAGGAGATCCCCTCTCTTGAGGCTCCTTGTCTTCCTTGTTCTCACCCCAACTATCCGGTAGATGAACGCCCCCGCCTACCGACTCCCGTGTCGGCTCTGTCCAGCCCCTCAGGTGATCCCCTGACTGGGCTGACACCTTTAGTCCCCCCAAACTAGGTCCCGCTCCCTAATCCTACAAACCAGTGCCCCCCTTAAGAAAGGTTGCTGGACCTGAGGGCATCATCCGGGTAATGACCTCACACAACCCAAGCGAAGGTTGGGCTCATTCCCACAGATCCCACCACTTACAGGCTTGTAGCCTCACTCACCATGATATATACACATGCCATTGGCTAATACCCTCCTTCCCGAGGAACGCACCAGAGTCTGGGAACTTGCCAGAGCCCATGCGGATGAAACTCACCAAGTTAATTCCAGTCACCCTCCAGGGCCACTTGCTGCCCCAGATCAAACTCCTGACTGGGATTATGATACACAAGCTGGCATACAGAATAGGGACCGATTCTCTGCATTTATTATTGCTGGGCTCAAGAAAGCGGCACCTAAGCCCATCAGTTTCCAAAAATTACAAGAGATTATTCAAAAGCGAGAGGAGACCCATTGGAATCTCTGCATCGGCTTACAAAAGCCCTTCAGCAGTATGCTAACCTAGATCCCGAAACCCCAGATGGCCATCATGTCCTTATGACATATTTCCTCTTGCAGAGCTACCCCGACATCCGGGCCAACTCAAAAAGCTCAAACAAGGCCCTGCCACCCCCAAGACTGAGATCTTGGCGGTAGCCTTTAAGGCTTTTCACAAGGCTGAACTCAGTAATTTAAGATGCTCGCCCAGGCCCTGCAGGGTGCTGCCTCGGCTTGCTGCCCCTCACAGCAGGCCCAACCCCACCCCACCCCCGCGCGCCTGCTTCAAGTGTGGCAAAGAGGGACATTGGGCCAGGCACTCTGCATACCCCATGCCCTAAATCAACAACATGGTCATTGGGGCTCTGACTATCCTAGATCCCGTAGGAGGCCTATGGCCAGGGCACCCTCTGACCTTCTGGATATGTCAATCAATTGACGGAGCCTTGGGTCATTGTCCCCCCGCCCCAATGATCAATAGACAGGAACCCAGGGTGTGGATTCAGGTGGATGGATGCAAGTTTGACTTTCTCCTTGACACCCAGGCTGGGACCAATTCCATGAAACCAGGGGATAACTAAATAAGAACTTCTTATTTGATTATATGCCTAAGTCTCACAAAACTACTTTGAATGACTTTTCTATATATTATCTTAGCTCTTTGGTTTGGTGTTTACTTATTTTTCTTTCTTCCAGGCAAAAATAGCAAGACTTCAGAGACGTATTAAAACAGTATTATTATCTCAAAGGAAAGGTTTGGAACCAAACACATTATCTAGTAATATAGCCTGTCAGGTTGGTATAAACACTCGGGAGTTTTTAATAACCTAGATGACTCCTATAAGTAGTTGGACTGTAAGAAATGAATTTATTTCCTAACTTGGACTTAAATTAATTTATACTTAGAATGTTCTTATGAATTGTACCACTTACATTTCTTTAGTTTGAAAACGGTCAATATATACAGCAAAGTTGAAAGAATTTTACAGTGAGTATTCATATACCGAGCACCTAGATTTTAACTTTAATATTTTGCTAACTTATTCTTGTCATATATATTCATCCCCAGTAAGCCGTGTATATTTGATTCATTCAGAATGCCAGTATATTTTGTATCAAAATAAACTTTGAAACATACATTTCAAAATATTACATATAAAATGATTAAGTACAATTTAGTGGCTGTCTTTGTGTGTATTTATTTGGGGAGCGGATACTAGGAATTGAATCCAAAGGAGGCTTTACACTGAGCCACATCCCAGCTCTTTCAGTTTTTATTTAGAGGCAGAGTTCATTAAGTTGCTTAGTGCTTAATGAACTAAGTGCTGAGGCTAGCCTCAGCCTCCCAACATGTTTGTACCACCGTGCCCAGCTAGCTGTTTATATTTTTATATACAACTTATAATTTGTGCATGTACCCTGAATTATTATCTTTTTTTTATAATGTATGTTAGTATTTGGCTTCATTTCTGATATGGTTAATCTGTTTTTTTTCTTGACGAGTCTAGAGCTTTTGAAGTTTTACTCTTTCATTTTTCTCATTGATTTCTATTCTTCATTCTTTCTTTACATACATTAGATTTCTGCGCTTTTTTTGTGTGGGCATGTGTGGTACTGGGAGTCGAACCCAGGGGTGCTCTACCATTGAGCTACTTCCCCAGACATTTTTTTATATTTTTTATTTTGAGTTAAGATCTCAGTAAGTTTGTGAGACTGGCCTTGAACTTTCTGTCCTGCTACTTTCAGCCTCCTTAGTGGCTAGGATGGTAAGTGTGCACCACTGCAGCCTGCTCAGGGGATTGTTTTTTTATATATAAGGTCACGGTATAGCTGAGTAGTCCTACAGTTGTCATGGGAAACCAAAGTTGTAAGCAATGGACTTGGATTTTTTTTTTTTAAAGTTGAACCCAGCACATGCATTTATTTATTTATTTATTATGTGTTGCTGAGGATGGAACTCAGTACTTCACACGTGCTAGGCAAGCAATCTACCACTGAGCCAAAACCCCAGCCCCCTGGACTTGGATTTTTATTAGGTTGACAAGATTTCTGAGCAAGTGTTGAAGGAACGTTTTGTGTATTTCTTCTTGCTTCTATTAAAGTACAACATGAAAGAAACAATTGTAAGGAGAAAGTGCTGAGTAATAAGGGTGCTGCACACTGGAAAATTCTCAACCTATCCAGATCGCAACAGATCCTAAAATTAGGAAGTTTATTGGCAAAAAAGCATGCTCTGAAGAAAAAACCAAGGACATGGTTGTACGACCTTTTGCTTCTCCCAGAGGAGCAAAACGTGACAGTGTTCAGCCAAACCAAGGGTTCTTTGAGGAGATGTGGCATATACCTTTTCAGTAGGCAGTTCCCCTTTAGGTTTAGTGTAGGTCCTGCTCTCCTCTCTTAAGTGTTTTTTCCCTGAGATTTTGTGTGCTACTTGCGTTGCCTTCATTCCTGTGGCTCCCCTGGGTGTCCTGTTCATTTTCTATGGGTCCTACCATGGTTCCCAGTGCTGTTGGATGGAAGTTCAGGAGATGTTGGCCCATGGACCCTGTCAGGCAGTGCCCTGGGCTTGCTGTTGCCTGGGCTGGGAGCAGGGGTGATGTGGATGTGTGAGTACTGCAGGCCCTATTACTGTCCCTCGTGGGGTGCACTGACCATCCAGACATTGAAGTGGATTGGGCCACCTTTTCCTGATTTGCAGTGTTGTTTAATACAATAATATTGCAGAATTGTGCTTTAGTGTATCTGCATTTTTTGTGTGCATACTGTACCAGAGAATGGTTCCTGAGTTAGACACTCAGTTGATCCTTTCCCATTGGTAATATGCAGACGTATTATAAATGCTGCAAGTTCTCAAGCCAGAACACAGACTACATGTTTAAGTTTTAAACAGATTCACTACTTGGAAAAGTGAGTTTGCAATCTGATTTATTTCTGGTCTTTATTAGAAATATGGCAGTAGTAAAAAGTTGAAGTCTTATTTTTTTTTAGTTTCTAAAACTTCAGCTGGTAGAAATAAAATGTTGTCTAAAGTATTTAATATCCCTCCTTGTAATCCAACCTAGGAAGTTGAATGCTGTATGGTGACATTATCTTTATTTCCTTGAAGTTTTGGGTTTTTTTCCTCAAAGTTTTTAAAAGTTTATTCTGGCAGAGAAATCACAATTGTGGTCATCAGTTGTTGAAATACAGATTATATAATATGTTTTGTCATGTGAGAATATTTTGAAAATATTTTTAAGTGAAATTTTGACTGACATAAATTTTACCCACTCCTTAACTGTTTTTCCTCACCCATTTAACAGATTACAAATTCAGAGACCATGAATTTTGGTAGGAATCAAGAATCAATTAATAATCCAAATGAAAGAGTAACTTCAGTGAACTCTGAATCTTCTAACCCCTTGAAGAAAGCAAATGAAAACATTAATTTGTCACCAGATTGTGTTGAGTTTGTTTCTGAAAGGTAGGTGTTTCTACAAAAATCAGCAAACTCTCTAAACAAATACTTTGTAAAAATATACCCTTTTCTTAATTAAGCATAAAATAACTTGTAACTTCATACATGAAGACTTTTGTGCATGAAAGAACACAATTGGTTCTCTAAAGCTGGATTGTTGTTTAATAGTTCTAAATTTTTAAATGGAGACATGATCAAGTTTTTCCTTTGATACTTCCCGACTTTGGTAGAATGATTGACTCTAACATAATTTCCAGTTCTACGCATGAAAAAGTCAAGACCCTTGGAAACAGTAGTTGAAACAATTATGCTCAAGAGTTGTTACGGTTAGGAAAGAAGTACCTAAGGTTATTTCCCTTCATATTGAAAGTAGTATCATGGTAACCTCAAATCAGAGTGAAAGGTTAACTTATTTGTCTAATTGGGTCATAAACAACTGGGAAGTTTAAATTTTCTAATCTAGTCTAAAAGATTTGGGGGAAATAGGGAATGGTTATAATTCAATAAAGAAATACGTCTGGTGGTCCTGGCCTAGGTGGATATTCAAGGGGAGGAGTGGTGGCATATTAATAAACTCTTTTCTCATCATGAGTGATGAGAAAGTTTTTATTTCTAATTGAGATTTTTTTTTTAACATTTCTCTTTACATGTCCTGTATTTTTAATTTTCATCCTTTTTTATTGGTACATAATTTGGCCCAAATCATTCTCCAGTATTTCACCTTCCCCCCTACCCTCCTTCCTGCTGGTCCTTCTCCTCTACACATTTCCCTTCAGTTTTCATGAGACTCCCACTGCCTTTCCATTTGTCCTGTCTAACTTCTAACTTAGAGAAAACATACCACCCATAACTTTCCGACTTTAGCCTGTTTCACTGAAGCTAGTGTTCTCAAGTTTCACCTACTTTTCCGTAAATGACATAATTTCATTCTTTATGACTGATAAAACTCCATTTGTTTATATACATACCATATTTTATTTTCATTCATTCATTCACATGGGAAGCCTCTGCCGACTCCAGAGTTTTGTTGTTGTGAATTGTGCTGCATAAACTTGGGTATTCATGTGTTGCTGTACTTTGCTGACTAATTGTTTAGGATAAATACAGAGGAATGTCATAACTGGATCATATGGTTGTTCCATTCCTAGTCTTTTGAGAAACCTCAATATTGATTTCCATAACAGTTTTTCTAATTTATAATCCAAACAGCTAATGTATAAGTGTTTCTTTTTCTGTACATCCTCTAGCAATTATTGTTTGTGTTTGTTTTAAAATTTACTTATCTAAACTGTTGTATATGACAGAAGTGTCTGACAGCATTTCAATTCATAGTACACATATAGAACACAAATTTTCATGTCTCTGGTTGTACACAAAGAGTCACACCTTTCTTGTCTTCATTCATGTACTTGGGGTAATGATGTCCATCTCTTTCCACAGTCTTTCCTACCCCCATCCTCTCTCCCTTTCCCTCCATCCTCTTTGTCCTATCTAAAGTTCTTCCATTCCTCCCATGTTCCCACCCCGCCTCCCCATTATGGATCAGCCTCCTCATTTCAAAGAAAACATTTGGCATTTGGTTTTTTGGGATTGGCGTACTCCACTTAGCATAGTATTCTCCAACTCCATCAATTTACCTGCAAATGCTATGATTTTATTCTCTTTAATGCTAGTAGTATTCCATTGTGTATATATACCACATTTTCTTTATCTATCCATCTACTGAAGGGCATCTAGGTGGTTCCACAATTTAGCTATTATGAATTGTGCTGGTGTAAACATTGATGTGGCTGTGTCATTGTAGTATGCTGTTTTTAAGTCCTTTGGGTATAAACCGAGGAATGGGATACAGCTTAGATACAGCTGGTTCATTCCCAGTTTTCCAAGGAATCTCCATACTGCTTTCCAGATTGGTTGCACCAATTTGCAGTCCCACCAGCAATGTGTGAGTGTGCCTTTTTCCCTACATCCTCACCAGCGCATATTACTGTTTGTATTCTCAATAGCTGCTATTCTAAGTGGAGTGAGATGAAATCTTAGAGTAGATTTTGATTTGCATTTCTCTAATTGCTAGCGATGTTAGACATTTTTTCATATATTCTTTGATTGTATATCATCTTCTGAGAAGTGTCTATTCAGTTCCTTGACCCATTTATTGATTGGGTTATTTGGTTTTGGGGGCTGTTAAGCAAAATGAATTAAACCCCTTTCTCTCACCATGCACAAAAGTCAAAGTGGAAGAAAAAGTAGGCCCAATCTTCACCACATCGGCTTGGGCCCCGACTTCCTAACAAGACTCCTGTAGGGCAAGGGTAAAACCAAGAATCAATGAGTGGGATGGGTTCATACTACAAAGCTCCTCAGGAAGAGAAACGATGAGTGAGGTGAATAGAGATTTTACCACAAGCACATTAGGTAATCTCCAGAGTATATAAAGAACTGTTTGTGTTCTTGATGTCTGCCATTCTAATAAGCGTGAAATATCAGTGTAGTTTTGACTTGCAGTTTCTTAATTGCTAAAGATATTCAACATTTTTTTTCATGTATCTTTTAGCCATTTGTATTTCTATATTTGAAAAGTATTTACTTCATTATTAATTGGGTTATTTGTTTCTTTGGTGTTAAGTTTTTGAGTTCTTTATATATTCTGTATGTTAACCCTCTGTCAGAAAGTAGTGAGCAAAAATCTCCTGTATGTTCTTTCTTCACATTCTTAATTGTTTCCTTTGCTGTGCAGAGGCTTTTTAAATTGATGCCATTCCATTTATTCTTGGCATTATTTTATGAGGTTTAGGAGTTGGTTGAGGAATTCATTGCTTGCACCTGTCTGTTGTAGTTGCAAAGTTTTCGATCTGATTCCTAGGACTTAGATCCATTTTGAGTTGGCTCTTCTGCATACCAAGAGACAGGGACCTAGACTCTTTCTTTTACATATGGATAACTAGTGTTTCCAGCAGCATTTGCTAAAAAGAAAAAAAAAATGGCTGTTTTTTCTTCAATATGTTTCCAGGATCAGATGACTGTGTCTGTGTGGGTTTGTCTCTGTGTCTTGTATTCTGTTCCATGGTCTATGTGGGATTTTTCTATGCCAGGACCAGAGCTTTCCCATGTACCAGTACTAAACTGTAAAGCTCTGTAGTATAATTCAAGGTCAGATGTTGTGATGCCTCCAACATTGCTTTTTGGTTTGGCTCTTCTATGTCTTTTATTCTTCCAAATGAATTTTAAGACTGTTTTTTCTAGCTCCTTGAAGGATGCCATTGATATTTTGATAGGGATTACACTGGATCGGGGTATTGATTGTATAACATGACCGTTTTAATAATCCTGCCTATTCATGAACGTGGGACGTCTTTTCATCTTTGTGTCTTCAGTTCCTTTCTTCAGTGTTCTGTAGTTTTCATTGTAGAGATCTTTCACCTCCTTGGGTAGATTCATTCCCAGGTGTTTTTATTTTTTTGAGGCTGTTGTAAATAGGATTTTTTTCTTGATTTCTTTCTCAGCAATTTTGTGTATGGAAAAGCTATTGATACTTGTATGTTGGTTTCGTAACCTGGTATTTTGCTGAATTTGTTTATTAGCTCTAGAAGTCTTGCTTTTTTGGATCTTCTCTGTAATTTTTATTTGAAATATTAAATTATGGCCATTCTTTGAAGAACACCACTTTTTCCAACTAATTGCTATTCATATTTAAGGTTGCTGTAAAACAAAGTAGAAGGGCTGGGGTTGTGGCTCAGTGGTAGAGCGCTTGCCTAGTATGTGTGAGGCACTGGTGTTTGATTCTCAGCACCATATGTAAATAAATGAAGTCCATTGACAAGATAAAAAAAAATTAAACAAAGGAGAAAAGCAAATACCATTACTGACAGCACTAATTCACTTCTAGGGCATCAGAAAACAACAATTATATAAACTCCTGGCTTGGGCTGGGTCGTGGCTCAGCGTTAGAGCACTTGCCTAGCACGAGCGAGGCCCTGGGTTCAACCCTCAGCACCACGTAAAAATAAATGAATAAAATAAAGGTACCGTGTCCAACTACAACTACACAATAACTATTTAAAAAAATAAAATAAAATGTCCTGGCTTTCTCTAGCATCAGGATAATAATATGAGGAACCATACATTTCTTTTTTCGCTTTCTTTTTAAAGAATTCCTTTATTTCTTTTTTTTTTTTTTTAAGAGAGAGTGAGAGAGGAGAGAGAGAGAGAGAGAATTTTTTCATATTTATTTTTCAGTTCTCGGCGGACACAACATCTTTGTATGTGGTGCTGAGGATCGAACCCGGGCCGCACGCATGCCAGGCGAGCGCGCTACCGCTTGAGCTACATCCCCTGCCCTCCTTTATTTCTTAAATCCTTTAAGAAATAAGTTATGTGTGTGCAAAGTATATAAACTGATATGTAGAAAAACTATGATGGAGGCTTCACACTCCAACAACTTTGAAAAGCTGTATTTAGAATCATTTTTTTCCAGTAAGGAAAGAAAAAAAAATTTCAAACTCATCCTCGTTTCTGAAAGCCAGGAGGTTTTATAATTGTTGATTTCTGATGCCCTAGAATTGAATTAGTGGTGTTAGTAATGGTATTTGTTTTTATGGTATCTTTTAGATTTAGAAGTTTGAGCATTTTTCATTTTATAATGTGTAGAAAATTGAAAAGACAGTAACAACTGATCTGTAGAAGCTTGTAGAACAGAAGGCTTATGACTGTAATATGTGTTTGATAAAGAAGAATCTTGCTTAAAAATAGGACGAGAAGGGCTTTATGTACAGTCCTTTCCAAAATGAAGATAAAACATGAAGGTCTTCGGTACCCAACAACAGACCACTTAACAAATGCTGATTAAACAAAATGTCAATACTGCCCAAAATGTCTTAGATTAATTTCATATGAATAAGTGTTTACAGAGACACAAAGGGGGAAAACAAGTTACTGGCTAATAGTAGCCTAGAGAAATAGGCATGTGTTTCCTCCTACTTATTCTTTGTTGAAATTCATCTCATCTTTTTTTTTTAAGAGAGAGAGAGAATTTTTAATATTTATTTTTTAGTTTTCGGCGGACCCAACATCGTTGTTTGTATGTGGTGCTGAGGATTGAACCCGGGCTGCACTCATGCTAGGGGAGTGCGCTACTGCTTGAGCCACACCCCAGCCCCAAGAACTCAGCCTTCTTAGCTGCTTTATCATTACCTGAATTCTTCATTTCATATGCAAAAATTTTCCCCAGATAAAATCTAAGCAGAAATCATGATAGACTTCACTTTTCAGAAGGCTGAGGAGATGATAGGTTTGAGTCCAGCCTTGACAACTTAGTGACACCCTGTCTCCAAATAAAATCAAAAGGGCCAGGGATGTACCTAGGGTAGGGAACTTGCCTAGCCTGTATGAGGCCCTGTGTTGATCCTCAGCATCAGGAAAAAACATGACACACATTTGCACTACCATGACAATCATCAGTTATCCAATTTCCTTCCAATATGGTCTATGAAAAAGGGATGTTGTTAGTAGCAGTGAGTAGAGCAGTTTCATAAAAGCTGCATATCATTAAGTGAATAAAAGTGAGATACCAAAAGTCCTTTCATTTTCAGATTTACGGATGGATTTCTTAGGATAAGCATTAGTAGCTGTGTAGATTCCCGTCGTAACTATATAGGTAGGACCTGTATAAATAAGTTCAACAACTGCAATGACGTGTATCTTCCTCAGTCCTCTGTGCCAGTCAGGAGGCTCACCACCCCCACGTGGACTTCAAGCACCACCTCCTCTGTCTCATTGTTTCTGCCAGCGTTTCACAGTTACATATGTGGCGACGTTTGTGTTGCTGCCTTTGCCTACATTGTTCTGTGAGACCCACCCGCTGGGGCTATTTTCTGTACGATATATCATATGCCACAGTCAACCCATTCTGTCATGGCACTGGAATTGCTTTCAGGGGGGGGGATGTAAGTAGTGGTGCTACAAACATTATTTTGCATGTCTTTTCATGAATACACATATACACACATCGGACATATTCATGGAGGCTAGAGGATATATGTATTTCTAGATTAAATAGCTATTACAACCAAAGCAGTTGCATCAAGTTGTACTCCCACAGCAGGTGTGTGCGGTTTTTGTTACCACCTGTCCTTGCCAACACTTGGTATTATCTGTCTCTGATTTTAGATATACTACTGAAAGGTATCACAATATGGTTTTAGTTTGTTTTTCTTTCTAAGAATGAAACTAAATACACAGTCTCATATTTGTTAGCCACTTGTATGTCCCTCATGAAGTGTAAGACCTGCTTCATTCCATCTTGCATTGCCTTTTCTCAAGTTCATTATCTGATGTATTTAGTATGCATATCTTTATAATTCCCAAGTCTCTTTCCTTCCTTAATGGTGTCTGTATATACTGTACTTAATTTCAGTTAGCCCTCTTTTCATGTATTCTACTTTTTTGATGAATGCTCCGTCTCATTTTAAATATCTTCACCATCTTTTCCTTCATTGTGTGTGTGTGTATGTGTGCGTGTGTGTGTGTGTGTGTGTGTGTTACTTGGGATTGAACCTAGGGCTTTTTGCATGCTAGGCAAGCTCTCTACCACTGAGGTACATCCCCACCCCTTTTTATTTTATTTTGAGACAGGGCTTTGCTCAGTTGTTCAGGCAGGCCTTGAACTTCTGTCTTCTTGCCTTAGCCTCAGTCGTTGGGATTGTAAGTAGGCACCACCATACCTGGCTTCCCTCCATGTCTTAATACTATTAATCATAATTATTTGAATGCCTTGTTTTATCACTCCTGTATTTGGATCACCTGTGTATCTGTTTCTATTCTTTTTCTGTCAATTTCCAGTCATTTAGTCTGTCTGGCATATTTGATAATCCCTGAACAATTGTTAAGGCCCTAAATATTTTGGTGTAGACACATTCATCTTTCTTGTGCTTGTCAGATAAACTGGTCTAACCCCTCGCCTGTTGAGTGTGACTCGAGGCTTGTTGTGATCTGAGGATGTCTCTTCCTCTTTCTCATTCTGGATGGTTCCTGAGACTTGGACTTTTTTCAAAAAAACATTTTTTTTTAAGAGAGAGAGAGAAGCTTTTAATATTTATTTTTCAGTATTCGGTGGACACAACATCTTTATTTTTATTTTTATGTGGTGCTGAGGATCAAACCCAGCGCCCCGCGCATACCAGGCGAGCGCGTTACTGCTTGGGCCACCTCCCCAGCCCGAGACTTGGTCTTTCACAGAGGGTTCACCCTGACTCCCTGACCTTCATGGGTGTCGGTGTTGATACTTAGCTCCTACATACAGGGTCTTAAACTTTCCGCCTTTAGTTTCTTATACACTTAAATAGCATTATAGTTGAAGTACTATATTACCAAGTAAAGAAGACTTTACTGAAGAATTTTGAGATGGATAAGGGATTTTGACTATAGTGTAATGAGCCTCTGAGAAGATCTACTTGAAATTTAGATAAGAATGTTAATTTTGTTTCTTACAAATAATAGTAAACACTAGAATCCCTCATTGATAAATTTTACATAAAATTATTAAATCCACATTTTAAAATGTGCATAAAAACAGTTCATTTCACAGAATGAAAATAAATATGTAGAAAGTTCTGCTTCTGCTGATGAAACATTATGGTAAAAGCTCAGTACCTGTAGCTGTTAAATACCGTAAGAGCAGTCTAAAAACGGGGAGTCTGTGGGGACACACTGTCCAGTAGGGACCTCAGGGCAACAGTGAGGAACCCTGACACAGGCCTACTGCCTGGAGGCGCGTTCCAGGGGGCAGAGCAGAGGCGGGAGTCACCCAGAGCTGGGTGGTCCTGCTGAGGTCCCCCAGAGACGAGAGTTGGTAGGATCTGTGTCTCAGTACAGCCCAGAGAAGAAAGTGCCGAGACGGCGCTCTGAAGGCCCATGGAGGACATTTCTTGAATCATTGCCTAAAAATGGATCCTCGCACACAAGACGGAAGCAACCTGAGGCGCAAGAGAGAACTACTGGAAAGAAGACCAAACAGTTTCTGGAAGTCCAATATTTTGATTTCCCACTAAGATGAATAGACTTAAGAAGCCATTGGTAAAGTCCAGAGATGGCTATGTCTCAGTGGGGCTAAGTTAGTCCTAAAGACTACAAAGGACCTCACACTAAAAAGCTAAAAGCAAGTTTCAAAAGATTCTTCATAATCCCCAAAAAGTTTAATTGCCTGCCAGAAGAAAATCCAGTGCTGAGGAATGAAACATCCCCTGCTCAATAGCACACAGCTACTAAAAACATGGCCAGGAATGCAAAGCTGCAGAAGTGGGGCCCATTAACAAGGAGGAACATGAGTGATCGACCTGAGCCACTGCACATGGCGGGTTGAGCAGACAGCGCCACAGCAGAGCCCCCCGTTTGCTCTCCACACTCGGTCTAGAGGGGAATGTGAAGATGTGAGAAATGGACGGAAGACACAGAACCCAGCCGAACTCTCAGAAATGAAAAAGACAGTGATTCAAAAAGTAGGACTGGATAGAATTAACATCAGAGTAGTGAATTAGTGTTTCTAAAGATCAATGAAATAGGAAAGGTGCAGAAGGAATGAAGCAGTGTCCCCATCCAAACAGCACAGTTCAAGTAAAAAAATTGCCCGAAATGTAAAGCTGCAGAAATGAGAGCCAGTCAGGAGGAGGAACATGAGTGGTAGACCTAGAACCAGTGCATGTGTCGGATTCAGCAGATGGTGCAGAGTCGGAGAAGAAAAAGACCGGAAAAGCCATGAACAGCGCTTCAGAGAGCTGTGGACAAGAGTCCGCCTCCGCCTCTGTGTAGGTGTGTTTGGAGTATCACTAAGGAAGGGCGGAAAAGGCAGTGGAGCATACAGTGTCTGGTGGAAACTTTACAAAAAAGTTAACAGACCCCAGTGGAAGAAATGTGAAACCACACAGTGACAACCTGTCCATATTTCAGATGGCTGGAAGAGAAAACGTTAAAAAGCAACCAGTGATAAAAGACATCACATAGAAAGGAACAAAGGTTTACAGTGGCAGCTGACTTCAAACTAGAAGACATCTATAAAATGTTGAAATGGAGAAGTATCTTAAAAATCATGGGGCTGGGGCTGTAGCTCAGTGGTAGAGCACTCGTCTAGCACATGTAAGGCCTTGGGTTTGATCCCCAGCACCACATGAAAATAAATGAAATAAAGGTATTGTGTCCAACTACGCCAAGAAATAAATATTAAAAATAAACCGTTTATATCCAACAAAAATAAAAGCATAGGGGAAAAACAGACATTTTTAACTAAAAAAGTTGGGAGAATAGATCATCAGCAGCCCTGGACTAATGGAAATTTTAAAGTAAGTTCTTCAGGCAGTAGGAAAATAGTACTGGAGAGAAATGTAGATCTATATAAAGTAATGTAAACTTCCAGAAATAGTAAATATGGGTAAGTAAAAGTATCTTTCTTTTTTTTTTTTTTTTTAAAGAGAGAGTGAGAGAGGAGAGAGAGAGAGAATTTTTAATATTTATTTTTTAGTTCTCAGCGGACACAGCATCTTTGTTGATATGCGGTGCTGAGGATCGAACCCGGGCCGCACGCATGCCAGGCGAGCACGCTACCGCTAGAGCCACATGCCCAGCCCTCTTTCTGTTTTCTATATATGTATTTCTCTCAAGTATTTCTTTATACAGACAATTAACAATGGGAATTTAGAATATCATCAAAGAATGTGATATACTTGATAAACCAAAATACGTATAAAGCCTTTAAGATTACAAAGCGGGCTGGGGATGTTGCCTATTGGTAGAGTGCTTGCCTACCGTGTGCCAGGGAGGCCCTGGCCTGGGCTGGTTCCTAAGGAGAGAGAGAGAGACTATAAAATATTGCTGAACTTTTTTAAGGAGATGTAAATAAATGGTGGGATATACTACATTTTTTGAATCATTATTAAGAGAATCCATTATAAAGATGATACTCCCACCCACCACAAGTTGAATTACATTGAATGCAATCCAAAACTCCCAGGAACCTTTATTCTATAAAGTAACAAACTGGTTAAAAATATCCAGATGAGTAACAGTGTTATTAAAAAAAAAATTGGAAGACTCAACTGCCTGAGTTCCTGACCTGCTGTAAAGCTGCAGTATTTAGACAGCGGTATTGGTCTCGGCTAAGTATATAAATCAACAGACACATACAGATGTCATCTGTTGGTGTAGTGGAAAGGTGTCAAGAGAATAGGGAAAAGATTTCCTTTTCCACAGATATGTGTGGATAACGAGAGGGGACAGAATAAAATTCAATTCTTCATAACCATATATAAAAATCAACTTAAAATGAATTATAGACCTAAATACAAACGCTAAAAATATATAAGACATGTACTAGAGAATGGTATAATTCTGTTGGAAAATTCTTTTAGCATTTAATTAACTTTATGCAATTTGCCTCAAGGTTTTCTTAAGAAAATTCTGATGTTAAAATGTGGAACTTATAAAATTGGAGTGAAAAGGGCAGAAAAAGATGTTCTGGCTCAGATATTCTCTAACCATAAACATCAGTCGCTATCCTTGCCTGAGTTTAGAACATTTTTTGGTAAATTATGGCTTAATATAGAGTTGTTGCTGTTATTTTTTAAAATAATATTATTTATTATAGTCCTGCATCTTCAAAAGTTAGAAGTGCCTTTATGAGTCTTAATGGGGTTCGTTCAGTTATGTGTTTTCATTTTTATGAAAGTACCTACATGTCTAGAGTGATAATTACATATTTATGTAGAGAGTATCTTTATGTAGTCTACTTATATATATATATTTGGAGTCATTTTGAAAAGATCTCAAAAGTTTGTTTGTTCAACCCAAGGGCACTTAACCACTGAGCCACATCCCCAAACCTTTTTTATTCAGAGGCAGGGTCACACTGAGCTGCTAGACCCATAAAACTTATTATGGGTATATTGTATTGAAGTTCTATGTCCTTTTGTTTATATAAATGAATTGGAAATCTTGGGTTCCTTAAGTATTTCATTTTTATCTCCTCCATCCAATGGTTGTTCACTTAAAACATGTTATGAAATAATAACTTAAAGGAATTCTAACCACTAATTGCATGCTTAAGCCTGGTAATGCATGTTTAGTTTATTTTTAATTTCTTTATCATTTTAGTAACAATGATGATGTTATGTTGATTTCTGTGGAAAGTCCTAATTTGACAACTCCAGTTACATCAAATCCAACAGGTATCTTAACATGATTAGAATATGATCTATCAAATTAGAAAGCTTAAAATAGATATTTGTTAAAAATAAAGAACTGAATAGTACCTTTCTCTAAAATAAAAAATGTGCCTACTCTGGAAATGTTTTGATTTCTGTGATTAATAATACCTAAATAAATACATGACTCTTTAATGTAATTGATGTTTCTTTTTAATCTTGTATTTTATCAATTTCTATCCTTTTGTTTCTTTACTGTGTTTATCTAATGATTTTCAAGTTAAAAAATTATATATAATTTTTTAAATCGTTTGCCTTGACCTTCTGTTGGTGCTGGTGGTGTTTTATTTCTTGCCTTTTTACCTATTAAGTTGTCTTACACTTTATTTTACATTTAAAGTTTGTCAGGTTTGTTTTTTAACTTTTTTGTTTTTTAACTCTTTTTTATTAGTTTAAATTTCTCTAAACATAGACATATTTTTCAGCCCATAAGTTCTTATCCAAAATTCCTGTTTTTACTTTATTAGAGTAGTGAATCTTAATTAAAAAAGTTTGCCTCCATTTATGAAGCTACTTAATTGTGTCCACAGTTTGTAATCAAAGAGCTACAAAAGATGCTAAGTATTATAATTGAGTCTTCCAACTGGTTCCAGGAAGAATGCCTTTCAGCCATCTGGGCAGTCTATTTTAACAATACAGTTGCAACCGAGTATGGTGGCACACACCTGGAATCCCAGCTCCTTGGGAGGCTGAGACAGGAAGATGACAAGTTCCAGGCCAGACTGGACAAAATTAAAAATCTGCAAAGAGGGCCTGGGGTGTAGCTCTGTGGTAGAGCGCTCGCATAGCTTGTGTATAAGGCTCTGGGTTCGATCCCCAGTGTTAAAACAATAAATAGTTCCATAGTCAAGTGTAGGGTTTCAAATGCTGAAATAATTCTCAGAGCTACTATTATGTTGTAGAGTTACAGAAAGAAAAGATTCTTTTAACACCCAATTAACTTTTTTAACTAGATCATCAGATTTGGGAATAGGTAAAGTCAATACTTAATTAAAAGTTAATCAGTGTCCCCATTATTATTGTTTCATAATTCATATATTACAAAGATTATTAATGTGTAATAGTTTAAAAATATAATAATTTTCTTTCAGATATTAGAAAAACAGCATCAAGAAATTTCAACAATTCACCAAATGCTACACCAGAAGTCAGGGTAGGTAATAATCATTGTCTTAGATTGTTCACTTAAATTATAATTTGTTCTAGGATCTTTAGTGTTGCTCTGTGTTGGATACCTTGGTGTTTGTCGTTGATTCTTGTGCAAAGTTGATGGGAATGTGGTAGTATATCCCATGTACCCTCCCCCTACACCACCTCCACGTGTGTGTGTGTGTGTGTGTGTGTGTGTGTGTGTGTGTATGAGAGAGAGAGAGAAAGAAAGAGACAGGCACACAAATCAATATCCAGCTAGTTCATATAGTCAGGCTCCAGGCCAGCTTGTACTTTGTATTAGTGACTAACTAACTAGCCTAACCAGGTTCCAGTACAGCTCACACACTGAATAACAGCCGGCTAGTGATGAACATATTTCCTGACCATACCCATTCACCCATTTACCAGTACATGTGAATTCTTAATCATTCTCAGAAACCATGCAGTATTTTATAAGGGCTTCTCTTTTATTGTATAATTAAGTTAAACCATAAGAAACTCAGAGAATGTTCAGTTTCTAGCTTCTAGATGATAATTTAGGTCTTTCGGTACACCTCATCGTAGGATACTTCCAACATGCACAGACCTTTCCATTTCCTGCACTGCCAAAAGGTGGGGAAACGTTAGTTTAAAATTGTGTTTCATCTTTTAAAAATGATTCTCTGCTTTTAAAGCAAAACCTTACTTATTTTTTTTTTAACAATGACTTTTCAGAGTGTAAAGAAGAAACTTGATTTTGTTATTGATTTGACCAAAGAAGCCCTGTCCAACTTCAACACAGGTAAAGGTTTTTTGTTTTTCTTAAGAAAGTGGGAAGCATAACTCAAAATGTCCTTTTGAAACTTATGATGTTTGTTTTATGTGTTAAAGTACATATATTTATAGTTTTATGCAGTTTATCACATGTGTAGATTTGTAGAATTGTCACCATAAGACTTCCTCATGGTCCTTTTTATAGTCACACCTGCCTCTTGCCCATAGTCCCTAACCCCTGGTAACTACTTCATGACTGTAATTGTCTTTTCACAAATGTTATGAAAATATGGTAGAGTCCATGTCCTTTGAGACTGACTTCGACTTAGCACAGTGCTCTTGAGTGCTGCTCATGTTGTTGTATATCGGTAGTATGTTCCTTCTATGGCCAAGTAGTAGCCCATGACATGGATGTATCACAGCTTGTTCATCCATCCACCCTTTGAAAGACATCTGCGGGGCTGGGGATGTGGCTCAAGCGGTAGCGCGCTCGCCTGGCATGCGTGCGGCCCAGGTTCGATCCTCAGCACCACATACCAACAAAGATGTTGTGTCCGCCGAGAACTAAGAAAAAAATAAATATTAAAATTCTCTCTCTGTCCCCCCCTCTCTCTCACTCTCTCTTTAAAAAAAAGAAAAAGAAAAGAAAGACATCTGCGTTGTTTGGGGCCATTATGGATCTCTTCTCCTCATGGCACATACCTTTTCCCTAACCCTGACAGCAGGGGTTGAAAAGACATAACACAACAGGACATGAAGGTAGAAACTTAGGGAGAGCACGACAGCAGTGCCCTTTTTCTCCAGCTTAAGCAAAAAAAAAGTGAATCTGGGGCTGGGAATTAGTGTTATTTTAGTAAGCATGAGTCACAAGCCAAAAGAAGTTCCAAAGAAGATAAACATCAAGAAAAGCATACCACTGAGCGCGGTGACACAGGCCTGTATTCCCAGCCGCTCGAGGCTGAGACAGGAGATTAAGCGTTCAAAGCCAGCCTTAGCAAAATGAGGTGCCAGGCAACACAGTAAGACCCTGTCTCTAAATAAAATCAAATGGCATCATTAAAAGACTGGGGAAAATCACTGTCCACTTTATTCTGTATCTAGCATATATCTTTCAAAAATTGAAGGAAAATAAACTTTGTGTGTGGGGTGTGTGTGTGTGTGTGTGTGTGGTGTGTTCATTTATAGATGGACACAGTACATTATTTTATTTATTTATATGTGGTGCTGAGGATCGAACCTAGTGCCTCACACTTGCCAGGCAAGTGCTCTACCACTGAGGCCCAGCCCCAGCCCAAGTTGACTAAAATATAAGGCCAACAGATTTTCACTATCAGAAATAAAATTCTCCAAGTAAAAAGAAAATGATATGAGATGGAAAGTGGAGCTATGCTAAGAAATATAACACCAGTTTGTGGAGTTCTGTCATATATGCCGAGGTTAATGTACAATAACTACAGCGCAAAAGACGGCTAGAGGCGTGCGGGGTGCTGGGTGAAGGCCGAGCACTATGTGAGTGGAACCGTGTTAGTTAAAGATGGAATATGATTTAACATATGGTAATGCCTAGAGTAGCAGAGCAAATTAGCCAACAGTGGAGATCGAGTTCTAAAGTAAGAGAAGCCACACAAAAAAGCATACAAAGAATCAACAAGATTAAAGAAGAAGAGAAGGCAGAATGGTAGATTTAAAGCTCTGTTGATAATAAATGGTCTACATACTCTATGAAAAAGCAAATGCTGTCAGACTAAATAACAAACGTCATGAGAGATGCAGTTTGTATATAAACACACAGATCGGTTAGAGGTAAGAGGGTGGAGGGTGAGCCGTGGGAGAGCATGGAAGGGCTAGTCCTAAGAAAGCTGGGGTGGTGCTGCTGTTACGGCAAGTAGGTAAGGGCTGTTACCAGTGAGTGAGGAAGAAGGCTGCTGGTCACTAAGTACTGCACACCCCTTGCCAGAACTGCAGAGGAACAAAGCATAAATAGAAAATGAACAATAATAATTAGAGATTTCAGCAGTCCTCAGTAATCAATATGTAGAAAGAAAGACTTTAGGGCAACGTAAACTGTCAACATGTCTAGAATATTTAACCCAAACCAGAAATCCACATTGTCTGTGTGTGCAGGGTACTGGTAGCTGGAATCCAGGGCCTCACACGCGCTAGGTAAGTACTCCTCAATCACACAGCTACTTTCCTGGCCTTTTACAAATTTGTTACTTTATTTTGAGACAGGATCTTGCTGTGTTTCTCAGCAAGATCTAGAATATATGATCAAACACTCATTCTTTTAAGTGTATGTAACATGCAATAAGAGATCAGATTCTGGATCATAAATAAGAAGTAAATGAGTAATCTATAATGGAAATGTAGCTGGAAAATCCCTGAATATTTGGAAACTAAACAGACTTCTCAAACCTATGAGTAAAAGAAGAAACCTTAAAGGAATATTATAAAATATTCTGAACTGGATGAAAATTAAAAGATAGCATATTAGAATGTATGCAATACAGCTAAACAATGCTGACAGGGGAAATTATTAGGATTAAATGTTCATATTAGAAAACATAAAAGGTCTAAAATGATGAACAATTAAATACTTTTACCATAGATGCTGTGGGTAAGCAAGTATACTAAAAAGTAGTCAGGCAGTTTCTTGACCACCTATACTCTTATCATGACTCTGTTAATCCATTCTGTTAATCCATCAACAGATGAATGCACAAATAAGAGTTCACATCCATACAACTGAACACTGAACCATAAACAAACAAAATATTGCTGTTATTAGTGTATAAGTTTCAGAAAAACCAGGCTGGGTTAAAAGAATCCTATGTGCTATGGTAATTCAATTTATGTGAAATGTTAGAAAAGGCAACCTTAGTTTTTTTCTTGTTTAGTTGGTGGTGGAGATGGAACCCAGAGCCTCACAGATGCTGGGCAAGTGCTCTACCACTGAGCTTCATCCCTAGCCCCAGCCCTTTTTATTTTATTCAGAGACATGATCTCAATTACTCTGGCTTTGCGCTTGCTTGTGATCTTCCTGCCTCAGCCTCATGAATAGCTGGTGTTACAGCTGTACACCCCCATGACTGGCCCTAAACCTGGTGTTCAGTGCCACCAACCAATGGTTTCATGGGAACAGGTGTGGGTGGAGGTTTGAGAAGGGATGCTAGTGGCTGGGCTGGAGCTCAGTTGGTAGAGTGCTTGCCTAGCATGCACAAGGCCCTGGGTTCCGTCCCTAAAACCACAACCAAAAGGCGGGGGAAGGGTTACTGAGGAACCTTTGGGTGTGTGAGTGATACAGTATTGTGTCTTGATTTTGGTGATGGTTTATTAAGTGTATACATTTGTCAAAACTTGAAAATTATGCTTAAAATGGATAGATTTTACTGTTTGTAAAACTATATTTTTCAGTTGGTCATTTCAATATAAAGTAGAAACTTTAAAAATAATTCTTTTGATCTTTTTTTTTTTTTTTTTTTTTTTGGTTTTCGGCGGACACAACATCTTTTGTTTGTATGTGGTGCTGAGGATCGAACCCGGGCCGCATGCATGCCAGGCGAGCAGGCTACCGCTTGAACCATATCCCCAGCCCTAAAAATAATTCTTACAGTGTAAGTAATAATGTGGCTGGGGATGTGGCTCAAGCGGTAGCGTGCTCGCCTGGCATGCGTGCGGCCCGGGTTCAATCCTCAGCACCACATACAAACAAAGATGTTGTGTTCGCCGATAACTAAAAAATAAATATTTAAAAAAAAATGTGAGTGGATGTGCGTATCCACACAGGTGCCTAATGCAGTAGAGGATCCGGCAGTCAAACAGTTGAAAGCAGAGGCCAGTTTTCCCCTCGCACTTGAATGGGTTTCTAGCTATTGTGGCTGTGAGACTACAAAGTCCTGCAGATACCCTTATAGTTTTTCATGATAAGAATGAAAGCTGGAGAGTATAAGACATCAATACTGGTATCACTTGGGACATCAGCGGGATTGGGATAACAGTCCTTTTTGTTTTTTATCTACACAAAGTTGAGAGTCTGTTTTAATTTGCTAAGGATTTGTTGACTTATTTTCCTGAAGGAAGTGGTGTTATGCATGGTAAGTTATGTTTCTTAGAATCTTGTCTTTCTGTCAAGTTGTTTCACCTCTGACCTGTTGAGGATCTGCAGATCATGTTCTCACAAATCCAGTTCTGTTTAATTCAGTCAGTGTGAAGTCTGTACAGACTCACGAGCATTCAGACCATAAAGCCATTACCCGTTCCTGAAAGGTTTTTAACACCAGTAAAAAGAAGGGACTGATAAATGAACGTTGAAATAAAGTGCAGAATTTTATTCTTTAAATTAATAGAAAATACTGATTTCATTGGAGGATTCATTAAGTATATCACACAATTATACCACCGGACACAACAGACCTAAGTGGTTAAAACTCTTGGAACTTTGCTGTGTCTCCCCGCCCTAGTGCTCCAGCATGGCTCCCTTTCTTCCACTCCCCCAGGTGTTCTCATCCACTCTCACACCCACCACACCCTTCCCTCCACCCCATCTCCTCAGTCCCCTCTCGCCCTCTTCTTCCTCTCCTCCCCCTTTCTCCATTCCACAGTGTATATCTGATTTCTTTCAGTTCAACACAGACCTCATTGGTAGAGATTCTTCTAATCCCAGCCTCTGAGATCTTTTAATTTGGATCCTCAGGCCTGGTGGGCCTTACATACTCAGTGTTCACAAAGAGCTCTAGGTTTGCAGACATCTTTGTCCATCTCTCCCCTGTGGAAATGTACCCGCCTCCAGGCACCTAGCGGGAGTCCCAGGAGGGACTTTTTGAAGCTGCGTGTGATGGTGAGCTCCGTTTTGCTGGAGGCGGTTGCTGATGGTGGGAGGAGCATTTAAGCCCCCAAGTCCAGATTCAGCCTGAGCTTCATACATAGCAAGACCCCGTGTCAATGAAAAATATTGAAAATATTTGTCAATGGAAAATTATATTGGTACTTTTGAATCCTGAACTTATATTAGAAGTCTCTTCATATTTCACAGTTTTATAATTTTAATTCATATTTACCACCTAAAATGTAAACTGCTTAAAAGCCATGGAATTGATTATTGCAGTTAAATTTTTTTTTCTTGTAATTCTTGGGATCAAACCCAGGTCCTACACATGTGAGGCAAGCTCTCTCCTTCTGAACTACTCGCCCAGTTATAAACTTCACTTGGTGTAGGGGGGCAGTATTGCTGGGGCTTGAACCCAGGGCCTCACATATATCAAGCAGATTTTCTACCAACCAACCTAAATATTTCTTCTTTTAAACCTTGTGTTATTCACAGAAATTCCAGCACCTACCCAGGAGTCACCTTCGAAAGCTGCTTTAAATTCAAAAGAAATAATCCCAGTGGCAGAAAATACAGCTGAGGTACTAATATAAAATGCTCTGTCAGGGACTTGCCTTCCAAATTGAGTGGGAAGTATCTGTTTTACTCTGTTTTACTCTTGAAGAAACATGTGGCTCACATTTCAACTGATAACACTTCAGTGGGCTTTTAAAATATGCTATCATGAGTCTACTTATTTACTTAATTAAAATGATTTAGTTAAATTTTACAAAAACTATAGATATTAAAATCCTTTTTTCATCTAACAAATTAAGAAAGAATTGTTTTGTCATATCCATTGTTGAAAAGGGTTGAGGCTAATTGGTTTTCTCATACTAATACTTTCATGTAAATTAGCTCAGTGTTTGGAAACAATTTGGAAATAAGATGTGATATTTATCCAGAATGTTTGAGACCTATCCCATTCTGGATCAGTGATATTCCAGAATGTAGACATCTTAGCTGCAAAAGAGCCTCATGCTTAAAAACCCTGGATTCAGCCTCACATATTCTTGAAATATCCTGTTTGTTATTTCGATAAAAGGAGTGAAGAATGGGAAATATATATTTGAACAGCTGCAGTAGACCACTTTAAAATAGTCAGTTCCCAGCCAACTGGCTTGCTAAACTTCTTTACAAATATGCTTTTAGGGTTTTGATTCCTTTGAGCACCTGCCACCTCTCCCAGAACCACCACCACTACTCCCTGAATTGGTGGACAAAATCCAGGACACACTCCCTCCCCAGAAGCCAGAGCTCAAAGTGAAGCGTGTGCGGAGACCCATGGGCATCGCCCTGACTTGGAACATCAGCGAGGTCGACCCTAGGTGTGCTCCTGTGGAGAGCTACCACCTCTTCCTGTGCCACGGGAACTCAGCTAACACGTTGATTTGGAAGAAAGTTGGAGGAATCAAAGCTTTTCCACTCCCAATGGCCTGTACTCTGTCTCAGTTATTGACTTCCGACAAGTATTATTTTACTATCCAGTCAAAAGACATTTTTGGGCGATATGGACCATTTTCTGACATAAAATCTGTCCCTAGGTTTTCTACAAATCTTACCTAAAAGAAAAATCTTCAAAAACTTTATGTTGTATAGTACATATTTTCCCCCATATTTGAGTTGGTTTACAATGTTACCCTTAACACTATTTGCCATTTTAAATGGCCATTTCAGATTGTGAACCCTTTTGTATGGGGACAGTTCTCATGTATTTGTAAGTGGCTTATAGCTTCACTAATTTTTTTATTTGCATTCACTGTGTTCTTTGTATGTGTTTTCAAACATACACTATGGTGGCCCCATTTTGCTAAGGGGTGTTATGAACAAGTCCTTTGGAGAGTGGAGCTCTATAGCACAAGTGACCACCATTTCCTCTGTTGACCACCAAGTCTGATGATTTGCTTGGGTCATTTTAGGTACAGAAAAAATTGGCCCTTTATTGAGGCCAGATCATCCTTGGGGCATATCCCCGCTAAAGTTTCATAAAAAATAAATGTCTTTCCATTCTGTTTAAATTCTAAGGGCTATAAATTTGCCCCTTCTATTTTATTTTATTTTATTGACTATGTTAGTCATTTGGAGAAATAGTCTGGAGGTTTTCCCTAAGTGTATTTGTATACTTATATACATAAAATGTGTGAAACATTGTGTGCTGTGTACACAAAATCACACAACATCTCTTATAACAAAATATTGTCTACAATGGTTCAGTTGTGGAGTTGTCCACTGCAGACTAAGGCTTTAATTTGCTGATTCCCAAAATGCTGCCCTTACTACTCAGAGGACATAACACTAAAGCCCTAATGGCTAGGTCTCCTTGTGCTTGTCCCCAAGCACCCCTGAGATGGAGCGAGAGAACAGACTTGAGAAGTGGAATTCAGGCTCAAGGGAGACCGACTTTGTGGACAGCTAATAACCGGGATGTTGGGAAAAGAGGAAAATAAAAGCTTGTCAGAAAGAGAGGCATTCTTTCCTGGCAAATAATCAAAAGTTCCAAAAGTAAATAACTGAACAAACAGGGCAGGAGGCTGAGGCAGGAGAATCACAGGTTTCAGGCCAGCCTGGGGAACTTAGCAAGGCCCCATCTCAAAAATGGAGGGCCTGTGGGTCCCATTGCTAGTACTTTGTATAGAAAACCTGAGCAGGTTATGGTTTCCTTGGCATTTTGTGGATGACTGCACATCTTCAGTAATATCCTGTTATTTTTTTCAGTTGCCTGTGTCTTAACAAAACATTACAGTAAAAAGAGCCATAGTCTGACGTGCATCTCCCTGGACGAGCTGCTCCCTGAGAGGTCCGTGTAGAACTCGGCAGCAAAGGAGGTCCTGCAGCACAGAACCAGGAGCTCGCCCCAAGTGAATTTGTCACCCTCAGGTAGATGGAAACTAGATGTTCGCTGGTAAGTGAAGCCCAAAGACTTGATGTCCTATCAAGCTTCTGGCGCCCTTCGCCAACGTGAAACTGCAGGCCCCTGCAGCAGGCCATCTGGAAAGTGAGGTGTGCAGGCTCCAGCAGAGAGCGTCAGGACCAGCAGGGAGGCTGGTGTGGAAGCAGACATCTGAATGTGAGTGGCTCAGACAGCGTTGGTATTTTTGCTGAGGCAGGGACAAAATTCTCAGCTGTCCGTGACACCAGAAGATAGCCAGCCCAAGGGCAAGGAAGTCCTGCCCACCAGCACAGTCACCCCACGAGGTGCCGCCTGGGCTTGCAGATTAGTGGGAAGCCTTTTCCTCCATCACGTTACGGGAGGAAACACCAGCCAGCATCAAACACGGCTCACCTGGCTCGTGGAGAGGTCTGGGCTTGGAACCAGGCAGGCATGATTCACAACGACCTTGGCATTCTGCCTCACAGTGAGGCAATACTTCAACAATGCATTTTAGTACATTTAATAAAATAATGCTTTTAATAAAATACTTTTAATAAATTTTAAAGATGGGGAAGTAGGCCCAAGGAACTTATAAGACTTTCCCAAGGTCACCAAGATCCAAAGAGGAAGTAGGGCTGGAATTGAAATCTAGTTCTTAGTTCTGGGGTACCTGTGCTTCCTGTGGGGACTAGGTGGACCCAGCAGAGTGCACACCGTCCCCGCTGCCTTGGGTCTCCGTGGAAAGCCCTGGCTCACAAGGTGAACTAGGGAAGCAAACCTGTCATTTGTCCTCAGTGAAAGGCGGGTGAGTGAAACATGTTTTGCTGCCTGCAGCTCCTAGAGCAGACTGTAGCCACATGAGGAATAGGCACAGCGGGGGCAGCTCCGTGCTCGGCCATGTGTCTGGTTGGCGTGGTGTCAGGCACGGACTGAGAGCCGCTCTCCCCGCGAGCTCTTTATGGCTCCCTCAGGTGTACCTGGCAGGTGAGGCACGGGGGAGGGAGCACAGCCACGGGAGAAATGAGCAGCATTTTATTACTCACAGGTCCACAAGAGAAGAGGGTGACCACAAGGGCCAGTGAGAGATCCAGACTGCCAGTGCTTGGGAGTAAGAGCAAAGGACCTTTGGGCCTAACGTATTTAACGGGGCCCAGTACATTTACCTACGTAGGTCCCCTTGAGGGCCTCTGATGGGTGGCTCCTTTGCTTTCTTGCTCCCCGGTCACTGGTTGAGCACCCTGTAGACTCTGCGTTTCACACTGGCCCCATAGTCACCCCTCTTGTCTTGGGGACCTGTAAGTAATAAAAGTGCTTCTAATTTCTCCTGTGGCTGTGCTGCACCTGTGCCTCTCCTGTGGGGACTAGGTGGACACAGCAGCGTGTCCCTCCGCCCAGTCAGGGCTCTCCTAGAGACCAAGTCTCACGGTAAGAATCCACGCAGGTCAGACAAGAGCCGTAGGATGCCTGGGAGAGGGACGCTTGGTCACGGTTTGGACACTGCCAGTCAGCTCCTGGTTGCTATGACAGAATGCTTAAAACTTTGAGACAACGTCACTCTTTCCTTTTTTATAGTTTTGAGGGTT
The DNA here is from genome assembly GCF_052094955.1 of Ictidomys tridecemlineatus. Classification (NCBI taxonomy): domain Eukaryota; kingdom Metazoa; phylum Chordata; class Mammalia; order Rodentia; family Sciuridae; genus Ictidomys; species Ictidomys tridecemlineatus. The sequence continues at coordinate 143,662,610 of NC_135486.1, forward strand.
TTTGTCCATGGTCCTTCTCCACTGTTTTGGGCCTATGATAAGACGTCATTATGGTGGAAGCACATGGCAGAGGACACTGCTCACCACATGGGCCCCGCTGTCCCCTTCCTGTCACTATCAGTGACCTCACTTCCTTCAATAGGGCACATCTCCTAAAGGTTCCCCCACTTCCCAGTAGCGCATGGGTTGGGGACCAGGCCTTCAGGGACGGGACATTCCAGATCTAAACAGTGCAGACATTCAGGCACCAGGCTGTCCCGAGGAGGAAGCCATTTCCTGTGCACGGCACCTCTGTGGGCCGCTGAGGCCAGGGCTGGGGTTTAGCCACTCTCCCTTCCGGGAGACCTCAAGACCGAATTAGAGGGAAATTGCAGCAGTGAGATAATATGAAATACCAAGGACAGGCAAGTCCCTATGGGCAGGTGATGAAAACCAGTGATGACAATGAAAGCAAGCATAGAAAACGGTGACGAAGGGTTACAAGTACCTTGTTTCCTAACTGCTAATTCACTGCGACAAGGTGGTCACCAGATGTGTCACTCAGATATCCATGGAAATAAAAAATACCCTTAAACTATGTGAACAAATTCCCAGTAGAAAAGTATAAACAAGGCACTTACAAATCAAAAATTTCTTTTTACCACCAACTCTCTCTCCTTGCAGAGGAGGTGATCACTGTTAGCGGGTTAACGTATTTCCTTCAAGACTCTTACAGTGCATGTGTCTATAGGGTCCTGACAAATGGCCCTCAAAGCTCCACCACCCCATTCCACTAACAGCATGGAGTACACCCTCCCCAACACTGGTCTTCAATTGTACGGTGATCCAGAAATTCTGGATCTTCTCAAGACTTGTGTTTGTTTTTTTTAAATTTTAATTGCATAATAATTGTACATATATGAGATTCAGCATAATTTGACGCATGCATATAATGTGCAATAATCAGGATAATTAACAATTTATACATTTCTTTGTGATGGGAACCTTGGCAATCCTCCCTTCTATTTCTTCATAAAAATGTATAGTAGGTTGTGAAGAATCGTCATCCTACTGGCTACAGAGTATTCTGGTATTCTGTCCAAGCCCTCTCCTCCCTGCTCCCTTCCTCAACTCTAGTAACTACTATTCTACTTTGCACTTCTGTGATGTCAACTTTTTTGGCTTGCACATAGGAGTGACCAAATGGGATATTAATCCCCTGAACTAATGTCCTGCTGTTGATAAATTGGGACTCACAGGTTGGTGGGGGGGAGCGGGGGTGTCAGTTTGGGTTGGGAGAGCTGGTTTCCAGTTTTCCTAGTATCATTTAAGATGCATCCATAAGTAGGTGGCTTTACCTTTCTTTTTAGTACAGGGGATCTACGCAGGGACAATTTACCACTGAGCCACATATCCCCAGCCCTTTTTATATTTTAGTTTGAGACAAGGTCTTGCTGACTTACTGGTACTGGTGGCTTTACCTTTCTGAATGTGTCTCTTCAACTAAAATGAGAGAATTTATTTAGTCAGATCTCTAAAGCCAGTAAGCCATTTCTCATGAAAAGAAGGACAGTAAAACACCATCCCCATCTCTGTTCTCAAGAACCGAGCCAACTGAAGGGGATGGTAAAAGCAAGCCTGGTGCAGTTTTCCAGATAAATATTATCTTGAAAGACACTGGCTCGCTCACGTGTGCTGGGAATGAGGGCAAATTGGTGCTGTCTGCAGAAAGCTGCTTCTTGCACGCATAGCAGGACTGCTGCTCACACAGGGAACAAAGCAAATTGATGACATCACTGTGCCTGTGGCCTAGCTTATAAAACCCTACCCCTGTGGACCCTCGTGTGGAGTTGAGGACACAGTGTACAGGATGAGTAGCTCTTTTCCAGCTGCCCACCACTGAACAGGGTGCCATCCAGGATGGGAGCACTATTTCTGGCGTTCACCGGGACACCAGAGGTGCTACTTGTCTGTCCTGTCACCACTGGACTTTCTGGAGCGGCATCACGAGGCATGCTGGTGCTGTCCGGACCTTCCCATGTCTTTCAGTAAATCCTGACTCACAATCCGTCTCCAGGGGTTTTCTTTGACTTCTCAACAAACTAGCCCACTGTCCCAGCACATTTGGATTGTGGACACAACTTTCAACCCTCAAAAATCACAAAACATAAAAATTACATCAGAATCGGAGGACTCAGAACGTGATTTGGAAACTGAGGTTCTTAGGGTCCGCTTCACAATTCATTTATTCCAGTCCAATAGGATGGACCCTGTGAGTGTCCGTTTATGGAGGTGGCTGGAGTGTGCAGCATGGAGACACGGTATTTGTATTTTGTATTTATTACCCTTTTTGATGGCTCATTTTTCTCTTTGCTTCCTTCTGCTGGAATTCTGCGTATCTGAGCGATTTGGTTGTTTCTCTATTCTTTCAGTGACTTTCCTCAAATGTCAACATATATTACATAAAACTTTTCATTATGCAAATTTCCAAACATACAAAAGCGGAAGGATTGATAAAATAAAATCCCATGTTTTCTGTGAAATCAAATCTAGCCTCAGGTAAGAAGAGAACCTATGAAAAAGTACTCACTATAACAGAGAGGCCACACCACAAGGTCTGCAAGGCGCTCAGAAAAAGGGCTGGAATGGTTTTCTCTTAGAGGGAGAAGTCTAGAAATAACTGGCCTGGGGAGTGGGGTGGTTCAGCACTTGAACAAAGAAGGTTTCCACTCATGGCTTTTCCTGAGGTGCTGGCAGGGAGGGACCCCATAGTCCACTGCTTGGTTAAAGACCCAATTCTCAGAAATTCAAGGGTCGGCCAATGTTCAGAGTCCTGTCAGCAGGCGGTTTGTCTGGACTGGCCAGTGGACAGACTTATCATTTGTGGGATGGAAATCTGGGTAATTGGAGGGTCTGCGTCTGGCCTTGTCACAGGTCACCAAATTGATCTCGGTCTCCCCTAAGTGCAGCCAGCCACTTCCTGAGCACCAGGATGGAGGGAGGCCTTCCTCATCATCACTGTTCTCCAGAGTCTCAGGGCGCAGTGTGAAATCCAGGAGAAAGTTGTCATGAAAAGCAATATCAAAAGAGCACTTCCAGAAAGTTCTAAGAGACTTGAGGTATGGGAGGGGTGGGTGGCAGGAACCATTGTGGAAATCAGAGTTGCCCACTCGCCCAATCTAGATTGCGACCTCCTAAAACCAAGAGTTTGTGGCAGAGCCTGGGGTCAGGAGGCCAGAGGAGGCACTGTCCTTGGCCAGTTCCTGGTGCTAAGAGATGCAGACCCCTTCTGGGAGTGGCTGGAGGACACTGGTGCCTGCGGGTGCCCTGGGAGTGGTGTGGCCTCTGTGGTCCCCTCTGGGGCCCTCAGTCCCGCCCCGTGTCGTCCCCTCCCAGGCCTCCACTAACTTCTGGAAGGTCGCTGTGGTCCTGCTCCCCTCTGCTGTGCTGTGGGGTCCTCACCATTTCAGCTTCTTGGACGCATCTCCCTCCTCCTTCCCCTGCCACTTCCTTGGGGACAGTTGCCGGCGTTCCTGCATGGATTCCTGGCCCCTTCCCTCACCCACCTCCACTTCTGGTCTGCGTGATGCCCTGTGGCTCCTTTGGGGCAGAACACACACTTCCTTGTAAAGTTTTTAGCAATAATGTCCGTGACCTTCGTGGCATTAAAAGAGCATCTCATAACGGAATCGAGGCCATTAAAGGGCCAGGACTTGGGCACCTTGGAGCTGCAGCCTGGGAATGTGGGTCTTTGCACTGGCCAGGGCAATGTGACCTTTTGAACCCAGCCAAGTCTGCAAAGGCCATGACCTTATGGTGAACAGAGCAGCTGGCTCTGACTGCACCCAGAGTCCTGGCGATGCGTCAGGTCCAGCCTGTGTCCAGTTAGCCTACTGCACCTGTTCCATCCCTCTTCATGCAGTTTGTGGAATTTTGTCTTCTCCTCCTCCTCCCCTTCAAGAGCCCTATCCAGTCTGACCTGCCGGGGAGCAATTATCCAGAGCCCACTGCATCTCTGTTTTCTGAATTGCAATTTCTAAGTCCCAGCTCATCTCACCCTGCAGAACTCCCAACTCAAAGTGCATCAGAGACTTAGGCCCTAGACCAGAGAGACCCTGCGCCTAATAGAAGAAAAAGTAGGCCCAAATCTTCACCATGTCGTCTCAGGACCTGACTTCCTAACAAGACTCCTAAAGCACAAGAACTAAAATCTTCTCAGCAAAGGAAATAACATAGAGATTCTACAGAATGGGAAAAAATCTTTGCCAAATGCACCTCAGATGGAACACTAATCTCCAGGATATATGAAGAACTCAAAAAACACACACACACAAGAAAAAAAAACAACCAAATAATAAAGAACTGAACAGACACTTCACAGAAGAAATAAAATTGATCAACAAACCTGAAAAAATGTTCATCATCTTTAGCAATTAGAGAAATGCAAATCAAAACAGATACTCTTAAGATTTCATCTCACTCTAGTCAGAATGACAATTATCAAGAATACAAGCAACAATACGTGTTGGCAAGGATGTCGGGGAAAAGGTACATTTAATACTGGTGGGACTGCAAATTGGTGCAGCCACTCTGAACAGCAGTGTGGAAATTCTTCAGAAAACTTAGAATGGAAACACCATTTGACCCAGCTCTCCCACTCCTCAGTCTGTACTCAAAGGATTTAAAATAAACATACTACAGTGACATAGTCACATCGATGTTTACAGCAGCTCAATTCACAGTAGTTAAACTATGGAACCAACTTAGATGCCCTTCAACAGAAGAATGGTTAAAGAAAGTGTGGTACATACACAATAGAATATTACTCAGCCTTAAAGAAGAGTGAAATTATGGCATTTGCAGGTAAATGCATGGAACTAGGAAATATCATGCTAAGTGAAATAAACCAGTCCCAAAAAACTAAAGGCCAAATGTTTTCTCTGATAAGTGGATGCTGAACCATAATGAAGTGGAGTAGTGAAGAATGAAGGGACTTTGGATTGTGCAGAGGGGCAGGTGGGGCTGTGGAGATGGGAAGGACAGTAGAATGGACAGACATTATTATGCTATATCCATGTATGATCACACTACTGGTGTGACTCCACTTGTGTACACAGTGTCAAAATGCATTCTATTATCATGTAGAATTCATTAGAACAAAATTTTTTTAAAAAAATTCCAAAACATGACCTCTTAAATCCTATTCTGAACATCAGAATAGCTGTTGACCTTTAAAGCAATTGAGCTTAATAATAAACCCATATAAATACAGTAAAAAAAATTCCAGCTCATGCCAACCTCCTTCCATCTCAACTTCAGATAGCTTCCTGAGCCCCCACTAGCTACACAATTATTGTGCTGCAGACCTGTGACATATAGTTTTATTCCTAATATTTTAATATTGACATTTTTTCCAACATTGACCAATGTTTTTCAGTATTTCTGTCATCTTTCCAAACAAGAAAAGGATAGCATGCCTTGACTTCAATTTCCTAACCCTAGATACAGACCCACTCTCACGACTGTCCAGTGAGCATCTTGTTTGATTTCCTGGCACTTTACCCGTGTCTGTCCTCACCATTTTTCCTTCTGTTCCTCACTTTTCTCCTTTTGATCAGGGGAGACCAGTATTGTGTTCTCCATCAGCCGTGTCTCAAGCGCCGTCACCACCTGCTCCGGGTGCTGCTCAGCTGGGTATAGCAGGGCTATGGTCAGTGTCCCACTAGAGTTCTGGAGACACTGCTAGTCGTCTGGCCTCGACTCATTAAAAAGAAACGTGTTGGGAGTCCTTTCTCATTAGTGATCTAGTTATCTAAGCTATGTCATTATTTCAATGTCACCTCTTCAGCTAATCAGGGTGATGTTGTAGAAACCATGTAGCACCTGTGACAAAGGCCACAATGTTCCATCTGGCTGGGCGCGGGGTTGCAGGCCACGATTCCAGCCACTCGGAGATGGGAGCTGGAGGATCACAAGGCCGAAGCCAGCAGCTTTTATATCTGTGTTTATTTATTGATTGAATGATTCTCCTTAATGCTTTAAAACACCAGGAGAAATATATTGCATTAGATTGAGGACTACAGTATTGAATAATTGGGGAACCCCTGTAGATTCAGTGTGAAAAACCATCTGTCAGATCAAGATGACGTTAGAACTATTTTTGGTTTTCTGTGTTGAGCTTTTTGAGGAGGTGAGATTCCTCGTTGGGTCTTCCTGGTTTGGTTTCATCAGAGCTTTCTGCTTCCCTCTGAGTTTCCGAGGGTGTGGAGGTAGTGACCACACTGGCACATGTTGGGAAAGTTCTCTAATGTGCTTAGATACCTACTGGATTTCTGGTGGATCCCAGGAGCTCGTCCCTGATTGTTGGGCCTTGCAGCCAGGTCTCTCCCGGTGAGGTACAGTCTCTTGTGCCTTTCTGAAGGCAAGTTCCATGTACCCCGAGATGTCAAGTCTGGTCTGGTCCCTGTGTGCAGGGAGTCGACCTCAGCAGTTTTGTGAGACCCTCAACAACTTAGTGAGAAAGTCTTTGTCTCAAAATATAAGAAATATAAATAAAAAGGACAGGGGCTATAGCTCAGTGGTTAAGTTCTGTCCTCAGTACCCCTCACCCCTGATTACACCTGATCCTGGCTCCTGGCAGGCCTTTAGATGTAACTACAGGGGGCTGGGAGGGTTCAAGTGGTAGCAAGCTCTCCGGGCATGCGCGGGCCCCTGGGTTCCATCCTCAGCACCACATACAAATAAAATAAAGATGTCATGTCCACCAAAAACTAAAAATAAATATTAAAAAATTCTCTCTTTTACAGGTGACGTGGGGGCTAGGGGGCACTCTACACGACAGCTCAGGGACTCAGTCAAATCCAGAGTGTGTGAAATTCTATATAATAAATTACACAGTTTCTCAACAAATAAAAAGGGAAGGGACTTTTGTAAACATTTTTAAACACCATAAGAGACTTATATACTAAAAGCATAAAGCAAAAAGGATTTTGTTTAGATCTTGATTCCAACAACCTGATGAGACTTGTGTGAGACAGTTGGAAATCTGAACATTGAATAGGTTTTTCTTTTGTGTTTAAGGATCATGGTTTAGATTTTAAGAAATCATTATTGATCTTTCTAGGTATGTGCTACAGTTTGGATCTGGAATGTTCCCCAAAGGCTCAAATATTAAAGGCGTAGCCCCAAACTTGGTGCTATTGAGAGACAGTGGAAACTCTTAGGAGATGGGGTCTAGTGGGACGTCTTAGGGGATTGGAAGGGGATTGTGGGACCCCGATCTCTCCCTCTCCCAGTTTGTTTCCCAGCCACCGTGAGGTGAGTGGCTTTTGATGCCATGTACTCTTGCCATGATACACTGCTCACTACAGGCTAAGAAGCAACAGGGCCAATCAAACTTGGCCTGAAAACTCCAAAACTATAAGCCAAAACGAAACGTTCTTCCTTTTAAGTTGATTATCTGTGGTATTTTGTTATAGTAACAGAAAACTAACTAGCATAGTATAATGGTATTTTGGATATATTTCTCCTCCCTTAGGATAAGAGGAGATGACTGTAAAATATCGTATCTAAAAATTATTTTAAAATACACTGTGGGATGAAAAGAGAATCAGTGAGAGGCATGTTGAAATCACTGTATCATTGTACTGTGGTCTATTTGAGTCGTTTTATTGAGGAGGGTCTGTCTTATATGATTGGGTACACCAACATTTGGGGCATAAATATTTACATTTGTTATGTCTTGTTGGATCATTCCCTTTACTCTTATGAAGTGTTCTTCTTTGCCTCTTCTGATTAACTTTGGCATGAAGTCTGCTTTGATAGTAGAAGTCCACTCCTGGTTGTTTGTAAATACATTTTGTCCGTCTCTTTTGATTGGAGAATTGAGGTAATTTGGGTTCAGTGTTACTGTAGAGTGATGTTTATTAATTCCTGCCCTTTTGATTTACTTGTAATGTTTTATTTGGTCCCTTTCTCATTTGTTTAGCTGCTCTTCAAATGAGATTTGTTCATTTCTTCTGTGGATTCTAAGGATTTTCTGTAGTATCAGCTTAGTAGTCTTTAATTCTTTCAGTTTCTGTTTATCTTGGAAGGTTGTATTTCTTCTTTGATTCTGAAGGACAGCTTTGCTGGAATAGCAGCAGTCTTGGTTGACGGTTATTTGAAGCCTTCCTGGAGTTTAGTGTTTGTGTGGAGCATTCTAATTTGCTGCTCTAAATGTGACCTGACATTTTTCTCTTGAGTCTCTCAGAACCCTATTCTTGTTCTCTATTAGGACTTGGAGAGGCTCTTTCCCTACCTTGTCTATTTGGGGTTCTGAATGCTTCCTACATCTGGATGTCCATCTCACTCCAAGTTTTGAGAAGTTTTCTTTATTTCCTTGAAGAGACCTCCATGTCGTTAGCCTACATCTCAACTCTCTTTGATTCCAATGATTCTTTTTTTTTGGAGGGCGAGGGGGGTACTGGGGATTGAACTCAGGGCCACTCAACCACTGAGGCACATCCCCAGCCCTATGTTGTATTGTATTTAGAGACAGGGTCTCACTGAGTTGCTTAGCGCCTCACTGTTGCTGAGGCTGGCTTTGAACTCGCGATCCTCCTGCCTCAACCTCCTGAACCGCTGGGATTACGGTCGTGTACCACCGCACCCGGCTCCAGTGATTCTTTTTTTTTTAATATTTACTTTTTTGTAGTTGTACACAATGACTTTTAATTATTTTTATGTGGTGCTGAGGATTGAACCCAGGACCTTGCACATGTGAGGCGAGCGTTCTACCGCTGAACCATAACCCCAGCCTCTCCAGTGATTCTTAAACTTGGTCTCTCTGTGTTTTCACAGAATTCTTGAACCTTCTGGTCGTGGTTACTCAGTTTCTTTTCTTTAATGCTGTCTGAATGTTCAAGGCCAGCCACTGTGTCTTTAGCTCTGAGATTCTGTCTTCACCATCGTCTGCTCTCTTAGAGAAACTCTGAACTGACTTTTTAAAAAACTTTTTTTTAACACACATACACACACACACACACGCACACACACGCACACACACACGCACAGTTGCAGATGGACACAATACCTTATTTTTTATTTGTTTTTATTTTATGTGGTGCTGGGGGTCAAGCCCAGTGCCTCACACATGCTAGGCGACGTCTACCACTGAGCCCAACACCCCGCCCCTCAACTGACGTTTTATTTGATGTTTTTCTGTCTTTCTTTTCCAAGATTTCTGTTTGGTTCTTATCAGTCTCTTTCTCCTCATTGAATTTCTCCTCCACATCCTGTACTGACTTCCTTAGTTCATGCAGTTCTTCGGTGTTCTCTTGGAATTTATTGAGCGTTTTACAGTTATTCTTTTGAATTCTTTATCTGGTGTCTTGCCACTTCGGTCTCTTTGGAGCCACTGGTGGTGACTCGTGGGCTTTAGGGTGTCGCGTCACCTTGTGTCTCCGTTTCTGTGTTCCTGCCTCGGGTCTTCTGCCTCTGCCGGGATGCATCTCTCTGACGCAGATGCGTGGCCTTGGGGCACAGGTGTCCCCTGCCATTTGTTCTGTGATATCAGGTGGCCCTGGTTCAGAGAGGAGGTGTCTCGGAAAGCTCACGCGTGAGACGATCCTGAGAGGTGTGGCCAGGCCTGCACTGACCCACTGATGGGTCAACCAGGGCGACGGGAGCAGGCCGCTGGGGCCCGAGGAGGCCTGCTGTGCCTTCTCCCTGAAGCAGAGCCTGTCTGTCTTTCTGTTCCACGGCCTGAGCTGCTTTCCTGACTCTGCCCTGCCCCGATGTTCCACCTCAACTGGGGCCAGAGCCATGGACTTGGTGGCCTGTGGACTGAGACCCCTGAAGCCGTGAGCCCCAGATGAACTTTTCCTCCTCTAAAATTCTTCTTATCAGCTCTTTTGGTCACAAAAATGAAAAAAAAAAACCCAGGTTTTTGTGAATTTTTCAACATATTTAATTTTTTTTTTGAACCAGGGATTAAACTGGGCCACTCAGCCACTGAACCACATCCTCAGCCCGCATCACCCCTAAAACCCTGGTTTTCATTTTATTTAGAGACAGGGTCTCACTGAGTTGCTTAGCACCTCACTTTTGCTGAGGCTGACTTTGAACTCACGATCCTCCTGCCTCAGCCTCCCAAGCCTCTGGGAGGACAGGCGAGCACCACCACACCTGGCTCCGATGGGTTTTGTAGTGTAAGTTTCTTTGCTAGTTCTTTGGTGATGGTTCGTGTAGTTTGATACAGTTTATATGGTGCAGGGCTTGAGATTCCACTTTCCCTGTAGGTCTCAAAGAGGAGGATCCTTCTTGGAGATCTGGGAATTGTGTTGTACTCAGTGGAGGGTGTGGGGTGCACACGCTGTGACTGTTCTTCATTCACCAGCTCTGAATATTCTAAATGGGTGGGGGTGTGATCTGGATTGAGAGTCCTCTCGGGTGAGGTGCCCACGTCTGTCAGTCCGTCCTCTCTGGTTTTGCTGTAGGAGTGGATGTCCACAAGTGGAGATGCAGGGCCTCCGCAGCCCTTCCTACTTGGGCTCTCGTTGGTAGTTAGTTTGGGGTGCACTGTCTCTTGACTGGCTTCAGCTCAGCAGCAGTCCCTACCGTGTGAACTTACCGTGCCACACCTCTTGAGATGCGGTACTCTCACTGTTTGAGTTGCAAGGCACAGAACACTTGGAAATGCAGCCTTCCTCTGATCCACCACCTTGAACCCCCTGGGGATGTTTAAAGCCCCGACATGTCTTGGACCGACTTTCAAAAACACCTCTGCAGCTTCAGGCATTCATGATTCACTTCTTCCTCTTGCCATTTTTACAAAGACTCAGCTTTAGAAATAATCCGGGGATATATTTTAGCTATATTTTAACATTGTGGTTTACGTAATAGATGTAAAGATTTGAATAAAGTCAGTTTCTTACATAATCCATTTAGGATGATGAGTAATGAAGGATTCTTGACTCCTGACCTGGCCTTAGCTAGAATTGACCACCCAAACCAACTGTTAACCTAAAGCATACTGTACCAAGGAGGGCCCTTTGATTGCCAGCAAGTGTGTTGGGGAATTCCAGAAAGAAATTCCCAGAAAGAAAAGAAAACCTGGGCAGAGTCTCTTTGGAATGCTCCCCTCCAAAGATACCAGATAATCTGTGGGGACTTACCTAAAGTCGAAATTCTCTGTTGATGGACTTTCCCTCTTGTCTGTCCTTGATTAGCGACTTGGCTGTGGGATAGGATAATGTGATTCACGTTCCCACCAGGATTGTGTGAAATGTGGGAGTTCCCTCTAAGAAATGCTGGGTCCTGCTACCCAAGAGTGGGGAAGGAGATGCCAAGCAGGTAGGAACTCTCCCACTAAGCTCATTCTCGGTCATTTTTATTCTTTCTTTTTTGGGGGGAGAGAGTGGGGGTGGGTAGCAGGGATTGAACTCAGGGGTACTCAACTACTGAGCCACATCCTCAGCCCAATTTTGTATTTTATTGGAGACAGGGTCTTACTGAGTTGCTTAGCGCCTCACTGTTGCTGAGGCTGGCTTTGAAGTCTTGATCCTCCTGTCTCAGCCTCCCAAGCCACCGGGATTACAGCTGTGCACCCCCATGCCCAGCTTTTATTCTTTATTTTGAGACAGCATTTTCCAAATTGCCCAGGCTGGCTTCAAACTTGTGACCCTCCTTTTTCAGCCTCTGTAGTTGTTGGGACTACAGGCATGCACCACTGTGTATGACATATTCTGTCTATTAAGTGATATATCACTGCAAATACTCAGAAAAGCATAACCCTATCCTCTGCCCTTCTCTGGGAAACTGGATATCGGTTCAGGAGCTGTGAGACCTTGAACTTGTGCCTTTAAGTCAGCCTCTAAGTAGGACCTATGCTGACTGTGTTCTTGGCTGCCACCTGGTGGTGGTGATGATGGGACCACTCGTACACCTGATTCTGAAGGACGGAAGAGATGTCGCTGAGACAGGGACTGGAAATGGGACAGTGGAAGGGAACACTGTTCTAAAAATGTGCCTCATTTCTGGCCAATCACAAGAAGCTTTCTCTGAGACCTCTCACCATTTATCTGTATCCTCTTCCACCCCTGAAAGATGTGTCCATGAGCTAGACTGTGAAGGTGCCCAGATTTGGACAGAGGGTCTTCACGGGTGTAATTAAGTTAGGGGTCTCAGGATCATCCTGGATTATCCAGATGGGCCCTAAAGCCAATGGCAGGTGCCTAAGAGACACACAGAGAAGACCCAGGAGATGGACAACGAGTGTAAAGCGCTGACCCTAGGCCCAGACTCCCTGTTCCATGGAGGTGGGCCTCCTGGGCACGGCTGGACTCTTCACCCTGGAGGTGTTCTCCCTTCCAATAAGGAGGGTGCAGGACTCCACCAGTCCCCCCAAGGGCCTTCCCTCCATGAGATGAGCCAGCATCAGGGCTCGGGCTGAGCCTGACCTGGGCTGACAGCAGGACGCAGTCGGAGCAGCGGCGGTCCACTCCACAAGTCCAGGATTAAACTTGGAAAGAAAGAGCCCTCACGAGCATACAGATCCATTCAGTCAGTCCTACCCTTGCCCTTAGAAGACTGTTGGAGATAAGGCACCTACAATATGGACCCTTTAGGTGGTAGAGCCACATTGGGGTGAAGGGCCTCACCCACAGGGCCCCAGACATAAAAAAGAAACTTAGGAAAAGTCAAAAAAGATGGTGATTACAGGAATCCCAGCAGATGGGCGAAGATCTCGGCAGATAAGCTGATCAGTGGATGGGCACTGGTCAACAAGCAGAACCCTTCCATGTAGACAGCGAAACAATGACCCATATACCAGCATGGAGTGTCTTTCTCGAGTCTTTGAAAGGAACAGTCTCCTATACTTTCAAAATCAGGGCTGGGGTTGGTGGGAGGGATAGCCATTTGTCCATGACAGTGAAATGAAGTTTTGTCAAGATTGCAGTAGGTTGAATGCATAAGGCTGATATTGAGGGGTTTATCTAGAGATGCTCTGACTGATCCACTGGGGCAAAAGCAGTGATGGAAATTCTTTAACGGAGGTTCGTGACGTCTTATCTGTGAAGAGGGTCTTTCTACACACCAGATGTTTTTTCCTCCTGCACTGGCGTATGGAACCAGGGCCTGACATATGCTAGGAAAGTACTCTACCACTGAACTACATCCCCAACCCTTTGTATTGTTTGAGACAGGGTCTTGCTAAGTTGCTGAGACTGGCCTTGAACTTGAGATTCCCCTGCCTCAGCCTCCTGAGTCGCTGGGGTTACAGATGTGCACCATAGCACCCAGCTTAACACTGTTCATAACTCCCCACGGTTTCCCTGGATCAGGCTCCAGGGAGTACATCAGTGCATGGTTTACTCACTTTTTCAGTGTGACCAGAAGACCTGACAACAACAATTTTAGAGGTAGAAAAGTTTACTAGGGGCCCAAGGTTTCAGTCCAGAGGTGGCTGACTCCACTGCCTGAGCCCCAGGTGAGGCAGAAGAGCCCCAGGTGAGGCAGAAGAGCCCCAGGTGGAGGAAAACAGCTCAGAACCTGGCACTGGGGAGCAAAAAGAGAGCTCCTCACCAGGAACAAAATACACATCCAAAGACACCCCAGTGACCCTCCTCCCCCAGCCACACCCTACCTGCCTGCAGTGACCACCCAGTTAATCCCCAACAGGGCATCAAGGCACTGATTAGGTTGAGTCTGTCACGACCCAAAGACTGCACCTCTCAACCCTCATGTCCCTCACACATCAGCTTTTGGGGGACATCACATACATAAACCATAGCAATGCAGGTGGCCAAGCTGGGAAGGACCCAAGCAAATGGTGCGTGGTTTGTGGTGCAGAGCTTTAATTCCCCTACAAGAAAGCATGGGGCCTGAGCGTGAAGGAGCAGTTCCTAAATCTGTGGGGCTGGGTGAGTGATGGCAAGGGACTCAGGTCCAGCACAGACGTTCTGTGATAGCAGCAAGTGATCAATTCCAGCCTAGTCTACCATCGGCAGGCAGACAGGCACATTTTTCTGGCCAAACTAAATTTAGAATTTAATTGAAAAGAGAAATATACATAATTGAAAAAGAAATGTACACATCTCAAGTCAAGATCAGGGAACAATGAAGCCAGATTTAAAGACAGGTAGTTAGTGTAGTTAGGTAAATCCGGTCTAATATCGAGTAAGATAAAGAAAATGGAGACCATCATGGAGAATGGCGCCCAGGAAACCAGAAGAGCTCCGGGGGAAGTTGAAATGTTGATGTCCCCAAGGCCCAAGCCCATCCTAAGGAACTGTTAATGAAGTAGCTCCCCGTAAACAGGAGGTGCCAATCAAACCACCCAGGCCCTTCCTGCCCAGACTCCTCCAGTCCCCCTGTGTCCCACCTTCCGCCTCCCACCTGCATTCTGTCACTGCAGGACAGAGGGAAACCCAGGACCTCAGACACAAAAAAGGGAAGACCTCTCCTTTATCCTTCTGGGTCCCCGTCTTCTCTGGGAGGAATCTTTTCTGCTATCCCTTTTTCTAAGTATTTGTTTTTAGGTGCAGATGGACACAACATAATGCCTCTATTTTCATGTGGTGCTGAGGGTTGAACCTGGGTCCCACAGGTGCCAGGTGAGCCACAATCCCAGCCCTCTGCTATCCCTTAATAAAGCTTCCCCTCTCCACCTCCACTCGCCTGCACGTGCTTCTCTGGTGTTACACCTCAGCGCAACAGCAAGACCCAAATGTGGAGGGGGTTGGCGCATTTAACCTGAACTCAAGGTTACCAAATTTTATCCAGTCCTGAACTAACAACCTGTGGCCACCAGGTGGCAGTGGTGCCTCTGGTGATTTCTGCAGTTGTCCTTTTCAATGTGGGAAGAAGAGATTTCCACAAAACTGCTAAATAAGATACTGTGCAAATGTGCCAGGTATTTTAGCTGCTATCAGAACCCAATGTGACCTTCCTTCCCAGGCTCCCATGGGGGTCTCCACTGCGTTGGGCTCTTGAGTCACAAGTCTTCGCTAGAATTGCCTTGCAGGTCCACAGCCTGGGTTCTACTTGAAATGAAAGTCCTTGATCGTGGAACTTATCAACAGGCACACTGTTCCCTACTTCAGGCACCCTTTCATCAAATCCCCAAATTGGAATCGAATGACAGATTAAAACCAGTAAAACCAATTTGTTTAAGGTGAACATCCATCACAAGTGGGAAAACCTCAAATCTCACCAGGAGCGTAGAAGCCATCAGCTTCGGTTGTCCTGGATGAACCTGGAAGTTTCCTCGGGATGGGTTTCCCTCCCCTAAATCCTCAGCACCCAGCACTTTGCCCTCCCCTCTCCTCACGGGAAATAAACACAGGATGACAGTCTCCAGAAGGTGGCGGCAAGATGCAGACTTAGATTAACAGAAAGAACCTTCAGAGTTGTCAAACGGCCAGAAGTTAAAGAGGAAAGGGATTCACAGGAAGGACAGAGTGACCCACAGAACCTCCGCTAGAGCAGGGTCAGGATGGGACAGGGGCAGCAAAGGCGGCCCAGGAGGAGCCGGACAGGATGCAGCTGCTGAGGGTCTAGCTGCAGCGGAGTCGTCCCTGGGAGCCTGGCTCCAGTCACTGCCAGACTTTGCCCTAGGGGATGGCTCCCGGGGAGGGAGGTGCATTCTCCAAAGGGAAGGCAGCCTGGTGGCCAGTGGCCGAAGGTGACCTACCCAGGAAACCAGCGTGACCTTTGGAAATCCCTGAACTGTGAGGTGACGTTCTCGGCTGCACGAGGTGCTTTCCCACCTCCTCTGAAGACCACTGGGCTCATCATTCAGGGAGAGGAGCAGTCCGGGCCACCCCTCGTTGGGGGACTAGCCTCGCTCGCACACTTGGTGGCCCTCCAAGGTTCCCAGTCGCCACTGGCAGATCCCCGCCTCCGGCACCTGGGGGACTTGTTCAGGTGGCCGGTTCCAGGGCCCAGCTCTGGAGGATTCATGCAGCATGGGTGACCCCGGAACCTCGTCCCCGACACGTCCCCAGGGATTCCAGTGTTCAGGCCCGCGCCGTAACAGCGTGTCCCCAGCCACCGAACCACGAAGACCCAGGCACAAGGAGAGGGAGCAGGAGAAAGCACGTCCCACCCGCCGGTCACCCGCTGCCCCAGGGGGTCACCCGCGGCACTGGCCTCCTGCAGGAAGGAGGTGGCGCTGGGCTGGGAGCCCAGGATGGCGGCTCTGGCCTCCAGCGCGGGCTCCAGACCCTGCCGACTCCCCGCAGCCGCCGGGCTCCCCGTTAACCCCCAGGAGACCCCGCCAGCGCCCCACCAGCGCACCTGCCTGTCCCTCGCCTCCCCCTGCCATCGCCTCCCCGGGGGAGACTAGCTGCCACTTCCTCCAGGAAGCCCACTGGTGGTGGCTTGAGCGCTTTCCTGAACTTGTCGTTTTAGAAAACCCTGGTGTTGTCTGTCTGTCTGTCTCTGTGTCTCTGTCTTTCTGTCCCCCCACTTCTCTTTCTCTCTCACACACACACACACACACACACACAATGAAATCTAACTCTTAAAACTCTTGGGCTGGCTGGGGTGAGGCTCAGCGGGAGGGTGCTGGCCTGGCGGCAGAGGCACCGGGTTCCACCCTCAGCACCACATAAACATGAGACAGAGAGATGGTGTCCACCTACACCGTGAGAGTAAACTATTTTAATAAAACGTTGCGTGTGCCGCACAGTTGACTCCAGCAGGACCGTCAACAGCAGATCTCTAGAAGCCCTCACTCCTGCCCAGCTCCCCTCGCCCGCGGCCACTCCGCCCTGCTCTGTCTCTAGGAGTTTCACTCCTTTGCACACCTTTGTGTAAGTGCAATCGGAGGTGGAAATGACCTACATGTGCATCGAAGGGTGGAGAGAATGGGGTCCATCCCCGCGATGGAGTGTTCGCAGCCACAAGAACAAGGGGGATCCGACACCAGCTGCCATGGGCTGACCTGGGGGACGTTGTGCCCACTGACAGGAACCAGGCCCGGAGGGGAGACGCGGCCGCCCCTGACTCGCTGGACTGTCCTCAGGTTGGAACGTGGGGTGGGACAGGCTCTCCATGCCGGCTGTGCGTGAGAACCACCTGAATTTCACTTCACAGCTCTGTTGCCCAAGCTGCTTCCCAGACAAATCGAATCTCACCTCTGGAACCTGGGAATTGCGAGCTTCCCAGTGGTTCCAGCGTGTGGCCATGTGGAAACCCAGGATCTGAAGTCAGGAAATCCAAGTCTTAGCCTGGAATCTGCCACTTACCCGTAGGGGACTTGCCAGTGATGAAAGTTGAACAACCTTCCGTGAGCACTGGCGGATTGCCCCTGCAGATGCTGCCATGGTGATTCAGGAAGCTGAGGCCCAGAGAAGCCATGTAATTTGTCTCAGGTCACACAGCAGGAAATTATGGGGCCACATTTGCTAGGCATTTCCCAAACACAATGGAGAGGCAGCTTAGTGGGCAGGATTTGCCAGGGAGTGGAGGTCCCGTGGTTCTGGGAGGATAGCTCCTTAAGGCCCACACCTGGTCTGAAGTTTCCAGCTTTCAGGGTCCTCTTCTCGGGCTGGAAGATCACGGTCTGAGGCTGGTATACAGGGCACGGGAGAGAGGTGGGCTTCAGAAACACCCCAGCCTGGGGCAGCTCTCCTGCCAGGCTCCACCTTAGTGGCACGCTTCCTACCTGATGCGGCAGCGGCAGGTGGTGGCAATTCACCTGCTCCTCCTGCCCCGGCCCCAAATCTGCTGGTGAAGCGGCCCACCTGTGTCCACGCCCCTGCTGAAATGGCACTTCCCAAACACGGAGCAGCCTCTTCCTGCTCCCCTGGCCCCTTCAGCTTGGGATGGGGAAACCCGGGCCCTTCTCCTGGGTTCAGATGCCCAGGGCCATCACTGGGGTCGCTGTGCGCCTGTTCCCCGGGGATGAGAGCCGTTTGGGCTTCGTGTTGGCTGCCTCATCCGGGGGCACAGGAGTCCTGGCACTCGTCCACCCTGGGAACAGTTTGGGTGGTCACGAGGTGTGGTAGGGGACGTGCCATTGGCCTCCAGTGGGGAGAGGCCAGCCACGCTGAAGACCAGAGGACTCTCAGCTGGAATGTCGTCGTATTGAGGTTGAAAACCCTGTCCCCAGGGGTCAGAGTGAGTTGCTACAAGGAAGAAATTCTAAAGAAAACGGTGAAATGTACTCTCCACGATGCTGTCTACCTACAATGACTTCAAAGGGAGTTTGTACTGGAAACACCTTTTCTCCTGTGAGTACCGTTGTCCCTTGCTACCTGGGGGACGGTTCCCACGTAGGAAGTGGCACCGTCTTGCATACAGCCTGTGCACAGCCACCTGCAGGCCTCGACTCCTCTCTAGATGCTCACAGCACTGAACACCGGGAAATCAGTTGTTAAACTACTTTGTTTAGGAAGTAATGACAAGAAGAAAAAGCCCAGCATGTTTAGTACAGATGCGATTGTTGTTTCGGAATATTCTCCGTCATTATCGACAGATTCCAGGACTCAAAACTCACCAACACAGAGGGCACCCTGTGCGGTGGACTCACACCGAGGTCCCGTCCTAAACTGTAAGTCTCTCTTGAATAGTCACCAAAAAAGACACAAAAATCACATGACTGAGAATTGATAAACCGAGATCCTTAAAAATCACCTAGCAGTGTTCTGGTAACGGGTTAAATTAACGAAGACTAACTCCCAGGAGCCTCATGGGCTGCAGGTTTGAGGAAGTGGACGGGGATCAGTGTCAACGCTGAGTCCCAGACACCACCATCAGGGGCAGTAGTATCCCCTGCTCCTGTGTTGTCTGGGGTATTTTAGGTTTTGCGGTTCACACACTCTGTCTCCTATCGGGAACCGTGAACACTGTGGAAGTGAGCAGGTGTGGGTGTGTCCTGAAGGGACTCGATCCACAGGACCAGGTGGTGGGCTGGGCCTGGCCCCGGGGTGGAAGTTTTGACTTGGCTTAGCTTTCCCTTTTTATTTTATACCAACCATGAACTTGTGGGTGTTGTTGCATCAGGAGAAATTGTGAAGACACACAGGGATGTTGGCGTGTCTCATCGCCTTCAGCGAGATCCTACAAGGAGCAGATCTTGGACTGAAACAGAATGTGGCTTTGCTGAGCCCATTTCTGCCTGGGACCCGCCATCTACATTGCTGCAGATTGGTGACCTAATGACGGGAAGCTTTGAAGGACAGGTGGATTCAACTCAAGGTCAGAGAAGCTCTGGGGAGGTCCAGGCCGGATTTTCGGCCTGTTAGGCCATGTGGTTGCTATAGCAACTCGCCCACCCAGGCGGGCAGGCCCCAGCACGCACTCTCAGCACAATTGGGCGTGGCGGTTTCCAATAAAACTTTATGGACACTGAAATCCGAACTTCAGACCCTTCCACAGGCACCCAGCACTCTCCTTTTCACCTTCCCCCAACCACTTAGAAATGCAAAGGCCACGTCCAGTTCACGGGTCAAAGAAACAGGCGGCCGGGCAGATCCGGCCAGTCGGGCTCTCGTCTGTGTCCTGGATGTCCCCTGTGAAAGGCCGTTGCAGGCTCCTCCCACAGGTGTCCCTCCCTCCATCTCTGGCCTCGGGTTGATACAGTGGGTCTCACTCCCGGCTCCGGCCAAGTGTGGGAGCGATGGTGAAGGAACAGGAGCCGGCGCAGCCACCAGACACTAGCTCTGGGTGCTGGAGTGGAGTCTCAGACGTGGAGATGGGGCCAGAGACCAGGGTTGTCATGAAGCACCCAGCGCCCGGCGCAGTGTGCATCCACACAGCCACACACACACTTGGTGGATGAATGACAGAGGCATGAAACTCCGGCTTCTGCAGGAACCAGCACCCATCTGCCACATGCATCCAAGAAGACAAAACCAGCACCACATAAACCAGGGCACGCGTGCTGGAGGCTCTGGGTCACAGCCAGCGGCGGAAGACAGAAACAAAGGACGTGGACAGGATCCCCCTGGGAACTTCAGGTCACAGCCACGTGGAGGCCAGGAAACGCGGGTCCCCCAGAGAGCGCTCTGGCTGCCTTTGGCTTCCCTTGAAGATTAAAGAGACCTTGGAGGGGGAGGGGAAGGCATGAAAGGCCCTGTGCACGCGCCCTTGGTCTCTGGGGCTGGACCCTGCAGCTTTCAGCAGAGCACGCTCCCGCGATGATCTGATCTCCATCCTGACGCCACCCTTTAAAGCCAAGGTCTTTATTAACGTAAACGAGGGAACAGGACCCGTCACGTATTTCCCACTTGCTCAAGACGGTGCTGGAGATCACCCGCCAGGCAGGGGCGTGGGATCCTGTGCCCTGCAGAGGTGGCCACCACGCCAGCCCTGAGAGAGCAGGAGGAGTGGAGGTGACCTGACGGCCGTCCGTCATCAGCGGCCAGCCCTGAGAGAGCAGAAGTGGAGGTGACCTCCAGTGGCTTGCTGTAAGAAGCCCAGCGCTCTCACCTTCACGAGACACCCACGGACCCCGCCGCTCCCAGGCGGCATCTTGACCCTAGGTATCATCACGCCAGGGAACATCCGAGTCTGCTGCTCTGAGCAATTCGTTTTAAATTTTATTTTTCACGTACAGTTTCAGATTATACAAAACATAGAAAATGGACTATTTTAAAGGCACAGTAAGCAGAAAGTCTCTAACTGCCCTAAATTCACATGTGTCCCCAAAGCAAGCTTCTTCAGTAACCTCTCAGCCTTCCCCTGGAACCTCCCCATCACCGGCGCCTTCCCATGGACAGAATGGCCGAGTTGCTCTTTGGTGAGTCACCTGTAAATTATCAGCGAGTTTAGTGATGCACTCCCCATGCAGGAGGCTGCCGCCTTGGGTCTTCACCGTGGGGTACGGCGGAGCGTCCTTGGGTCAGCCTGGCCACACACAGGCACGACCCGCGGCAGGGAGCGGGCGCAGGGAGCCCCACGCTCCTGCATTCAGACGTCCTGCAGGGTGACGCGCCAAGCAAGCTCCAAACTCGTTTGAACAGAGACCCAAAATAATTTTAATGCAAATAACAAAACAAGTTAGTCTGTCCCCATCACGTGCCCCCCATGAAAGAATTACAGTACTTTATAAAACGTCATAAGATGCGCAGACTACATTCCTTCCAACACCTAGCGGATTTGGTCCTGATATTGCTTCTTGGATGTCCAGCTGATTTGGTGGACGAGGAGCACCAGGTGGGTCTGTCTACCTGCAGGAGGACGAGGGGCAGCCGCCCGCACCCTCCCGACTTCCCACACGCCTCACCACAGTCGTGTCACAGACGGAGGGACCTAGCGCAGCCCACCGGGAGACCCCGGGCTGCTCCAGATCAGGGGTGACAGGCACTCTGTGGCCCCAGAGCTATTTTGTCGGGGGATTCATGCCTTGCATGGGGGTTGGGCCTTCTACAGCCCTGGTTCTAAGGGAGTCTGATTGTTTGTTGTGAATATCAGAAAGTTCTAGAAAAGCCACGTGGGGAGGAAGCCTAGGGGAGGGCGCCCAGACCCAGCCTCCTCCTGCAGCATCCTGCCACCCCAGGGGTGCAGCTCGCGTCCTTGCCCACAGTGAGCCTGGTGACCCTTTTCCATGGGGTCAGCAGGGGACCATCGTCCTGTCTCTGGCCCGTGGCACTGGGCTGACGGTGACCCCTCCACAGAGAGTGGGTCCTGCTTCAGAGACGGCAAACTCCACACGGGAGCCCCCCACCCCCGGGGCCTGGAACACGGAAAGTGCTTAGTCCAACTGGAAACCCGCGAATGAGTGAAGAGGCTGCTCTGCACTGAAGGGGCCTGGGTGACCCTGAAGGGACTCGCACGGGACTCTCCCCGGCTCCACCTCCGCTGGGCTGATGGCAGACCACCCGGTCAGGCCCAGGTATTTAACAGCCCACAATCCCCTACGCCACCCCAGGGTCCCCTCCCGGGGGATTCGCAAACACAAGAGGAGAAGGAGGCTGAGGTACAAGGTCGGCTCCTGCCTGGGACGCGCTCCGTGACGAGCCCAGGACGCGCTCGGAATCACCAGGAGTGCTCACTCCCGGCCCCCTGCCCTGGAAGCCTGGGGACTATGGCCCTGGGGGATGCGCCCCTTGCTGGCTGGGGACCCCAACCCTCCATGGAAGCATCCTCCGGCCACCACGCAGACAGGTACTGGGCAGAGCCCCAGTGTCGGAGTCAAGTGGAGCTATGTTCAGAGGGAGCTGACCGCCCGGAGCTGTCGGGACAGGTGGGCACCGAGCTCCATCACGGCCTCGGCTCTCCTAACTGGATTCTCCTCTTTCTTCTCCACCAGATGGCGACCCCGTGAGTCCCCTGCGCCTGCCGGTGGCAAGCATGCCATCACTTATGTGGACGAACGCATGAATGGAGGACAGGGGTGAGGGAGGCTCGCCAGCCTCAGAACGCAGGACAGGAAGGGAGGCCGGGGAGGAGGCTGCACAGCCTCCGGAGGTGTCAGGGCTGGGAGAGGAGCTCCGTGGCCCAGGGTGAGAACCAAGAGGGGCGGGGGGGCTGAGGTCTGGCCTCAGTGGGGCCATCTGACATGACCAGGCCACCGACATGTCCAAGACGGCACTGCCACTCGGCTCTGGGAGGTGGTCCCCAGCCCTCAGCCATCTAGGCATCTCGTGGGAGCCCACTAGGAATGCAGCTGGCAGGCCGTCTGCTGGACGCTGGCTCTGCGGGGCTGGGGCGTCCACAGTCTGCATTGGAAGATGCCCTAAGGAACTTTCTGCAGCGATTCTTTGCCTTAATGCCTTAATCTGACACCCGGCTCCAGACCCCTGTCCCTGACGCGAGCAGAGACGCTGTCAGCAGCTCTGGGCTGCGGCCCGCCTGCTCCAGGAGGCCGGGGGCCGCTCACCACAGACCCAACGCCAGCCCCATGCCTGTTCTCACCCGGGGCTCTACGCTAAGGTCGCCCCCCGCCTGGCCCTTTTGGGAGGAAGCTGAGGAGGCTGCCTCCTCCCTGCCCCGCTTCAGAAGCACCCGCCGCCTTTCCCGGTCTCCGCGGCTGGATGGGCCTTTGTCTTGCTCGGGCTTTTGGGTGGGCAGCAGTTCTGAATGCCAGTCGGAATGCCAGTCTCCTCTCTCATCCCAAGAATGCAAGAACGCTTCTCTCTCTCTCCCTCTCTCTCTTTTTTTTTTCTTTTTTTGGCTTTTAAAGGAAACAATATGTTTGCTAGAAAAACCACAAAAAACGATTATATACAAAACGGTTATCTGAGTGTGGACTCTGAGGTGCAGGGAGGGTGCTGGCGCCGGGGGCTACTTGCGCTTCCTCAGAATCAGGTACATGATGCCGCTGATGAAGGTGAAGGCGAAGGCCACCCAGGCCAGGATGAAGGCGTAGCCGTACCTGCCCTCCGACGTCAGGGAGTAGTAACGCGGGTTGTTGTCGTGAAGGTCCTGGCGCCGGTCTGTGTAGATGGCAGCCGCGATCATCACACACAGACCTGCCAGAAAGAAAGTGGGGGCTCCGTGAACCACGTCCACCGCGCTCCGGGGAGCCGGGGAGCCGCCCACAGGAGGGATGAGCCTCATCCCCATCCCTTTTCATATTTCTATTTCGACAGGGTCTTGCTAAGTTGCTGAGGCTGGCCTTGAGCTTGCGATCCTCCTGCCTCGGCCTCCTGAATGCGCCACCTGCCTGGCTCACAGCACAATATTGCCGTCTACCCTAAAGCCACATTGCTTCCTAGCTGGAACCTGTTTTGTGTGGGCAGCCAAGAACCCAGTCCAGAGGTCACGTCACTCTTGGTCTAAGCCAGAGGTCAGCAAACTTGTCCTACAAAGGGCCACGAAGTAAATAGTTTAGGCTTTCAAGGGCTAGAGGAGTCACCACTGCTCGACTCTGGCCGGAGCGTGATGGCAGCCAGGGAGAGCACATTAAAAAACAGGAGTGGCTGTGTTCCAATAAAACTTTATTTACACAAACACAGGGCAGGCCAGATTATTTGTCACCCCAGTTTACTAGCTAAAGTTCATGGACACAACTGTATGTGACCCTAGTTCTGGCCAGAGAAAATTCATCAGTGAAAGATATTAGCCCCTGAGAAGAGATGAAGGAGGAAAAAGCATATTTTAATTGTTCTCCTTCTCCCCTGCTGAGTGCTTTAGATACTATCAGATCAGGATGAAGCGTCTGGACTTACAGTAGCCCTTTGGGGGTCATGAAGAGGCTGTCACTCACAGTCTGAAGGTGACAGACTAGAAGGATGGGAAGAGACGGGGTGCTTGATGCTGTGAGCCATCAAACCAGCTCTGGCACTTTGAACCTACGGGCCACTTGTTATGACTATCTTTATGGCTAAAGTCACTGATAATTGGCACAGCCACAGAATCGTAGCTGAACACTTGATGACATTCACAGAGGTCAGTGCCAACAGGAGGCTACGCTCCCTGATTGTCCTTAGGACCCTGCCCTGGTCCAGCCAAGCTGTCTTTGTGGGACTGTCCATCCAGGGGCCCAGACTCCTCTGGGCAGCTTATAACAACGAATGGTCACGTCGTGGAGTGGACGTCTCCATCCACTTTCTGTCTTGCTAAACTTCATAGGTGCAAAAGTGCTGTGCGACCTCCACCTTCTCTAAGTTCCTCCAGGACCAGGACCAGGCGGTCATCTCTTACCTCCAGCGGGCAGCAGGGGCTTGGCCAAGGTGGCAAGGTGGGCACTTCTGCCACCGACCAGCCTAAACTCTGCTGGTGGCTCCCGCCAGCTTAGGATGAAGACCCCAAGTGCTGTCCATGGCCTACAGGACCCCACGGGTCTGGACCCCCGCTGGCCCACCTCCCACACCTCCCCTCCCCACTGGCCACGCTGCTCCCCGGCCAGCGCGCTGCCCCCTCCCCGCTGCCCCAACACAGCACAGGGGTGACAGCGGCTCCTGCACCCTGACAGGCCCCTGCTCAGCTTAGTGCCTTTGGGGGGCCTTCCCTGTCCCCAGCTAACCACGCTCTCCATACACACTGCCCCGGCGACCGGAGGGGACCGCTGCCCACCCTCACTCACACGACAGCAGCTGGATGATGGAGGTCAGCACGAACCTCGCTCCCTGCTTGAGGCGGAAGAGCTGGAGCAGGAAGATGAAGAAGGCGATGCAGCAGAGGGTGGTGGACAGGATCATGGTGGCCTGCACCGCCTGCAGCGTGGCGTAGCCTGTGGGCAGAGGCCGAGGGCCAGGCTGAGGACGCAGCCCACAGCCACCAAGAGAGCCGCCCGCCGCCTCCCAGGATGCGCCTGGGCATCTGGGCCCAGGGCAGCAAGGAGCCCCCGACCCTCCCCGACAGCCACACGCACCCCTGACGGGAGGCCCCGACGCCCTTATCTGGGAGGTGGAGGGGGAGCCCCTCTGCAGGCCCTGGGCTGGGGCACGGCTCCCACCTGCGGCTCGCAGGGGGTTAAAGTGCCACCGTCACATCACCCTGGAAGATGCGATTCAAGAGGCCAGGCCGGGGCCGGGGGACTGCGTAAGGAGCTCCTGACAGCCCCGAGGACCCAGGGTGCCCCCGAGAGAGGACGAGCATGGTGACCCCACGAGGAAAAGAGGGCACTCCTTTCTCTGAGACCAGCTTTAACAGGGTGAGAGGCTCCAGTGCTGGGAGGACAGGCCTCAGGGACAGAGTCCTCTGGGGGGGGACAGCAGGGTGGAGCACCGTGGGCCCAACAACCACAGGTGGAGAGTACTCAGGAGAGCGCCAGAGAGCCAGCCTTGGACCTGCCTTGCCCGGGCCCTACGCGGAGCCCACCACCGAGGTGACCCGCGGGCACCGACTCGGGTCTCTCAAGGAATCCAGAGGTGACCTGAAGCGCAGAAGGCCGTGTGCAGGTGGCATCTCTGCAGACACGTGGCACTTCATAGAGGGGACCTGGGCATCTGCAAGCCACGCTGTGCTCAAGGGTCCTGGCCCAGTGCCCTGCAGCTACAAGGGACCTGGGGTGGGGCTGGGTTTTATTCTGGTTTGAACCAGAAAGAACCAGACCCCGTCGCAGAGCTTGCAGAAGGGAGGCTGGATTCCCTCTGGTTTTCAGGGCAGCCTTCTCCGACTCCTGTGGGTGACGCTGGCTGGGTCAGGGGCAGAGACAGAAAGTGCCCTGGGTGACAAAGTGGGCCCTCATGAAGCAGGAGCCAGACCGTGAAGCCCGCCGGCTCGCGGACCTTATTCTCTGTTCTGTTCTGGTTTGGGGTTCTTGTTCTTTTTAACTGCTCTTTACAAGTGTAAGAACCCATCTGAGCTCTGAGCCCACTCCAAAACCGGCCTCAGCTGAACTTGGCCAGCAGTTCCCTGACCACTGCCTTAGGGACAACCACAGCAAGTGGTCCCACAGGCTGTGACAGACCAGCAAGTGACACAGGCCTGCTTGGGACGTGGGCACACACTGGCCACAACTGGGTTCGCCAGGTAGGAAGAATGGCGGTCCCTGGGCTGAGGTTCAGCGTGACAAACAGAGCGGGAGGGGTGGCACTGAAGGCTCCGTGTGGTTGGCTGTTGGTCATGGTCATGTCTAGAAGGAGTCCTGGCTCCATCGACTGCTTCTGCCTGGGCCACTTCCGGCAACACAACTGCTCTCGGCCTTGGTTTCCCTATGGTTCCCGCCTGGCGAGGCTGGGCATAAAGGGCTCAGCCCTGCTCAGGGCGGAGCTCGGGGAAGCACGCCGGCCACTGGTATCTCTGCTGCTGTGATGTGAACGTGGATGCTGTCCCCAGGCAAGCACTTCACCACGGAGCCCCAGCCCCAGCCCTAGATGCCGCTCTTCCTGCACAGTGAGACCCTGGGACCCAGAGAGAAGCGCCCTCTGCTCCCAAATCAGAAATCAGTTGTCAGCACCGAAAGAGGGTGCCCAGGTGAACCTGAGTGTCGGTGAACAGTGGCTGATCCCAGGCGTGAGACTGCCTCATGTAGGACGTGGGATATGCTCATAAGAAAAAATGACTCGCTGTTTATCGGAAACACCCATGTAACCGGGCACCCCGTATTTTGTCAGATACGAGGGATCCCAAAGTGCATCTTGACTTGGTTCTACCGGGTCAGCTGCCCTGCACAATGAGTGAGAGACAGCGGCTGGGGTGCGGTTTTCAGGTGGGGGTGCAGCTCAGTGCTGGGGGGTATGCTTCGTACGCAGCAGGGCCTGGATTCAATCCCGACACCACAGAATTAAATTTGAAAATGTAGTTTTCTGTATCTCCAAAGCCCTTTTTCATATTTGAGCTCATTTAAACGGACGTGTAGCGGGTGTGGTGGCCCGCCCTGTTAGCCTAGTGACAGGGAGGGGGCTGAGGCGGCAGGATCACAAGTTCAAGGTGAGCCTCAGCAACTTGGCAAGACCTTGTCTCAAAATGCAAAATAAAGAGGCCCAGGCTGTAGCTCGGGGTGGAGTCCCGAGTTTAACCCCATGTGTACGCAGAGGTGAGGGCGGCTGAGGGCTCTGGGGTCCTCCAACACTGGGGACCGGCCCAAGGGGCAGACGTGCTCTGGGTTTCTGCCACAGTGGGTGGCTGCGACAGGGGACGTGGCCAGGCGTGGACCAGGAAGAGGCAGCGGGGACCCAGACGGGCTGAGGCTGCAGGAAGGGGAAGGCGGGAAGCGGAAGAGGTGAGGCCCAGCTCAGCAGGACGGGTCCCCCTCCCCCTGTGCTGGGTGCGAGCAGACCCCCTGGCCCGCCTCCGCAGGGGCACAGGTTCCTCTCCACTGTGCCTCCTCGGCCAGCTCCCACCATCCACGCTCACCTTCAAAGTGGTCACCGATTTCCGTACAGTTGGTGCCATTTGTGCACACTCTCCAGACGTCGGCGTAGAAATCCTCTCCCACCCACCAGGCCTGCAGGGAGACAGGGAAACGGGCGGTTAGAGAGGCGCCTCCTTGCACGTCCTACTAGGACATTTTTAATTGTCCCAAGTAAGGGCAGAGGTGCTGCTGGCACCCAGACAGAGGCCAGGATGTTGCTAAGCCAGGCACAACACACGGGAAAGCCCCGGCAGTGCTGAGCGGAGCGGGGTCCGCAGGAGATCCGAATTCCCAGGACCTCTCGGAGGAGAGGACGGGTCGTGTCCTCCAGGCCCTGCCAATCAAACCTGAACATGGATGCTCCAGAAGCCCCACGCTGAGGCCAGAGTCTCCATGCCTGGGCTGGGGCCACGGGGCAGGGAGGACGCCTCCAAACTGCCATCAAGCCAACGGAGGGCACAGGGGCCTCAGAGCACTGGATGTTCTCCAAGCGGGCGGGGAGGGGACTTACGTTGTCGATGGTGGCCACAAACAGCAGGGCTGCGGAGGTGATGTGGAAGATGATGATGAAGGCAAGGAGCACCAGCATGGTGGCCGAGCAGGGCAGGCGGGCGGCCAAGGGTCACGGGGGTCACGGCGAAGCCCAAGCAGGGTGCGCTACGGAGGGGGGCACAGATTCAGATTTGTCACGAAGCAATACAGTTCAGTGGGGTCTTAGGACAATCAAGCCAGTTCTGTCATCTTTCCTGGCCCGGGGTACACTGGACCAAAGGTGGCAGGAGGAGCTGTCCCCCGTTAGACCCAGCAGCCGGGAGTTCCTGGTGCCACAGGGAGGCGGGGACCAACCAGAATCTCTAATTCTGAACGGTGCTTCAGCTGACTGCGGCACAGATCGGGAAGGAGGGGCTCTGCGGGTTAAAACGCTGTTCCCCATCCCTCCATCCCAGAAACTCGGTGAGCATTCACTCCCACAGGCCCTGCTTAGGAAAAAGCAGAACGATCACGGTAGGAAAAGAGTTGTTGATGATCTGGCCACTTCTGAAATCAGCCCCCACTCAGACATCCCTCCTCTTAATACCATTTGAACAACACTGGCCCGCAACATACAAAAACACCCTGCGACCCACAGCTGCCATTTCTCTTCCCTCTCTCTGAGCACAGCAGGAGACTACATTTCCCAGAGTCCTTTGCAGCTAGGTTGGGGCCAAAGGTCATTTCTGTGGGAAGCCTCTGTGCTCCCTCCCCCAGGGAGTGGCTGGGGACAGCGCAGCTGTGGCGTGCTGAAGCCTCACACCCTGGACAGGGACGCACTGAGAAATAAGCCTTTGAATGTTAAGCCCCCGAGATCCCAGGGTGGTTTTTTTTTAATTCTGGTAAGACATTCTGAGTGCTATACAACAGGAAGTGGTTGCAAGACGAAATTGGAGACCTGCAGAAGACCTCAGGCCGTTCTCACCCACAGGCGACTCTGGATCCTTCTCAAAGGGGACCAGAGGCGGTAACTCGCGAGAACTTCCCAATAAAAGTCGGAAAAATAAACCTAGATGATGTGGGGAGAGCGCATTGAAAAGGACGACTTCCACATCAGGGGTTAAAGTCCCATGGGGAATGTCGACCAAGTCTGAACACTTTTACGTACATGACCATCGGCTTGGTCAACAAAAGCCAGATGCCAAGTGAAGATGTCACGTCAGCCCCCCAAATCAACAGGGGAGTCACTCCTCTTTCATTCCTGTAATTTGTGATCAGATTCTATTACCAAATCTTATAGAACATAAAATTAATTAAAAATAGTTAAAAATCAGACCTTGCTTTGACCATGATAAAATTTTTGCCCAATTTTAAATGGAATAAAACATATGTGCATGGACACACACATATTTTTTTACCCACCACTTGTCTAAACCAAACCTCTTTCTCTAAATACTTCAGTGCAGTTCTCAAAAGCAAGTCCAATAAAACTAATTATAACAAATTAACAAAAAAAAAAAAAGTCCAGGGGCTGGGATCATGGCTCAGTGGTGGAGCGCTTGTTTCCCATGTGGATTCGATCCACATAAAAATAAATAAAAATGAAGGTTCATCAACAACTAAAAATTAAAAAAATTTAAAAGCGAGTCCATTTTCTCAGGTAGCCACAGTATGATGACCACAACTATGAAATTCAGCATGATACAATGCTGGTACCTCATCTATTCAGACTTCTCTAATTATCCCAATAATATTTCATGTAGCTTCTTTTCCTGGCCCAGGATCCAGTCTAACATGGTGGGTTGCATTTTGCCATCAAGACTCTTTAGTCCCCTTTAGGCTGGAATGGTATTTTCTTTTCTTCTCATGACAGTGGTAGAAGACTGCTGACCATTGTCATGGAAAATGCCTGGCGAACGTGCCTTTGAGGTGTCCCCGTGGTCCGTCGGGTTGTTTTCCTGGCAGGACAGACACTTCACAGGCAATGTCTCCCGTGTACCCCACCAGGGAGCACGGTGTCAGACGGGCTCTTTATTGATGGTGCCTACTTTGGTGGGTTGTGATCACTCACTGCACATTTTCTTTTGTAATTCAACAGTCATTTCAGGGGGAGATAATTTTTTTTGTGGTAAAACACACACATTATAAAACCTGCCCTTAGTGACCCATCACCCCATCCAGTTCTAGAACATTCATCATCCTAACAGAAACTTGGCACCTTTTAAGCACTCACGCCTCCTTTTCCCCTCCCCACCACCGGCATCCACGATCTGCTTTCTGTCTCTGAGGATCTGCTCGCTGTGGCATTTCATATAAATGGAGTCACGATATGTGGCCTCTTCTCTCTTTCAGCATGTTTCAGGGTTCATGCCTGTTGAAAGACGGGGAGCTCTTCCGAGATCACGCAGAGACCCTCTCCATGGAACTTTCATTTCCAAAATAGGATCATTTAAGACGGCCCTTCTCTGGCTACCTTTCTCTCCCTTCTCCGGTGAACATGCAGGAACCACTGCGGGAGCCCTCCGAGCGCCTCTCTGCCAGCTCTTCCCTGGGACCATGACCACTCTCCCTCTGTTACCCCCTCCTGGAACTCACTGAGGCTCCTGGACTCACACAGGGGCTACGCCCGGAGACCCAGGACTCTCCAGAATGAGCCAGGAGCTACGTGGCTGCCCCCTCGGTCTGGGAGGCCCCGGCAATGCTGTGCACCACCAGTTGGAAGGACCCAAGGAGCCAGCTCAGAGATTCTTCCAATTCTTTTCAAATGGACAAATTCCCCTTTGTTCAGGCCTGCGTCATTCCCAGTTGCCATCGTAGGCTGCCTCCAAATAGATGCATTTCTGACCCTTGGAAAAAAGCTCACGAACCACCTAAAGGCCATGTCACTTAAATATGGGCTGGAATGTCAAAAGGCCAAGTTCTTCTGGCCATAAACTCCTGGATGATGATAGCTTTATACACTGTCCAGCTTAGACAACACAAAAGCCTACAGACATAAAACCAAAACTTTCTAGAAAAGGAAAAGAGGCTTTAACCCACTCTTTCCCCAAGCGTGAAATCCAAATGTTACAAGGATTATCTTGAATGGTGCATTGACAGAGCGCATTCAACCACACGATGAGAAAGTCCCCTCCCAATGCTCCTGACTACACCAAGAAACAGGGCCAGTCTGTCTGTCACACCAATCTTGTTTTTTGAAAAGAAAAGACAGAGCTTTGTCAGACCATAGTTTGTAACTAGGATTTAATAACATTTTTGAGTTTATTATATTTATTTTCCAGGTTCTTTCTTTTTACAGTAATAGATTTATAGTAATGATGAAAAGTGACACTTCAAAACAATTTTATTCAAGTTTTACTTAAAGAAAAATATTATGTTAATAAAGAGAGGGGACCTCAGTGTTAGCAAACCCTGAGGGTGGTGCTCAAATGCTGGATGCCTGGGAGGTACTGCCTTGACCCCTGGGAATGAGTTTGGTTGGAAACCTCAGACATGGGTCGCTGCAGAGGAAGGGGAGAGTTCTTACTAGAGGTCAAGTAGGGTCTGGGTCCGGCCTAAGGGAAGGGCTGGGGCCAGATGTGGAAGGGAGAGTGAGACGTTCTGGACCACTGGGGCCCGCGAAAATCGGGGCACAGGGAAGTCCATGTCACCAGTCTGCAAGAGGGAACAAGAGTGGCTCTTCACTCCTGCGTCTCGATGCAAAGTGAGTCTCCTGGCCCCACCACCGGCCCTGGCCAGTCCCCCAGTCCCTTCCTCGAGGTCACCGCCCTCCAGTTTCCCACGCAGCCTTCCAGAGACGCTCCTTAGGAGGAACACTTAATTCCCTCCCCCTCCGCTTTCCGCGTGAAGGGAGCAGCGCCAGAGTAACACTTCCGCCCCACGCCCCGCCCCTCACTCACTCCTTCGCTCCTGATTGGAGGAGACATCCACGGTCCGCTTTCCGGATTGGCGGAGCTCATCCAGGAGGGTGCCCGGACGCCCTCGGGGCCGGGCCTCCAGAGGTTGACCTCTAACCCCAGGCTCCCTCCTTTCTCATCTGAGGACCACCCCACGGAGACGGGGGAGTCCACCGCGTCCTTGGGATGGCTGCCTGGTGCCCCACCGCCCCGGCTCCCCGTGGATGCCATCTAGTTCCCCCACTCTGGGCCAGAGCACCCCGGGCGGCCCCTGGGGGGAGCGGGAGCAGAGTCCCCGCGTGAAAGCTCTTGTACCTTAGTGTGAATTTCCGCTTCACGTACTGCATCCAGGACCCCATCGGTGCCACCTCAGCTGACCTTTGGAGGGCTTCAGGGGGCACCAAGTCCCGGGCCAGCTTGACCTTGACCTTTGGAGGTCTTCAGGGGGCACCAAGTCCCGGGCCAGCTTGACCTTGACCTTTGGAGGTCTTCAGGGGGCACCAAGACTCGGGCCAGCTTGACCTTGGCCTTTGGAGGGCTTCAGGGGGCACCAAGTCCCGGGCCAGCTTGACCTTGACCTTTGGAGGTCTTCAGGGGGCACCAAGTCCCGGGCCAGCTTGACCTTGGCTTTTGGAGGGCTTCAGGGGGCACCAAGTCCCGGGCCAGCTTGACCTTGACCTTTGGAGGGCTTCAGGGGGCACCAAGTCCCGGGCCAGCTTGACCTTGGCCTTTGAAGGGCTTCAGGGGGCACCAAGTCCCGGGCCAGCTTGACCTTGACCTTTGGAGGGCTTCAGGGGGCACCAAGTCCCGGGCCAGCTTGACCTTGGCCTTTGGAGGGCTTCAGGGGGCACCAAGTCCCGGGCCAGCTTGACCTTGACCTTTGGAGGGCTTCAGGGGGCACCAAGTCCCGGGCCAGCTCACACACGACATGGGCGGGCGGGTGGAGGAGCCTGGATGTCCCGTCTGATCCTTAACATCCTCTGGTTTCCTCGGAGGTGTGACTCTGGCCTCTGGAAACCAGCCCGTGCCCTTCCCAGGGCTGGTCCCAGCGATGCTGTCCCCTTGCTACGGCACCCCCACAGCACCCCCTGTCCTCTCTGGAGACCCTGGGCTCCATGTTGGATGGAGATGGCCCACTGAGCCCAGGATGACATCAGAATTACTCCTTGACCTTCAAACTCATCTTCCCTTCAACAAACCTGATACTGAATTCTGGTCCCCCCCCCCCACCCCTATTTCCTCAAGGCTTCAGGGCTCTCCCACTGAGCCAGATTGGCCATGTCCCTTGGGCAGTCTCTCCTTTTCCCTCAGCTCACACTCTCACACGTAGTCTGGGTCTCAATTCAAAAAGAGCCTCGGAGCACCAACGGGAAGCTACCACTCCTGCCTCCAGCACCGCGGCCCCCTGCCCCGAGTTTCTCTTTCCGGGAGGAGTTGCGCAGTCGGAAGTCATCTTGCTCTTTTGCTTGTTTATGGTCTGTCTCCCCCTCTGTCTCCTGCCACACCCGCTGTGCAGAGGCTGCCACTTTACAGTTACAGAAAGGCTGGACTACACAGGCCTCTGGACAACTCGAGGCCCTGATGGTCCAGAAGCGAGAACTGAGGCCAGGGAGGGCCGAGACTGGATCCCGTCCCACGGCAAAGCAGGAACAGGACCAGGTCTAGAAATCTGCTGACCAGTGCCAGTCACGCTTGGATCTCGATGGAGACCCCTTGGAAGGCTCACAACGATCTTTCAGAAATCCACCACCATTTCCCAAAAGCTTCTGTCGTGAGCCACATTGTTTTTCCCTTCACCATTTCTTCAGGGGCTGGATAGAATGTTCTTCTAAAGAGGCCTCCTGAGCCTGGGCATTTACCTGCCTGAACTCAGGGGACTGACTAGGGGAACGTTCCCAGTTCCTGTCTAGTAACCAGAGTCCTGTGATTGCAGTGGGGTTTTTTGTTTTGGTTGCTTGGATTTGGGGGGTGCTGGGTATTGAACCCAGGGCTTTGTGCATGCAAGGCAAGCCCTCTGCCAGCTGAGCTGTGTCCCCAGCCTGCAGTGGTCCTTGTTGTTGCTGTTTTGATTGCAGAGATTTAACATACGTTTTGTCCTGTGTAATAATGTGATGGTTTAAAAAAAAAATAAAAAAGATAAACAGAACCAAAAGGCGTACAATGAAAACTCACAGCCTCTGCCCTCTAAATAATCTAAATAATCAGTCTCCCCTTCAGCCACCCCCCATGCCCCGTATTTCCAGGCAGCATCTGTGCACTTGTGTTTTCTAGTTGTTATTGGTATCTTCCTGCTTAGGGAAGAGTTTTTCTCTTTTACTGCCATTTATTCCCGTCTCCTCTCCCATTATCCCATTCCGTCTCTACTCAGAAGATCAGTCGTTGTCCCCTCGGTCATCCCCAAGTAAACATGTACACCGCAGAGCCAAACAGTGTGCTGTTTGTCACTCTTTTGACAAATCCTTTTTCTAAACCATTTCTATTGTCTTTCTCTCTCTTCTTAATGTTCTTCTTCCCCCTCTCTGTGGCTCCATCTCTCTCCCATGTTTCTTTCTAAGCTCTGCCTCAGTTTTTTTCTCCTCTGTCTTCTGTTGCAGAATCCCAGGTGCAAAGCAAATGCCCCGTGTCTGTTCCAAGCTCATGGGTTAGATTTGCCTTTGTGGTGCTCATTTTCCAGCCACTCCCTCTCCAGACTCTGCCCTCCCCGGCCCTCTGCCGCGTGCAGCCTCAGCAGCTGCTACTGTCCCTGGACAATGAGGACAAGCAGTCCACACATGGCACTCTTCAGGGAAGATGGGCAGATTCGGTTCTGGGCTGACTCCAGACAAGCAGGAGGTGAAGCACATCCGGGGGACGGAGCCCGGAGGGCACCCCC
This sequence comes from Ictidomys tridecemlineatus, assembly GCF_052094955.1. Classification (NCBI taxonomy): domain Eukaryota; kingdom Metazoa; phylum Chordata; class Mammalia; order Rodentia; family Sciuridae; genus Ictidomys; species Ictidomys tridecemlineatus. The sequence goes on from NC_135486.1 coordinate 143,697,504, forward strand.
CAGGAAGGCGAGACGCGTCGTGATTAAAGGTCCAGCTGCGGTCTACCCGGTGTGTCCTGCATTGGTCTTTATGTCAGCTTGATGGGGCCAGCAGAGCAAGGGGTCATTAGCCACGTTTTACAGATGAGGAACTGGGCCTTCCAGGGATGGCCAACGTGGGCAGAGCTGGACTCCAACCCCTGGACACTGGCCGCTCTCCTCTTCATACTCTCGCGCTTGACTGATGAAAAGCAGGCCGGAGGACACCAGGCGTCAGGTCACCACTTTGCCATCTCCTGTGGCTGCACTGCTCTTGACCTTCGCACCCGGCAGGAGGGTTTATGAGGGCGGCTTCTTCCTGCACCCACCCAGCAGCTCAAGTTGAGGTGGAACTGGGCGAATCAAGCCCCGGCCTGTTTAAGAACTCCACTTCACCCTTCCCTGGCACCCAAAATAGGGTTTCCTGCACTCTTCATCCTTCAGCTCCCTGGCCAGGCGGAAGCCTTCTCCAGGCACTTGGAGATTGGGGTGGATTGTGGATTGTGAACAGGGTTTCACTTGACCATTGGAAAGAGCTCCCCAGGGCTGGGGCAGGCTCAGCGGTACACGCTCACCTAGCACGTGTGAGGCCCTGGGTTCAGTGCTCAGCACCACATAAAAATAAACAAATGAAATAAAGGTATCGTGTCCAACTACAACTAAAAAACAAAATCCTTTTTAAAAGAGCTGTCCAGACATGGTGGAATGGCCGCGGTTTTGCGGTTTCTATTTATCACAGTGTGTTCCCTTCTGCGCGGAGCTCACTGGGTGCAGTAAATCACCTGGGTGCTCCGACTGGGTACATTCCAATCCCAAGTTCTCGGTCTGTGAAATACCCATAAAACAATCACATAAACCAGCCTACAAAGCAGGGCGTTGGAACCGCGGGGTTTAGTTTGGCTTGGTTTGGGCGGTGTTGGCGACTGAAACCGGAGCCCCCAGAACCCTGAGCTACACCCCAAGCCCTCTTTACTTTTTATTTTTTATTTCAAGGCGAGGCCTCTCTAAGTCGCCCACGTTGGCTTGATTTTGCCATCCTCCTGCCTCAGCCTCCCAGGTAGCTAGGGTCTCAGGTGTGCACCACCTTGCCCGGTCGATATTTTATTTTAGGAAAAGAAATTGGGGACCACACTAGGAGAAGCCACGAAAGGTGAGGAGGAGGAATAACCGGCAGGAGGAAGGGGCGAGGCCCTGGGAGTCTCATAGAAATTCTGCGCGCGCGCGCACACACACACACACACACACACACACACACACACACGGAGTATTTGGGACTCAGTGACTTTGGAGTTCCAACTGTTGACAGGGTGGTGGTCAGTACCCCAAGGGCTGGCTAAGCAGAGCTTGATTATGTCCTCGGCGGCGCTGCGGGCCTGGTCCACTGTCCACTGTGCTGGAAATGCGGGCGCGCATGCACCAAGCCGTTTGTGCCTGGGTGTGGGGAAGCACAAGTCTGTCCACGGTGACTCGCTGGCCCTCCCACTCCCAGGGGCAATATCCAGTCTGTCATCGGTGGGGCGACAAGTCTACCAGGGCCTGGTGGGTGGAAGGGAGGCCTCAGGGCCTCGCCCAGGCCGTCCAGGGTCCCCGTCCACCCCTGGTCATGAAGACACAGATCACGGCGCCACGCCATCGGGGCTCCTCCTCCTGCTGGAGCCACCGGTTCTCAGCCTCTGCTGACCCTCCAGGAACCGCAGGCAAAGGATGGTCTCGAGGCTGCAGCCTTCATTCAGACCGTCTGGGGGTGGGGCCGTCCTCCAACTGAAGCGGTCCCCCCCAGTCCCCCGGGCCCCCCCAGTCCCCCGGGTCACCCCCCCAGTCCCCCGGCCCCCCCAGTCCCCCCGGTCACCCCCCCAGTCCCCCGGGTCCCCTCCTCAGTCCCCCGGGTCCCCCCCTCAGTCCCCCGGTCCCCCCCCAGTCCCCCGGTCCCCTCCCAGTCCCCCGGGTCCCCCCTCCCCCCCGGGGCTCCCGCAAAGCGCCCAGCAGCCCTGGCACGGCCCCTAGGGAAGGCGGGCAGCCGTGCAGTCACCCGGCAGCCAGCGGGATTCCAAGGGCCACCGTGGGGCTGGTGCTTCGACCCCAGGCTGGCCAGAGCCCAGGCCCCTCCCACTGCCCCTGCGCTCGGAGGGGACAGTGGCTTTGGCCTCTATTTTCAGGAAGTCCGAGGTCAGCGAGCCTCCTTCCCCGGTGTCTGGACACGTGCCAGCCAGGAATATCCAGGCTTCCGAGATGCCCGGGGACAGCGGAAGCCCATGCGCCCTGGGCGGCCCAGCTTGGTGCTCACTGTGGCCAGGGCTCCGGGCACAGGGCCAACCATTGGCTCTGTCCGGAAACGGCCCGGGCGGGACAGTGGGATCTGGCAGTGCTCCAGGGCAGAAGCCGCGGACGACTCTGTCGGAATCTGTCTGCACAGTGGCGGGTCTGAGCCACTGCAACAGTGAGAACCAGGATGTCCACTCTGAGGACAGCCAGGATGACTGCCCGGGTGTGCCCCCCGACCCAACTCTGATGCAGGCTGGGGTCAGGCCCATCTCACAGGTAGAGTGAGTGAGGCCAGGGAGGGTGGGACACGTCCCAGAGGCCACCTGCCAACAAAGGCTGGGCTGGGATCTGAGCCCAGGCGTCCACCCCAAAACCATCGAGCCGTCCAGCTTCAGCCTGATTTCCCTTCCCTTCTGGGGTCCTGTCACCTTAAGGCCTAATGTGGGATCCATCCAAGTCCGGTCCACCTGGGGCTTCAGATGCTGGCCACAGCTTCCTGCCATTCCTCCAGGCCTGGTCCTGGGTCGGCTTTGAAGCCCCCCGGAGACAAAGGGAGCAGAGGGTGACGGTCACGCCCCGTCCTCCGGCTGAGGGCACCACTGGGTGTAGAACAGCCGTCCCCCGGAGGGGTCACGGGCCTCTCGTAAGGACAGGCACGGACTGTGGTGGCTCACTTTGTAGGGGATCACAGTGACAGACACGTTCCCATTAGCACTTCACTGGTGGCAGGCAGGGACTCGGCCTTCCAGCCACTAACTGTTGCTCATTCTTTAAGAATGGAGCAGTTGTTCACGCCAGGGTCAGTCACTGAGCACCAGGAGCAGGCCCCAGGGACACCCAGAGGGGCAGGGCACACTGTGCCCCTGGAGGACGGTGTGTGAACAGCAGACGGGACTTGGCCACCGCGCAGAGCGGCACCTGTGGTGTGGCTGGCCCTGGGCGGGCAGAGCAGCCGCAGGCGAGGGGGGTGCTGGGCCAGGCAGGCCAGCCAGGACCCCCCCCCCCGGGCGGGAAGCACAGGGTGGACGTGACCGGAGGCGTCGGGGCTGAGGAGGGTTCTTAGGCAGGACTGACCAAGACCCGCTTCTGCGGGACCATTCTCAGCAGGAGGAAGGCCTGGGAGGAGCTCAGCTGGGAGCCGGGGCGCCCTGGAGAGAAAGGACGAAGGCCTGGCCCAGGTGGGAACGGGGCAGGGGACAGAGCTCCTCCAGGCGGAGCGTCCACGGGCTGGTGACAGGCGGGTGCCCAAGGACCCTGGAGGTCCTCCATGTCTGCACCAGGTGGGCGAGAGCACACCTGGGGGCCAGGGGAAGACTTGGTTTGGTTTGAGACCCCTCAGGAGGGCCATGGCGGAAATGGGTGCAGGCCATGGGCAGCAGGAGCAGCAGGGCCAGGAGCTGGGACGGCAATCCAGCGCCAAGGTGAGGGGGGGACGGGGGGGGGGCAGATGGAGCCACCGGCAGCTGAGAAGCTACCAGGGAGAGAGGCCGAGGGGGGAGGGGCTGGGGAGAAAAGCCACGAGGGCAGAGAAGCCCCCTCCACCTCCAGAGAGACCAGGAGAGGCGCGGGGTGGGCTGAAGCTAGGCTGCAGGCGTCTCCTGGGGGGCTGTGGCCCCGAGCAGGGGGCCGGGGACTTGCACATCCCTGCAGGCCGCTCCTCCCAGCCCCGAGGATGTTGCTGGAGGAAGACGGAGGAGCAGAGAGACGCAGCCAGGCTCCTCCTCCGCTTAGGAAGAAGAATCCCACTCCACAAACCGGTCCAGGAAACCGAAAGGAGGAAACACCCTCCTCCCAAGTCCTTCTGCAAGGCCAGCGCCACCCTGACCCCCACAGACAGACAGGTCACTCACATCCCCGCCCAGGAACCCCAGCTGGCCTCGGGGAGACCCACGGTGGCCCCCTGACTCGCCCGCTGACCACAGCCCGAGTGAGCCCAGCAGAGTCAGGAGCCCACCCAAGAGTCCAGCCCAAAGGCCCTCCAGGTCACCTTCTGGGGTGGCTGGTCACCCGGCCTGACTGCCACAGGGAGCAGCAGGGTCCATCAGACCCGGAGCCCCTAGGGCAAAGCCCACCTCACTCACGGGCTGCACAGGGGCCGGGGCCCAGGGGCTCAGCACCCCGGGTCCAGCCCTCCCCAACAGACAAACAGGTGAGCAAACTGACGGTCTCTAAAAGGAAACCTACACCACACTGAGAGGGAAGGCAGCGCCCGCCACGACCAGGGGGTGCCGCGAGCCCGCCCACCAGGCACAGGACCAGCGCTGCGCAGTCCAGCTGCAGCCGCTGCAGGCCCAGGCCAGCTCTCCGCTTCTTTGCTAAAATAGGGTCTCGCACGAGTTCGGGACGTTCTAAGGGCTCATCAGCCCCAAACCGAGATCTCCTCTTTATTTATTTTTTAAATATCTATTTCTTAATTGTAGTTGGACACAACACACTTATTTATATTTATTTTTATGTGGTGCTGAGGACCGGACCCAGGGCCTCGCCTGTGCTAGGCGAGTGCTCTACCGCTGAGCCCCAACCCAGCGCCAACCCAGCCCCAACCCAGCCCTGAGATTTCCCCTTTGAATTGAAAAGGGAGTGGCCGGAAAGAGATCCTGGTCTGTCACCCTAGTACTGGGTGTCTGTCACAGTCTGCTTGTCTGGCCCCAGGGTTTCTGGGAGGAGATTTGGGATGAGATTTGCATCTGAGTTGCTGGGCTTTGAGTCAAGCAGAGTCCTTCCTAAGGAGGTGGGCCACATCTCATTAGTTGAAGACCTGGCTAAATAAGAGGCCGCTTTCTTAAGCAAGAAGTCACAAATGGCCTTCAGACTTGGACTTCAGCACTGGCTCTTCCCTGGATCTCCAGCCTGCCGGCCTGCCCTGCAGATTTTGCCTTTGGCAGCCTCCATAGTCACACAAGCCAGTTCCTTAAAATAAATCTCTCTCTACCTCCCTCCCCTCCCCCCTCTCCGCCCCGTTAGCCCACAGTTTCACCCCCAGCTTCACTTACTTGAAGTCAAAAAGCCCAAAAATATGAAGTGGAAAATTCCAGAAATAAACAACCCATGAGGTCTACATCAGAAACTGTCCTGAGTGGTGTGACACATCTCAAGCCATCCCCTGCGTCCCGCCTGAGGCGTGAATCAGCCTCTGTCTAGTGTATCCGCTGGGTATGTGCTACCTGCCCGTGAGTTTCTCAGTAGCCTTCTCATCTACCAGGTCCACCACGGCCGTCCCTGTGCTTGGCCACAGGGCTCCAGCCTCTGGATAAGGGGGCTGCGGCGTCACACTCGGTTGGTTCTGCTCCTCTGCACTTCCCCGACTTACTCTGCCCGGCGGGTTGCACCCTCACTGAGGGCTTGGGGACAGCAGGAGACCTCAGGTCAGGGAGGTGAGCCGCCCAGGGGGCCCTTCCGACCTGGGAAGAAAGGCAGCCCCAGGCCCGGCCCCCTCCCACAGCTCACCGACAGGAGTCCACCCTGGGCATCTCAGTAGAGCCACCGACACCTGCGCTATTCCCCAGCGTCCAGCGCCCATCAGTGTCCCTCAGTGTCCCTCAGTGTCCCTCGCTGCTTCCCAACCTGCCCCGATTTTGGGCCCCGAACCTCGGCCGCTGGCCCAGTACCACGGTGGATGTCACTTCAGGCTTGTCCTTGAGCCACTTTCTGACACAGAGACAACGGTCCTGGCTCCCGGGGGTGGAAGGCCAGCGTCACTGGCCACAAACAGCCCTCGGAGGTGAGAATCAACAGCCCCACGGCTCGCTCTGCCACCGGACGAGGGCCAGAGGCCACGCTGCCCGGGGTCCTGAAAGCCACTCGAATGGGATGGCTTTCTCACCCGGTGACCTCATGCCCCAGAGCAGGTGCCCCCTTGCCTCAGCTCCCCAGCCTCCGCCCTGGCCGCCTGTCCCCGAGCCTTGGTGGGCCCCGCTTGGCCCCAGGAGCCTGCCTCAGGCCTGCAGCGATGCACAGTGGAAGCTCCCAGGACTAGAAACCAGGACAGGCCGGAGCTACAGTAAGACCTGGGGAAGCAGAGGACCAGAGCTCACTGCACGTGGGCACGAACAGGGCCCCAGGACCCGGCAGTTCCACCCCAGGTACAAACCAGGAGAAGAACACCCCGCCTCCAGGGAAAACCCTGCCCATGAACACCCAGAGCCGCACTTTTTACAGTCACTAAAAGGTGGAAACAACCCACACATTCATCAGGGGATGAATACAAAAGGAAATAATATTCCACACCACGGAATAGTATTCAGCCACGAAAAAAGAATGGGTACTGTCCCTGCTCCAACGCAGAGAAACCTTGAAAACATCACGCTAAGTGAATAAAGCCAGACACTGAGGGTCCGTTTGATGTGATTCCAGAATAGGCAGACCCGTAGGCTGAAAGGGTCAGTGATCGGGACTGACCGGGTGATACCTAAACAGGAAGGTTTCTTTTTGAGACGGTCAGCGCGTTCTAAAACTGACCCATTTCTTGGAGTATATTAAAATGTAAAGAATCGTGCACTCTAAACCTCTCACTCAGAAAAAAAATATTAAAAAGCAAGAAGTTCTGAGTTCACTGAGGCTGGCCAACACGGGGTCAGGTACAGCAAGAGGAGGCGACCCGGGGGCCCTCTGCCGCCCCCCGAGGGCAGAGGAGAAGCCCTCGCTCAGGAGTGGGGTCCAGCTGGAAGGGCCCAGGGGAGCCAGGGGCCTCTCAACACTGGGCCGACGGACCCCCACCTGAAACCAGTCCCCACCCAGCGCCTGGGGGGCCTCGGGCAGCAGAGGGCAAACTCGGGGGAAGGTTCCTTCGAGGGTGGACGAGGCACAGGGTCCTCAGAGGAGGGGCTCTGAGTGCAGGGGCTGAAACGGAGGCCCTGATCTCCCTGGGAACAGCAGGGAAGGGACAGGTGCGGGCTCAGGCTCCAGGACACTCCCGGGCAGGGGACAGAGGACCAGAAGGCTGAGGGCAGCGGTCCAGGCCGGTCCTCTAAGAGCCCGAGCCCCGCCCAGGACAAAGCTCAGCCAGGACTGCAGTCCTCAACGCCCTCCTCCCAGGACCCTGGGGACGGGTCCCCTCCACCCACCTCCAGGGACCCTCAAGCCCTCACATCGGGCCGCAGTGACCCGTGCGGCTCCTCTTTAGGCTGAGTCACCTCTGGGTCTCTCCCAGCGCCTCCCGCGGCACTAGTGCTGGGTGGACAGCGTCCCCCGCACCCTCAGGAATGAAGACGGGGAGGTCCACCCACGTCCAGCACAGACGCAAGGACTTTTCAGATATTTGTGATGGAGACTGACAACTCCCCAGATGCAGACCCCTACGGAGGGCGGCCCCCGAGAAAGGGCAGTGTGCACCCCACTGGGTCAGTCCTCCCCTGGCCTTTCCTGGTAATATCCACAGCGCCAGCTGCTGTGAGCTCGTGTAGACGGGAGTCGAGTGTCATGGGCACACGGACGCCGCATGTGGACACCGGGTGTCGGGGACACTGCGTGAATACAGAGGGAGCTGCGGGTTTGCTCCTGCCCTCGTGGGACCAGGAAGGTGAGGATGTCCTTCCTTGTCCCCTCCTAGATGTGGGGACTGGCCTGGGTGTGTCCAACACCAACCCGCGGCGCTGGGACGAAGCCCTGGCCCGGCTCACGCGGGCGGGAAGGAGGTTCTGGGCCTCATCTCAGCCTCCTTCACCTGTGCGCCCCCACAGCTCTGCCCCTGGTCGCAGGGCGTCCCGGGCACAGCGCAGCTGCTCACTGACCTCGGTGGTGGGAAGGGGTCCTGGGGCCAAGCAGTGCGCCCCTGTGGGCCTGGGGGCCTGGGGCAGCCCTGGGTGGGGGTCCCCAGCTTCGGTTTTCTGAGGGGGCTCTCGGTGGGAACTGGGAGGAGGTGAGGGGAGCAGGTGGGACGGGGAGGACGCAAGAGAGACGTGGTGGGCGGAGGCCGGGCCTCGGCCCTGCGTGGGGGTAGCCCTCAGACCTGCCCTGCCCCCTGGCCAGGGCAGGCCCTCATCCCAGAGCCCCTCGGTCACTCTCTGGGGTGGACCTCAGGAGAGGGGGGGGGGCTAACCTCCCAGGGGCTCGTCACTGGTTTTGGACAATGTGAAACCGAGTCCTTAGCAGCCCCCACGCACTGCAGCCGGGGAACAAGTCCACGCCCACTAATGGTGACCCGGCGTGGTTCCAGGAGTGCCACGTTAGAAGTTCCACCTTCGCTGGGACCTCTGTACACCACTCCCTGCCCACATCACCCCTATTAGGGTAGATCATTTTTTCTTTGATTCTGGGGACTGATCCCCAGGCCTCAGACATGTAGGCAGGCAGGCAAGCACCCTGCACCCTCAGACCTCAACTCATTTTTGGGGGGTACAGGGGATTGAACTCAGGGGGGCACTGGGCCACTGAGCCACATCCCCCACCCTACTTTGCATTTTGTTCAGAGACAGGGTCTCACTGAGTCGCTTAGAGCACTGCGTTTGCTGAGGCTGGCTTTGGACTCGCCATCCTCCTGCCGCAGCCTCCTGAGCGCTGAGATTTCAGGGTGCGCCCTGTGCCCGGCCTCAATTCACCTTTAGCTGTGAATTCCGCAGATGGAGAATCACACCACGGCCAAGTGGAAGCCATTTAAATAACACGCTTTAAAACAAATACGGCGTATCCAGGTTTTCACACGGTCTGGCCTCCACAACTCAGTTCCAAATACCTTCAGCTGCAGGGGCTACTGCAGGGAGAGGACACAGCCGCCCTGACCCCTCTCTCCCGGCCAACCTGCAGCCCGGTCCCAGCTCACCGAGGCGCGTGGCCTTCTGGACCCCTCCCCCAGGGCTGCTGAAGGCTGGGTGCCTGGGGCTGCGATGGCCAGCTCAGCGGTGACCGTCACCTGGTCCCTGTGCCTGCCGGCCCCTGCCACCTCACATACCATGGGACCTCGTGGCCAATGTGCAGCTCTGAAGTGACCTGGGGTCAGGAAGCTTCCCCAGGGAATGGGAGGGACTCTGGACGGAGAGCTCACTCACGAGAGGTCGAGCCTGGGCAGGGAGAGGAAGGAAGGAAGGAGGAAGCCGCCGGCAGGGCGCTAGAGCTGGACCAACTGAGGCCGGCCGCAGCCCGAAGGCCAAGGGGGAGCGGGGGGCGGGGGGAGCCCAGAGCAGCCAGACCCTGGGCCTGGGGACCGCAGGACCCCACCCCGCCCCCGAGAGTCTGCCGTCCTTCCTCGCAGGTGGGGGCTGGGACTGGCGCTTTGTAAAGCTCCCGGCCACCGGATGGCAGCCAGCAAGGACGTCGGGGGGCAGATGGCGAAGACCCGGGTCTTCTTTTTCCTTCTTCATTTTAGGAGGGACTGAGACTACCCAGGAGTCCTCAGTGAGCTGAGCAAGAGTCACCAGGCCTGCCCTCTGCACGGTCCACCTGGTAGGAAGTGGGCGCAGGACAGGGTGGCTGTAGGGACAGTGGTCACGGAGCTGGTGCAGTTGTCAATGCAAAAGACGGAGGTGGCCACAGTAAAGAGAAGACGCGAATCCAGAGACACCAAGGCAGGGGGCCGTCCCGGCCTGCGGTGGCGTTCACTGAGGACTGTCACGGGGGGCCTCTTTCAGATCTCAGGCTGCTGACCATCCACCTGGAGGTCAGGACACTTTCCACATTAATAAGAGGACTCAATGTGGTCCCCTTGCCACATGTGACTCAAAAAAAAGTCACATCATGTGAGGATCTACGTGTCTTCGTAAAGGGACAGAAGGCGCGGGGAAAGCGGGGTTCGTGCCATCGCGTCCCCCAGGACCTTCGAGGGCTGAGACCGCCGACTTTGCAGGAGGGACGTGCAGGATGCCCACCAGAACTTCCGCAGTGAAGGAATATTCTGGGCCCCAGAGACCAGGATGATCCGGAGGAGAGGAAGACGCTGATGTTTCCTGGGAATCACAGGAGCCACATCCAACAGAGCCCAGGGGCCTCACGCAGCCCTAGAGCAGGGGTGAGAAGGGTCTGCCTCACGGGCGCTGTCCTCTTCCACCAGGTCCCGCCAGTGGCCGGGAAACTGCTCTGCTGCGGAGAGGCTCCGGCGGTACAACGTGAGTCACCCCCACGGTGACACGGACGGACGTCGAGGCCCTCCTCCTCCCTGAAGGACCCACTTAGAGCCGCGTGAGCCGGGTCTCCCGGGTCCTCGCGTTCCCTCTGAAGCCCTGGACTCCCGTTCCCGGTGGTCTCCCAGAGGCCTCCCCTGCACCTAACAGCACCCATGGACACACCCAAGGGAGCCCACTGCCCTCTTCTCCAGACCAGGGTTAACATCTGTGGACATTGTGAGGTTCCTGGGGGACCGTCCATGGGACCCTCACTGTCCCTACTGCTCCTGTCCAGAGCCTCCACCTCACGATCCATCCGCCTGCCGCGGCCACACTCAGTCTACAGGTCGGCCCGCCACCCTGGGAAAGCTGGCGTGTCCCCAGGCTGGGAGGAGTGGCTTGTTCAGTGGGGTCTGGCACAGAGGGGACTCAGGCACAGTCTCCTGTCCCAGACAGGACGGGCGTCCCCTCACCCACTGGGCACCCCTGGCTCTCACCAGAGGCCACCACGCTCATCTACCGGCCACCCTTCCAAGCACTGTTCCTCGCGCACACACACAAGGCGTGCAGGCCAGGAAGGTTCATTTTTATGTAAATGGTGCCTTTTCCACACACAGTTGACACACACTGATTTTTTTAGCTCAGCAAGGCCACACAGCTGTTTCCATATGGCCCCCAAGGTGAAGCGAGTTTCCATGGTTACGCAGGTGGCTGACCCTGGAGTCCTCGCCGTGGTGGGGCAGGGAGACTACCCTGTCTAGAGGCTGCAGGAGTGTCGTGCTCCCCTGAAACCGCGGGTGGTGGCCGGTCCTGGAGCGCTCATCCTGATGCTCCTCGGCCCTTTACTGGACTACACCTTCCTTTGAAGACCGGGAAGTCCTGCTTGGATTGTTAGAGTCTCCATCAAAGTGGGCCGGCCGCCTCTCCGCCTGCAGACCACAGGTCCTCAGGCCACTTGTACCTGCTGACATGGACATGTCATCTCCTCTGACCCTCAGGGCAGCAGCAAGGGCCAGGGGCAGAGGAGGACCTGCATCAGAGACTCTCAGAAGCTAAGCCAAGCCACAGGTCTCCGTCTAGAGCTGACCCCAGGGGCCTCTTGGGTGGGGAGCCAAAGACCTCTCCAGATCAGACCCCTGGTGGAAGGTATGGAATGTGTACACTCCAGTCCTCATTAGACACCGTCTCCCTGGTGCCTATTAAGGAAATTCTTCAAATACTTACAAAATGTCAAGTGTAAAACTCAACATTCACGGGAACTTAGGCAGGAGTATTTGTGAAACCCAGGGTTTCTGCGCCGTTTACATGTATTTCTCAAATGTCCATCAAGAAAAATACGTTAATTAATATATTCTTTTCTAATGTTCCACTTCAGACCTTTAAAAATCATCTTGGGTGCCACCAATAATGACACCCCTTGGGAAACATTCATTAAAATAAGATTAATGAAGCCTGGTGGGATGGCACAGGCCTGTCATCCCAGCAGCTCGGGAGGCTGAGGCAGGAGGATCTCAAGTTCAAAGCCAGCATCAGCCATGATGAGGCACTGAGCAACCCAGTGAGACTCTGTCTCTAAATAAAATATAAAAAAGGGCTGGGGATGTGGCTCAAGCGGTAGCGCGCTCGCCTGCCATGCGTGCGGCCCGGGTTTGATCCTCAGCACCACATACCAACAAAGACGTTGTGTCCACCGATAACTAAAAAATAAATATTAAAATTCTCTCTCTCTCTCTCTCTCTCTCTCTCTCTCTCTCTCTCTCTCTCTCTCTCTCCTCTCTCTTTAAAAAAAAAAAAAAAAGGGCTGGGGCTGTGGCTCAGTGGTTGAGTGCCCCTGAGTTCAATCCCTATTACCTCCAAAACAATTTTTAAAAATAAGATTAATGAGATCCTTGGGATCCTATTTACTAACTGAAAAAGATATTTAATTTTTTTTCCTTCTAAGGAAAGACAGTTCACGGGAGAAGTTTGTGATTAGCACACAAGAAAAAGCATCTCAAGCGAGGGACTCTGCTATAGGAAACGTCCTGCAGTTCAGACCAGGAGCCCGCGTAGGGAGGGACTCTTGGCCAGTCTCGATGCCCTGCATGGTGAGGGCCACTTATGTCCCAGGTTTCTGAGGGCGAATATATGCCAACATCACTTGCTGATGCCTCCCTCCGTTCTGGACCCAGAGTCCCAGGAAGCTTCTGGAAGCTGATGTCGTCCAGCCTGTCCATGGAGGGCAGGACCTGCAGCAGCCCCTCCTCCCCTTGGTCCCAGAGGTCAACTGAAGGCCGCCTTCCCAAGAAAGGTAAGGGCCAGGGATTCAGGTTCTGGCACCCATCGAAGCTCTTTGCCCACCTTGTCCTAGGGTGTCAGCACGGAGATCCAGCAGCCTGGACAGATGGTCGCTCACCCTGGGGACCTAGGGCTGGGATCCCCACCTCCCCAGCCTCTGGGCTCCTCAGCGGGGTGAGCCCTCCACCCAGGTCCGGCCCTGGGTCTGCTGCCAACTCCCTGTGGATGCCGCACAGCTCATTCCACTTCTGAGGGTCCCCAGCCACCAGACTGGGACTTCCTAAGGTCCTTATGTCCCCCAGTTCCCCAGCCCATGGCTGCCCTGAATGCTCCCTCTCGCCCTCTCGCCCTTCCTGCGCTGCCCCGTCCCGGGCTGGGCTGCCAGGAGGAGTCCGAGGGACTCTGTCGTCACCGCCAGCCCCCGCCCTGGGCATCGGGTTACAGCGGGGCTCCACTCTCGTTGGGTGGCAGCGCTGCCTCTGATATTTTTAGACAAGCCCCTGGGCCTGGCCTAACAAGAGCCAGATGCATCCGATTCCCGATTCCCGCCAGAGCCCTGCCAAAACGGCACCCTCTGGGCAACTTCTGCACAGAGCCAGAGTCCCCGGCCACAGGCGGGGACAGGAGGGAGCCTCCTTGTCGCACTACCCCACACCTAGCCCCCTGCCTTCCGGAGACAAGCGGAAGCCACCAGCGCCAGTTCTTTCTAGGATGCCAACTGCCCTTTCCCCCAATCCAGCCGCCGTCAGTCACCTACTCTCCCAACCCTGTCACTGTCTCACACACACACACACACACACACACACACACACACACACACACACTCTCCTCATGGCCAGTACCTGGGACCCCAGCCCACCTTTGGGTGATGACTGCCACCACCTCCACCCTCGGGGGCTCCCTGTGGCTCCCCTCCCCCAGGGCTAAAGCCTATGTCCAGGCCCCACTTGGCCAAGAGCTGGGCATGAGCCAGGTGCTGCCCCCCCACTCCCTGAGCTGCCCCCCCCTCCCCTGCAAGGTACTGGATTCCCGCCTCCCAAACACACCTCCACACCTAGTGGGCAGTCTGAGGCCAGGCCTCTGGCCGGCAAAGTATTCGTGTGTGTTTGTCTGACAGATTTCCCTTTCTGGCCATGTCTACTGGAGAGTGGTCATGACAAAGAAAGGGACTTCCGTGGGCCCCACCGGCCAGGGAGGCACAGAGTAGAGGACAGGGTGGGGAGGCCGCGTCTAGGCCTGGGCGGAAAAACACTGGTCCTCCAGGTGCACTACCTGTGCTGGAGACCCAGAACTACCTGTGCTGTCACAGGCCCGGGTGGAGGTCCCGCGTTGAGACACTGGGGCAGAAGCCGGAAAAAGAAACCCAGGTGTGATTTCTGGTGTGTGGGGCGCTTAGTGGATGCACCTTGTATTTACAATTAAGAGGCCCAATCTGGGGCAGCGCCAGCCTGAGGGGGGCCCTCCCCTGTGGGTGGGGCCGCAGCCCCAGCTCAACCCCTTGGCTCCTGCTTCCTGGCCCTCCCTCCCTCCCGGCCCGCTGGCCACCTACAGGGCTTCCAACACAAACACCCTTCCCTGGATGGCAGGCTCACCCAGTTCTCCTCTTGAGGGACACAAGAGGCTCCAGGCACCCTGGCCTGCTCTGCCTGGCCTCCAGCCTCTTCTCCGCGGGGGCGGTGGGAAAACAGGTTCCGCGCCTCCCTGCCACTCCACGCCCTGCCGGGCTGTGGGCTGGGCATCTACCCGCGAGCGCCTGCGGATATCTGCGCCCTGTTTCCCCGCACCCCACCCCGTTCCCACGCGCACCAAGGCCTGGCCAGGCCGGAAAGAGGGGGGCTGGAGGGGAGGCAGGTGGGGCTCCTGGCCCTGAGTACTGCTTGGCCAGGCTTGGCCACCTGTGGCGGAGAGGCTCCTGGGGACAGCGGAGCGCACGCCTCCCCAGGAAGCCGGGAGGGGCAGGGGAGGGGGCAGCCCACCGCTCACCTCCGCTCTGCCGGGCTGACTCCTGGGCACACTGCGCCTTCCGCGCCCTCCATCCCTTCCCCATCTGGAGGCAAAGTTCCAGGGACAGGTGGCCACCGACGCCGCCTGGGTCCTGGAATTCCTATTGGACTCAAGTGCCGAGGTGTGGCCTCAGGTGTGCCCCCCCCCCCCCCCCCCCCGGTGGTAACATGCAGTAAATATCTTAACCCCGTGTTGGTGTCCAATCGGCTTGAAACACGCCTACAAAGTCGTGTGACCATTACCTCTGTCTATACCCAGAACTTTGTCATCCTCCCCAACAGATATCCTGAACCCCACAAACAAGGGCCCGCGCTCCGAGCCGCCGACGTCACCCACTTTCCTTAACCAGGAATCTGCGGGCTCCAGGGCCCGGACGTGGAACCACACGGCGGACTTCTGAGGTCTCCGAGCCTCTCACCCGGGCACCCACAGCTTGGGAGGGGACAGCGCTGCGGGGCTAGCTTCCTCCCCAAAGCTGGGTCCTGGAGGGGAAGCCTGGCTCTGTAGGGGCTCCCTGGGGCCCCAGGGTTCCGCGTCACCCCCACACGACGACCTCAGAGCTCTCCGTGGGGTGTTTAAGTCTCTGGATCTGGGGGACGTAGGGTCCACACCCGAGTTCTAGCAGGTTCCGCTGGAATCCACGGGCAGGGCACTCCCCCTACAGCCCTTCAACCCTGGGGTGGTGGACCAGCGGAGGGAAGTGTCACAGCCTCCGCCACCGCCACGGACCCCAGGAGGTCGATCCCTGCCGCAGGGGGGCGCGACGGGGCCGCGCCGGGGCCGCAGGGCGCGCAGCCCGCGAGGACGCCGACTCCGCCCGGCGCCGTCGTGCCCCGCCCGGCTCCTGGCGGCTGGGTCGCGCTGGGGTCCCACCCGGGGCGTGGGGAGTGCCCCGGACTCCGGGCTGAGGCTGGCGGGGGTGAGGGGCGCCGCCCTGACTCCTCCCCGAACTTTTCCCGCCCGCCTCGGCGCAAAGGCGAAGGCAGCTGTCCGGGGTGGCCAGCCGGGCGGGTCGGGGGCAGTAGTGGACCTCAGGCCCCTGGGTGCTCCCGGCTCCTCCCTGCCCCTACCCGTCCCCGGGCCTTTCTCGGTCCCTAAAGAGGACGATCGCGCCGGCGGCCCAGGGCGCACGCGGCCCGCAGCCCCGGGGTCACCCGCGCCCTGCTCGCGGTTCCGGAGGCACCACTCACCGGACGCTGGCGGCGGCGCTGGCGGCTGGACCGACGCGCGGGCTGGGCGCGAGGGGAGGCGGCCGCGCGGTTTTGAAGCTCTGGGCAGGACGCGCGCCGCCCTCCTCCCTCGGCGCCGCGCCGAGCCTCCTCTCGCGGCCCCCTCCTTCCAGCCGCCTCCCGCGGTGATGTCAGGGCCCGGGAGCCAGTGGGCGGGACCTCGGGAGGCGGGGGACCCGAGGGGAGGGCCGGCCGCGCCCCCGGCCCCGCCGCCTCCCGGCCACGCGGCGGCCAAGTTTGGGGCGGAGTCGGGGCTGTGCGGCCGGGACCGCGAGAAGGGACAGCTCCGGGCGCGGGACGTCCGGGCGGCGCCCTCCCGCGGGTCGCCCGCTCCCGCCCTCGGTCCTCGGGCTTCTCCCCTTTCCCTCCCTTCCTTCGGGTGGGGAGTCCCGGAATCCCCTGGAATCCGGCGCCTTCTTTGGCATCCCCCGTCCCGCGCTTTTGGAACTTGGTGAACTTGTTTTCTTGGTTCTG
This sequence comes from Ictidomys tridecemlineatus, assembly GCF_052094955.1. NCBI lineage: Eukaryota > Metazoa > Chordata > Mammalia > Rodentia > Sciuridae > Ictidomys > Ictidomys tridecemlineatus. The sequence goes on from NC_135486.1 coordinate 143,713,801, forward strand.
GGGGCGGAATCCAGGGGGGCGCCACCACTGAGGGACATCCCAGACCTTTCCGGGTTTTTATTTTTATTTTAAGAAGCCTGGCTAAAGTACCCGGGCTGGTCTCGAACTCGCCATCCTCCTGGAATCACCAGCGTCGCCACCGCGCCCCGGGGCAGAGGACTTGATCTCACCTGCCTCGGTTGCCCTTTCTGGAAATGGGAGTCAGCAGAGTCCCTTCCTTGCGCCGTGTGTAGCTGGAAGAGCTCACGATGGGAAGTTCACAGGTACCACCTGCCCGGCTCCGAGTTGGGCTCTGAAGGTTAAGCACCATTACTGTCTCAGGCCGAGGTCCAGGAATGAGTGTGAAGGTCTCTCCACTCTCCTCCATTCACTCCGGGCGCCAAAACACACACACACACACACACACACACGTCACAAAAAATCACGCCCCATGTTTTGGACCCACCCCTGAAAATGACATCAAAAGACTGCCTTTGTTTCCAGCCTCAGTTTCCCCACCGGGAAGTCCAGGGCTGGTGGGCTGGGAGGCTCTTGGGAGGATGAGGAAGGAGGCCAGGGTGGGGTCCGAGCCCATCGTGTGTGTTGAAAGGCGTATTTTAAAAATTGAAGAACTTCCAAAGCTGGGTCAGAACATACTGCAGCACATGGAAAATGTCATGGGTTGACGCTATTGGACAAACTCAGGCACACCAGGCAACCGGTTTATGCTGCTGGCAAGAGAATGCGAACACCTTTTTAAGAAATACGACTTACTGAGGCTGGGGTTGTGGCTCAGCGATCGAGCACACGTCTAGCACGTGTGAGGCCCTGGGTTTGATCCTCAGCACCCCATAAAAATAAATTAAAAAAATAAAGGTATGGTGTCCAACTCCTTGTAAAAAATAAATATTTTTTAAAAATCTTTAAAACAAAAAAGAAAAGAAGTACGATTTATTGCATAATAGTGTGGTCTGGCCGGGACGCTGTGTGTAAATTTTCTGATGAGCATCTCTTTTTTATCCTTGAGGAGCTTGGTGGGCGGGCCTCACTGGGTCGAAACCAGAAATCCTGGGGGGATTTGAGACCCCCTCCAAAGGGTCATCCCACCTGCAGGCCCTGAGCTTGCTCAGTTAGTCTGGGGTCTCCTTCGCCAAGTCCCTTTTAATTGCATGGACTCTCGTCCCCCAAGTGAGATTCTTTGGGTCTGAAGAGGTGCAGGAAGGTGTGAATTTGAACATGGACCTGCTTGGACAGTGGTTCCTGCCTGTCCGGTGGCCACCTGGACAACCCAAAGCGAAAGTCCAGGAGGAGAGAGTAGGTGGGCTTCTGCCATGTGCTGAGTATCACCTTCAACGTAGCACAGAGCCCTGCTGAAGAGTCACCCGGTTTTATCCATGAAGAAACTGAGGCATCTGCAAGGCCACCTGCCCAAAGGCCCTGCGCCAGTGACCCAGTGTGGACGGGCACCTGGACGACCGCCTACCGACCTGCCGCCTGAGCCGCTTACTGTCCGCTGTTTCTCTGGAAGTCAACTGTTTATTTTAATAGATTTATTTAAAGGGAAATCCAGTATTGCCAAGGAAACCAGGGCTATCCATCAAAAAGAGAAGAGAAACTCACACATAGAAACGTCATCCCAATAAAAGGGCATTGGTGAGACACGTCCTGTCGCCTGAGGTGTGCCATCTGTGAAAAGGCACATCGACGAGGTGTAGAAGCGCCACAGAGGACTCTTCCTCCTGTTGTCAGAGGGGAAGGTGCTCTGCTCGGTGACTCAGAGCCAGCCACTGCTCCTGGCCCTGGGCCCCGGGGCCTCCTGCTGGTGGGTGTGTCCTTCACAGGGAAGCACCTGCCCACACACCTGGACGCCTCCCCAGGACCAGGTGAAGGAAGGAGCAGACCCATTGCCCCTCCCTGTTTCCGAGTGCTCTTGGGAGCCTCCCTATTCCCCTTATTTTCTCTTTAAACATGTTCCTGTCTCTCCAATGAGACTGGAGGCAGAGACCTCCCAACACCACCTTGGATCCCTGCTCCGGATGTTTCCATATAATAAACTTGAAACCTCCCCCTGGTGAGGGGGAGATAAAAGTGTGTCGGATGGGGTTCTGGCCCCCAAACCTCAGCCCCTGTAGGAGCTGAGTGTGTCCCCATCCTAGCCAGAGCCGCCTGGAGGACAGAGCCCATCCCCCACCCCTTGATCTTGAACCTGGCCATGTGACTCAGTTCGGCCACCAGGCCCATGACACACACACAAAGACGGGGAAGGCACTTGGGCGGTGGGCTGCCCTCTTGCACCATTGCCGTTTCCATGAGCAGAACACACAGCTGGTAGCCACTGGCCCCCGGAAATGAAAGGCACAGACAGCAGAGCTCCACCGGGCTGGGAGGGCCTGGCCTTGTGGGAAGCCCTGGCCTGCAGAACCTCTGTCCGGGGCACAGAATTGCTCCGGCCGAGCTACAGACAGGTGAGTGGGAAGCACGTGCTTCTTGCTGTGTGCCCCGAGGTTTCATGGCTGTTTGTTACACAGCCAGAGCTGACTGAAGGGTCTTCTTACTTGGAGACGGTGTGCATTTGAAGGTGTGGAGGGCCATGGAGAAGGCTGGGGCTGGGGGGCGTTGGCTTAGGTTTGGGGAAAGAAGATAATTGAGGGTGCAGAGATCCCTGAGTGTGCTTCTGTGTAGCACCTTTCAGAGTTCTGCCACTTTGACCTAGCTGATCCTGTTGGCTCTTCTTACGTTTCTGTTCTCAGAAGAAATGATGGAGTCATCCAGGCCTGGGGACAGCGTGACAAGTCTCCGAGTTGTAGCAGGATAAATCCCGGGGGAGAAAGTGTGGGTTCTTGTCAAGAAGGATGGGGAGGGGCTGGGCTGGGGCTCCGCGGTAGCGCACTTGCCTGGCATGTGAGAGGCGCTGGGTTCGATTCTCAGCACTGCACAGAAAGACATAAATAAAATACGTGTCTCTCAACAACTAAAAAACATATTTAAAAAAAGAAGGATGGAGCAGTAAAGAAAATATGATCAAAGTCTCTAGGTCATCGTGGGCACGGATCAAATATGAACGCCACCAACCTCAGGTCCGTGGTTGGTGACTCCTGACGGGCACCGGGGGTCTACTGACTTCCATCCAGGGCCATGTCCTTTGCTAACAGGCTGGGGAGGGGCTGGTGTGATGGCCCTGCCCCCTGTACTCATGCCCTTGTGAAGTCCCATTCCCTCGGGAAGGAGCGAGCAACTAGGGGCTGCACCTAACCCTTGCTTTAATGCCCAGACTGAAGTCATGAGCTCTCACCTTCCTAGTGATGCTCCACAGCACGGTGACTCTGTGACTTCAGGTCACTGCCCGACTCTGTTGCCTGGTGGGATTGCGCGTCTGCGTGGAGCATCTGCCGTGTTAGAGAACCACGTGATACAGAGTCAAGGGTCTCTCCGGCCAGCACCACCAGGAGCTGCAGCCTGCAGCCCCACAGCCTGCTCCACCACTGTGCCAACACCAGCGAGCCAGGTGAGCTCGAAGCATGGCCTTCCCCGGCGGAGCCTTCGGATGAGACCCCAGCTCTGGCCAACACCTGGACCAGAGCCTGTGGGAAACCCGAGGCAAGGACCCAGCTAAGCCGTGCCTAGACTCCTGCCCACAGAAGCTGTGAGACAGTAAGTGTGAGCTGCTGTCAGCTGCTAAATTGTGGGGTCATTTGTTACGCAGCAGTGGGTAACTAACATGCAAACTTAGAATCAACCTTAGTGCCTTAAATGGGGGGGGGCGGGTTCTAGCTGTAGCCCCAGGGCTGGGTTATCTGTGGTAGAAAGAGGTCCCCACATCTGGTGGCTGACACATCTTGCTCCTGGTGTATGTGGACTGGGTTGATGGGACCATGTGCCTGTAGCCTCTTTATTCCAGGACACAGGCTGATGGAGCAGGCTCTATCTGGAGTGTTCCTGGCCTCAGGGAAGAGGGAGGCTGAGGAGGACCACGCACCAGTTAGTCAAAGCTTCTGCCCGCTCACGTTTCAGGGGCAAAGCCAACCACGAGACCAAGAACAAGATTCTGCCCTAGTCCTGGCACAGGGCTCATCTCCCAGGATCCAGCACCGTCTGAGGTGGGCCCGCAGCCTGGCGCTCCTGGAGGTGGGGGTGAGCAATTCCTAAGGCCTCCCAGCCCCTGGCAGCAGGATCCTCCATGAGGGCTCCCGGGAGACCCGGGTGTGGAAGCCACAGGAGCCCAGCGCTGGGCCAACTCCCATCCACACCCCAGCCAGCCGCGCTTCTGCCCATGGCCCCGGAGAGACCCTCGGGCAGCCCCTGAGTCTCTGCGCCCCCAGAGCAGGGCCTGAGGAAGGGGCTCTCCTGGGGCCACAGAGTGGGTTGGGGCGGGACGGGGACGGTGGTGTCCAGCCACACGAGAAACCCTGGTGTCCCCGGCTCACACCTGGTCCCTAATTCCTTCCCTGAGTCGGGGACAGAGCCAAAGTTTAGGATCCGACTCTTCTGCCTCCTCTCCTCACTGATAGAATGGCCACCCACAACCACGGCCAGGAAACCTCTGCAGACAGGAGAAGGCCCCCACACAGTCGGCCCCACCTGCGGCTGCCCCGGGCCTTCCGCCAAGGATCCCGCTTTTCTCACTTTGAGTCCAAAAGCGCTTCCAGGGCGGCTCCCCTGCCCCCACTGCACCCTGAGAAACCAGCACCCCAGAGCGGCCTGAGAACCCAGCACCCCAGAGCGCCCTGAGAACCCAGCACCCCAGAGCGCCCTGAGAACCCAGCACCCCACTGCACCCTGAGAACCCGGCACCCCACTGCGCCCTGAGAACCCGGCACCCCACTGCGCCCTGAGAACCCAGACCCCACTGCACCCTGAGAACCCAGACCCCACTGCACCCTGAGAACCCGGCACCCCACTGCACCCTGAGAACCCGGCACCCAACTGCGCCCTGAGAACCCGGCACCCCACTGCACCCTGAGAACCCAGACCCCACTGCACCCTGAGAACCCAGACCCCACTGCACCCTGAGAACCCGGCACCCCACTGCACCCTGAGAACCCGGCACCCCACTGCACCCTGAGAACCCAGACCCCACTGCACCCTGAGAACCTGGACCCCACTGCGCCCTGAGAACCCGGACCCCACTGCGCCCTGAAAACCCAGACCCCACTGCACCCTGAGAACCCAGACCCCACTGCGCCCTGAGAACCCCGCACCCCACTGCACCCTGAGAACCCGGACCCCACTGCACCCTGAGAACCCGGACCCCACTGCACCCTGAGAACCCAGACCCCACTGCACCCTGAGAACCCGGCACCCCACTGCACCCTGAGAACCCGGCACCCCACTGCGCCCTGAGAACCCAGACCCCACTGCACCCTGAGAACCCAGACCCCACTGCACCCTGAGAACCCAGACCCCACTGCACCCTGAGATCCCGCACCCCAGAGCGCGAGGGCTTGGAGCAGAGCTCCCGACTGAGGTCCTCGGGTGGGGGAGGGAGAGTGGCCCAGTGGCCTGGGGTGGGACAGAGTTGGAGGCTTGGTCTCAGCTGTCGTTGCCACTTTTCCATAAAGTCTAAAAATTCAGCCAAGAGAAGAGCGAGGAGGAGGAGGAGGAGGAGGAGGAGGAGGAGGAGGAGGAGGAGGAGGAGTGATGACAGCATCAACATGGTTCCCCTGACCCAGGACAGAGCTGGTGACCAGAGTCCAGGAGCACAGAACCCCCAGGCCCTGGGGAAGCCCCCGGATCCTGTCGGGGCTCCTCCTTGTCCTCGAAGGCCATCCGTGTGACCAAGTCACCACGGGCTCCCGGTCTCATCAGGACCCGGGGCACCACAGGGCCGGGCCCCAGGCTCTCCAGTGGGAATGGCCTGAAAGACGGTCAGAAGGCAAACAGGGAGTGGGGGTCTCCCTCCTCCTCCACCCCACCACCACCCAAGCGTGGGGACCCCGGGGCTTACAGGAGGGGGGCCTCAGGTGTCCCCCAGCACGCCGGGAGGGTGGAGGCCAGGAGGGTGGAGGCCGGGAGGGTGGAGGCCGAGAAACGGGGAATAGGAGGGCTGGGGAGAGCGTCCCTGGGGTTAGTAATGTCCCCAGGGTGGGTCCCCGGTGCCCGGGACCTCAGCTCCATCATAAATACTCTACCTGCGGCCTATGAGGCCGTCCTTTGTACTTCTCTAAATACTTTTAATTTTTCATAACAAAATCCTCCCCTTCCTTCCTTTGTGCCGAACAATTGTTCAGGAAAATGGTGTTTTCCGATCCCTCACTTAAGGCCCACTGAGCGGGGGTCTCCTGCGAGCCGTCCGCTGCGGCTCTGAGGCAGGGAACCAACTTGTCCCAACCTCTGAGTCTCATGGAACTTGCCAACGAAGCCTGTTCTGCTTGTTATCCTGCTCGACACGGTAGGTGTGGTGTTCTTCTTCCCGAGGTTCCTGGGTCTCTGTGGGGTGAGTTGTCTCTCAGGCTAAAAGGCCACGGAAACAGCCCTCACACAAGCAGCCTCTGGCCAACGGGCGAATCCCGCTCAGAACCCGCCCGACCGCGAGTCTGTACAGACGTTTGGTCTGAGGAAGGAGGGACACTGCCCTTTCCCGTGGGAGCCACCCATGACCCCTCAGTTCCGAATTCCAAGACTAACAGAGAGGACCCGGAAACCCTTTGCATTTATTTATTTATTTTTGGTGGGGATTGAGCTCAGGGGACTTAACCACTGAGCCACATCCCCAGCCTTCTTTTACTTTATTTAGAGACAGGGTCTCGCCGAGTTGCTAAGTTGCTGAGGCTGGTTTCCACTTGTGATCCTCCTGCCTCCGCCTCCCGAGCCGCAGGATTATAGGCGTGAGCCGCGGGATCAGGCTGAGACCTAGAAATTCTTGACCAGTCCTGGCTTCCAGGAGGAGGTATTTAACCACTCTGGCCAAACTAGACTCCCTTTGACAGTCTGGGATTCCGTCCCCAGGTGACATTAAAATCCTTCTGCACACAGCCATTTTGTTTGCTCTTGCCCATTCCTCCCTGTTCATTTTTCCCTGACAGATTAGTGTCCTGGAAGAGACAGGCTTGGCCTCCAGATTCTGGCTTCTGCCTCCAGCAGCCCACACAGAATAGGTATTCGGTCAGGGGACTTCTCTTCCTTAACACTTGCATTAGTCTTTTGTTGTTGTTGTTGATACTGTAATGAAATACTTGAGGCCAGGTAACTTATGAAGAAAAGAGGTCTCAAAACAAGAAAGACAGGAAGGAGGGAAGGAGGGAGGGAGAAAGAAGGTTTTTTCCTTAAGCTCCCAGGGCAGGGCCTGGTGCTGGTATCAGCTCAGCTCTGGCAAAGGCCCCATGAAGCCAGAGTGTGGGAAGGAGCCTGGCTCAGTTCTTTAATAACAACCTTCTCATAGAAACTGACTGGGGTCCCATGAGCACTGACCTATCCCTTCCCGGGCAGCACCCTATGACCTTCCGCTAGGCTCCCCGCAAAGGTCCCACCACCACCTAACATGGCCACACTGGGGACCAAGCTTCCAACACACCAGCTCCTGGTGACGAGCCACAGGAGACCACAGTGACCTGTTCCCACTCTGCAGTGTACTTGTTAGGCTCCTCGTGTATACACTTCTCACTCCGTGCCTGAATTCCCTAACAGAACCCAGCTTCCTGGCAGCAGAGGCGGGGTCTACCAGCGTCCGACGCACAGTGGGTGCTTTATGAGGGTTTCCCTGGTCTCCACGGTGCTTCATGAAACAGGGCAAGGTTCTCCCTCAAAGCAGGGTCAGAGGTGGCTCCCCCTGCAGGACACGTGGCCTGTGCAGATAGGAGAGAAGACACAACCCCAAGCCAGCTCATGGCTTAGGGAGCAGTCCCTGGGCGGACGTCACCCTGACCCTTGGCTGGGAGCCCCCAAACTAGCAGCCGGGCGCAGGAGTACTGGGGTCAGTGAATAGTGGCTGACTGACTGGACGGAGGCCCTGGAGGCGGGGTCCCACATGTCTGCCAACTCTTTGGCACTCGGTCCGTGCAGGGGTTCACAGTCGTCAGTGTCTGGTCAACCACGGGGTAAGGCGGAGGTGACTGTGTGGCTTCCAGCCAGGTCGGGAAGGACCCCGCGGCTCAGCTGAGGTCCCTGGGGCGGGCTCCTGAGCTCGGACGGGCACCGAGCAGAGACGAGCCGGCTCCTGCCTCCCGGAGTTGACGGTGGTGGGTGCCGGCCACTGGGCTGGCCGTCACTGCTCACTAAGGCAGGACCCTGAGGGACAGCCAGCACACAGAGCCGTCCCAGGGCGCTGGGACGGGCAGCCCCTAATAGAGAGAACTAAATAACCCCTCAGCTAACCAGGAATGCGTTGGCGTGACCACGTGCCAGGAAGGAAGGGGCACTCGCGCTCTGGGGGCCTGTGGTGGGGCACTGGCTCCCCCAGGACATCAGGGAGGGCTTCCCTGAGGAGGCGGTGCTAGAGCCTGGGCCTGACGCCTGGCGGGAAAGTAGGGGTCGGCCTGGAAAAGGGGGGAGAAGAGGGGCCGGAAGAGTGCCCGGGCGAGGGCCGTGGGGGGAGCAGGGGTAGGAGGACGCCTGGCGGCTAGACGGGCCGAGCCGGGATGAGACTCCACGGTCAAGTGACGGGCAGGGGACCGGGTCCAGGGGTGATGGGGTATCACGGAAGGCTCCCTGGGGGAGCTGGGGTGGGCACAGCGGGCAGCGCCAGGGAAACCAGGAGTCCCAGCGGCACGCGCATGTTAGGAGGGTGCTAGAGAGGACCCAGGGGGGCCACAGGGCCCTGGGGTGGGGGACGTCTACAGAAAGGACCCACTTACAGGGGTCTGGAGAGCCGGGCCAGGGGGAGTGGGCACCTGTCGGGCCAGAGGGAGTGGGCACCTGTCGGGCCAGAGGGAGTGGGCACCTGTCGGGGTCAGAGGGAGTGGGCACCTGTCGGGTCAGATGTGGAGGGCACCTGTCGGGGTCAGATGTGGAGGGCACCTGTCGGGGTCAGATGTGGAGGGCACCTGTCGGGTCAGATGTGGAGGGCACCTGTCGGGTCAGATGTGGAGGGCACCTGTCGGGGTCAGATGTGGAGGGCACCTGTCGGGGCCAGAGGGAGTGGGCACCTGTCGGGTCAGATGTGGAGGGCACCTGTCGGGGTCAGATGTGGAGGGCACCTGTCGGGTCAGATGTGGGGGGCACCTGTCGGGTCAGATGTGGGGGGCACCTGTCGGGGTCAGATGTGGAGGGCACCTGTCGGGGTCAGATGTGGAGGGCACCTGTCGGGTCAGATGTGGGGGGCACCTGTCGGGGTCAGATGTGGAGGGCACCTGTCGGGGTCAGATGTGGAGGGCACCTGTCGGGTCAGATGTGGAGGGCACCTGTCGGGGCCAGAGGGAGTGGGCACCTGTCGGGCCAGAGGGAGTGGGCACCTGTCGGGGTCAGATGGAGTGGGCACCTGTCGGGTCAGATGTGGGGGGCACCTGTCGGGGTCAGATGTGGAGGGCACCTGTCGGGGTCAGATGTGGAGGGCACCTGTCGGGTCAGATGTGGAGGGCACCTGTCGGGGTCAGATGTGGAGGGCACCTGTCGGGGTCAGATGTGGGGGGCACCTGTCGGGGTCAGATGTGGAGGGCACCTGTCGGGGTCAGATGGAGTGGGCACCTGTCGGGGTCAGATGTGGAGGACACCTGTCGGGGTCAGATGTGGAGGGCACCTGTCGGGGTCAGATGGAGTGGGCACCTGTCGGGTCAGATGTGGAGGGCACCTGTCGGGGTCAGATGTGGAGGGCACCTGTCGGGTCAGATGTGGAGGGCACCTGTCGGGGTCAGATGTGGAGGGCACCTGTCGGGGTCAGATGGAGTGGGCACCTGTCGGGGTCAGATGTGGAGGGCACCTGTCGGGGTCAGATGTGGTGGGCACCTGTCGGGGTCAGATGGAGTGGGCACCTGTCGGGGTCAGATGTGGAGGGCACCTGTCGGGTCAGATGTGGGGGGCACCTGTCGGGGTCAGATGTGGAGGGCACCTGTCGGGGTCAGATGTGGAGGGCACCTGTCGGGTCAGATGTGGGGGGCACCTGTCGGGGTCAGATGTGGAGGGCACCTGTCGGGTCAGATGTGGAGGGCACCTGTCGGGTCAGATGTGGGGGGCACCTGTCGGGGTCAGATGTGGAGGACACCTGTCGGGGTCAGATGGAGTGGGCACCTGTCGGGTCAGATGTGGAGGGCACCTGTCGGGTCAGATGTGGGGGGCACCTGTCGGGGTCAGATGTGGAGGACACCTGTCGGGGTCAGATGTGGAGGGCACCTGTCGGGGTCAGATGTGGAGGGCACCTGTCGGGGTCAGATGTGGAGGGCACCTGTCGGGTCAGATGTGGAGGGCACCTGTCGGGGTCAGATGTGGAGGGCACCTGTCGGGGTCAGATGTGGGGGACACCTGTCGGGGTCAGATGTGGAGGACACCTGTCGGGGTCAGATGTGGAGGGCACCTGTCGGGGTCAGATGTGGAGGGCACCTGTCGGGTCAGATGTGGGGGGCACCTGTCGGGGTCAGATGTGGAGGGCACCTGTCGGGGTCAGATGTGGGGGGCACCTGTCGGGTCAGATGTGGAGGGCACCTGTCGGGGTCAGATGTGGAGGGCACCTGTCGGGGTCAGATGTGGGGGGCACCTGTCGGGTCAGATGTGGAGGGCACCTGTCGGGTCAGATGTGGAGGGCACCTGTCGGGTCAGATGTGGAGGGCACCTGTCGGGGTCAGATGTGGAGGACACCTGTCGGGTCAGATGTGGGGGGCACCTGTCGGGGTCAGATGTGGAGGGCACCTGTCGGGGTCAGATGTGGAGGGCACCTGTCGGGGTCAGATGTGGGGGGCACCTGTCGGGGTCAGATGTGGAGGGCACCTGTCGGGTCAGATGTGGGGGGCACCTGTCGGGGTCAGATGTGGAGGGCACCTGTCGGGGTCAGATGTGGTGGGCACCTGTCGGGGTCAGATGTGGAGGGCACCTGTCGGGTCAGATGTGGAGGGCACCTGTCGGGGTCAGATGGAGTGGGCACCTGTCGGGTCAGATGTGGAGGGCACCTGTCGGGTCAGATGTGGAGGGCACCTGTCGGGTCAGATGTGGAGGGCACCTGTCGGGGTCAGATGTGGAGGGCACCTGTCGGGGTCAGATGTGGAGGGCACCTGTCGGGGTCAGATGTGGTGGGCACCTGTCGGGGTCAGATGTGGTGGGCACCTGTCGGGGTCAGATGTGGGGGGCACCTGTCGGGTCAGATGTGGAGGGCACCTGTCGGGGCCAGATGTGGAGGACACCTGTCGGGGCCAGATGTGGAGGGCACCTGTCGGGTCAGATGTGGAGGGCACCTGTCGGGTCAGATGGAGTGGGCACCTGTCGGGCCAGATGGAGTGGGCACCTGTCGGGTCAGATGTGGAGGACACCTGTCGGGGTCAGATGTGGGGGGCACCTGTCGGGGTCAGATGTGGAGGGCACCTGTCGGGGTCAGATGTGGAGGGCACCTGTCGGGGTCAGATGTGGGGGGCACCTGTCGGGTCAGATGTGGAGGGCACCTGTCGGGTCAGATGTGGGGGGCACCTGTCGGGGTCAGATGTGGAGGGCACCTGTCGGGGTCAGATGTGGGGGGCACCTGTCGGGGTCAGATGTGGGGGGCACCTGTCGGGTCAGATGTGGGGGGCACCTGTCGGGGTCAGATGGAGTGGGCACCTGTCGGGGTCAGATGTGGAGGGCACCTGTCGGGGTCAGATGGAGTGGGCACCTGTCGGGGTCAGATGGAGTGGGCACCTGTCGGGGTCAGATGTGGGGGGCACCTGTCGGGTCAGATGTGGGGGGCACCTGTCGGGTCAGATGTGGGGGACACCTGTCGGGGTCAGATGTGGGGGGCACCTGTCGGGGTCAGATGTGGAGGGCACCTGTCGGGGTCAGATGTGGGGGGCACCTGTCGGGGTCAGATGTGGAGGACACCTGTCGGGGTCAGATGTGGAGGGCACCTGTCGGGGTCAGATGTGGAGGACACCTGTCGGGTCAGATGTGGAGGGCACCTGTCGGGTCAGATGTGGAGGGCACCTGTCGGGTCAGATGTGGGGGGCACCTGTCGGGGTCAGATGTGGAGGACACCTGTCGGGGTCAGATGGAGTGGGCACCTGTCGGGGTCAGATGTGGAGGGCACCTGTCGGGTCAGATGTGGGGGGCACCTGTCGGGTCAGATGTGGGGGGCACCTGTCGGGTCAGATGTGGAGGGCACCTGTCGGGTCAGATGTGGAGGGCACCTGTCGGGGTCAGATGTGGTGGGCACCTGTCGGGGTCAGATGGAGTGGGCACCTGTCGGGGTCAGATGTGGAGGGCACCTGTCGGGTCAGATGTGGGGGGCACCTGTCGGGTCAGATGTGGGGGGCACCTGTCGGGGTCAGATGTGGAGGGCACCTGTCGGGTCAGATGTGGAGGGCACCTGTCGGGTCAGATGTGGGGGGCACCTGTCGGGGTCAGATGTGGAGGACACCTGTCGGGGTCAGATGTGGAGGGCACCTGTCGGGGTCAGATGGAGTGGGCACCTGTCGGGTCAGATGTGGAGGGCACCTGTCGGGTCAGATGTGGGGGGCACCTGTCGGGGTCAGATGTGGAGGACACCTGTCGGGGTCAGATGTGGAGGGCACCTGTCGGGGTCAGATGTGGAGGGCACCTGTCGGGGTCAGATGTGGAGGGCACCTGTCGGGTCAGATGTGGAGGGCACCTGTCGGGGTCAGATGTGGAGGGCACCTGTCGGGGTCAGATGTGGGGGACACCTGTCGGGGTCAGATGTGGAGGACACCTGTCGGGGTCAGATGTGGAGGGCACCTGTCGGGGTCAGATGTGGAGGGCACCTGTCGGGTCAGATGTGGAGGGCACCTGTCGGGGTCAGATGTGGAGGGCACCTGTCGGGGTCAGATGTGGGGGGCACCTGTCGGGTCAGATGTGGAGGGCACCTGTCGGGGTCAGATGTGGAGGGCACCTGTCGGGGTCAGATGTGGGGGGCACCTGTCGGGTCAGATGTGGAGGGCACCTGTCGGGTCAGATGTGGAGGGCACCTGTCGGGTCAGATGTGGAGGGCACCTGTCGGGGTCAGATGTGGAGGACACCTGTCGGGTCAGATGTGGGGGGCACCTGTCGGGGTCAGATGTGGAGGGCACCTGTCGGGGTCAGATGTGGTGGGCACCTGTCGGGGTCAGATGTGGAGGGCACCTGTCGGGTCAGATGTGGAGGGCACCTGTCGGGGTCAGATGGAGTGGGCACCTGTCGGGTCAGATGTGGAGGGCACCTGTCGGGTCAGATGTGGAGGGCACCTGTCGGGTCAGATGTGGAGGGCACCTGTCGGGGTCAGATGTGGAGGGCACCTGTCGGGGTCAGATGTGGAGGGCACCTGTCGGGGTCAGATGTGGTGGGCACCTGTCGGGGTCAGATGTGGTGGGCACCTGTCGGGGTCAGATGTGGGGGGCACCTGTCGGGTCAGATGTGGAGGGCACCTGTCGGGGCCAGATGTGGAGGACACCTGTCGGGGCCAGATGTGGAGGGCACCTGTCGGGTCAGATGTGGAGGGCACCTGTCGGGTCAGATGGAGTGGGCACCTGTCGGGCCAGATGGAGTGGGCACCTGTCGGGTCAGATGTGGAGGACACCTGTCGGGGTCAGATGTGGGGGGCACCTGTCGGGGTCAGATGTGGGGGGCACCTGTCGGGGTCAGATGTGGGGGGCACCTGTCGGGGTCAGATGTGGGGGGCACCTGTCGGGGTCAGATGTGGGGGGCACCTGTCGGGGTCAGATGTGGGGGGCACCTGTCGGGGTCAGATGTGGTGGGCACCTGTCGGGGTCAGATGTGGGGGGCACCTGTCGGGGTCAGATGTGGGGGGCACCTGTCGGGGTCAGATGTGGGGGGCACCTGTCGGGTCAGATGTGGGGGGCACCTGTCGGGGTCAGATGTGGAGGGCACCTGTCGGGGTCAGATGTGGAGGGCACCTGTCGGGTCAGATGTGGAGGGCACCTGTCGGGGCCAGAGGGAGTGGGCACCTGTCGGGGTCAGATGTGGGGGGCACCTGTCGGGGTCAGATGTGGGGGGCACCTGTCGGGGTCAGATGTGGGGGGCACCTGTCGGGTCAGATGTGGGGGGCACCTGTCGGGGTCAGATGTGGAGGGCACCTGTCGGGGTCAGATGGAGTGGGCACCTGTCGGGGTCAGATGGAGTGGGCACCTGTCGGGGTCAGATGTGGAGGGCACCTGTCGGGGTCAGATGTGGTGGGCACCTGTCGGGGTCAGATGTGGAGGGCACCTGTCGGGGTCAGATGTGGAGGGCACCTGTCGGGGTCAGATGTGGAGGGCACCTGTCGGGGTCAGATGTGGAGGGCACCTGTCGGGGCCAGGTGTGGGAGGCACCTGTCTCGGCCAGGTGTGGAGGGCTGGCGTGGCCCGGGCACGGCTGCTGATGCGCATGTTTCTTAGAAGCAGAAGCTGAGGGGGACTGGACCCTGGAGACCCGGCCTCCATTCAGGCCATAAAGATGGGTTTTCTGGGCCACTGTGGGCTGCATTTTGATAATGGACAGTTGGTCAGAAGAGCATCCAGGGGACAGGAGGTCCCGGAACACCTGGTCCTGTGCGGAGCCCGTGAATGTCCTCTGCCTCTGTGGCTTGCGGAGGGAGGCTACTGCCGCGGTGATCAAAGGAGACACAATGGAGCTCACCCCCGGGACATGAGAGCTACGGAGACGCAGGAGGAAGGCCCATAACTGAACCCGCGGTCACCTGGAGTCCACTCCCAAAGGCGCCGAGCGTAGGTGCAGCCCAGGAGTCTGCGTATGTAGAAGGCTCTGCCCCCGGCCCAGTGGTTGTGGTGGGGGACAGACGCGTGTCGAGAAACTCTGCTTTAGTCCTGGAGGAACATGGGACTGGGAACTCATCCAGATGGGACGTGCTGACCCCAGGCGGAACGGTGACTGGCACCTGGCAGGGCCCCTTGGCCCACAGAGGACCACCCAGGCCCACAGGGGACCCCGGGGGTACCGTTAGCTGTAAAGCTCCTGGACCTCTGGTTGCATCTATCAGGCGCTAGACAGGACCTTGGTAAGTCCTCGGGTGCAGAGGGGGACGGGGCTGTCCCTGAGACAGTGAAGCTCACCCACCGGAGCAGCCAGGCCAGGGGTGCCAACCGGGCGTGCGTGGAGCCCGGGGCTTGGGGAGGGAGGTGAGGGGTGGCATCTGCAGCCCTGCGACAGCCCCCCGCCTCCCGGGAGAGACCCTGGGCGAAGCTCGGCCCAGCTGTGCTGAGGCCCAGGGTCTGACAGACAGGTCCTTGGGGCCTGCCGCCCTGGGCCTGCGGCTGTGCAGCTCGGTTCTGGAGCCCCCTCGGTTCCGTGCTCCCTGCAGTTTCCCCTCCTCCTTCGTCAACCCTTTTTGGGTTTCTGTGACCCCTCCCTCACTTCTGAGCAGTGGGAAAGGAGACCCTGCGTGTTGGGGCGGAGGATCAGCAGGACAGACTTCCCCTGGGTCATTGCTCCTCCAAGTGAGGTCCACGGCCCACAGCCTCGGCACCTCTGGAAAGTCGTGGAAATGCCGATTCCCAGGCCCTGCCCAGACTCACTGAACCAGAGTCACCGCGTGACTCACCAGCCACCGCTGCCCTCATTCCTCCGTTCAGCCACCGAGAGCCTCCAGCCCGGCCCCAGGTTAAGGCTGGCCACAGGGGTGGACGGCGTGGTCCTTGTTCCCTAGTGGGGGCAGCCTGGTGAAGGAGCCAGGACGGATGAGTAAAGAGCACACAGTCACAGTCACGGCGACCACTACTCAGGGGCAGGGAGGACAAAGGTGTGGACGTGTTGGACGATGACCGGCAGGCCAGGAGAGGGTGCTGAGCAGACGGGACACTTCAGGGTCTGAGGGAAGGAAGGGACTTGGGATGCCCAGGGACGGCCTCTCAGGAGACGTGATTTTCAGCTTGGGAGATAGGTGGTCCTTGAAGACAGAGAAGATTCTAGAAGGGGCACCAACCGTGGTGTAGGAGCACCCTGAGAACTGGCAGCTGAAGTCCCCAGCGCAGGCGGTAAGGCCCCTGGTGAAGAGGTCAGCACCAAGCTCTCCAGGGACTGGCTCCAGCTCTTCCAAAGGCACCGGGGTCCCCTCCCCTGGCCCCAGGTCAGCACGGCACACGGGACGTCTGCCGAGGTCCCCCGGGCCACGCCTCGCTCCTGTCGACGTCAATCCATGACTGTAATCATCCCGAGAGCCCGAGAGTGAGACTGGGGAAGATCGAGGACCGAGGGGCTCTGTTTCGTGATTTCCAAGGTGGCTTCTGAGCCCTGCCTTCCCAGCTCCTCACCCTCGTCCACCGCCCCGTCCTGCTGGTGAGGCCACCTGAGGTGGGGTCCCTGTGGCTCTCCTCCCTGCTCACCACACTGCCCCTGCCCGGAGCAGGAGCCTTGGGCAGGAGCTGTGGGCAGGGGGCTATGGGCAGGAGCCATGGGCAGGAGGCCGTGGGCAGGAGGCCGTGGGCAGGGGGCTGTGGGCAGGAGCTGTGGGCAGGAGCCGTGGGCAGGAGCCGTGGGCAGGAGGCCGTGGGCAGGAGCCGTGGGCAGGAGGCCGTGGGCAGGAGGCCGTGGGCAGGAGCTGTGGGCAGGAGGCCGTGGGCAGGAGGCCGTGGGCAGGAGCTGTGGGCAGGGGGCCGTGGGCAGGGGGCCGTGGGCAGGAGCCGTGGGCAGGAGGCCGTGGGCAGGAGCCGTGGGCAGGAGCCGTGGGCAGGAGCCGTGGGCAGGAGGCCGTGGGCAGGAGGCTGTGGGTAGGAGCTGTGGGCAGGAGCCGTGGGCAGGGGGACGTGGGCAGGAGCTGCAGACAGACAGGGAAGCTGGAGAGGTGAGAGAAGGGACCACGGTGTCCACAGCAAGGTGCTCCCTGGGGAGGGCCAGAGGGCGCCTGGTAGAGATGCCAGCATGGCCCCCCACCTCGCTGAGCCCTCCTCTCTGGGGAAGTGGCCGGCGGAGCCCAGGTGACCGTGACCAGGCGAGTTGAAGAAACGCCATGTGGAAGGCACGGGTCCAGAGGAGGGGCCTGGTCGCTCAAGGTCGTGTGGCAGCTCAGGGGCCAGCACAGGTGAGAGCCAAACACTTTTCCTGATCTTCACAGATTCTCCCTTATTCTGGCTGGTTTCAACTTTTTTTTTCTTTTTAAATCATCAGAATCTTTTTTTTTAAGCAGATTTTTAAATGTTGTGCAGAATAAAATATAATCAGAGTGCAGAATAAAATATAATCAGATCTAAGGAGGGGACGGTGGGCCCGTAGCAGGGCTGCGTTGATCGCTGTCGAGTGAGGGGAACCCGGACTGTCTCCTCTCCAGGGAGAGCCGCGGGGCTGGTGCAGGGCTGGTGCAGGGCTGGTGCAGGGGCTGGTGCAGGGGCTGGTGCAGGGCTGGTGCAGGGGCTGGTGCAGGGGCTGGTGCAGGGCTGGTGCAGGGGCTGGTGCAGGGGCTGGTGCAGGGGCTGGTGCAGGGCTGGTGCAGGGGCTGGTGCAGGGCTGGTGCAGGGCTGGTGCAGGGCTGGTGCAGGGGCTGGTGCAGGGGCTGGTGCAGGGCTGGTGCAGGGGCTGGTGCAGGGGCTGGTGCAGGGGCTGGTGCAGGGTTGGTGCAGGGGCTGGTGCAGGGCTGGTGCAGGGCTGGTGCAGGGGCTGGTGCAGGGGCTGGTGCAGGGCTGGTGCAGGGGCTGGTGCAGAGGCTGGTGCAGGGCTGGTGCAGGGGCTGGTGCAGGGCTGGTGCAGGGCTGGTGCAGGGGCTGGTGCAGGGCTGGTGCAGGGGCTGGTGCAGGGGCTGGTGCAGGGCTGGTGCAGGGGCTGGTGCAGGGGCTGGTGCAGGGCTGGTGCAGGGGCTGGTGCAGGGGCTGGTGCAGGGCTGGTGCAGGGCTGGTGCAGGGGCTGGTGCAGGGCTGGTGCAGGGGCTGGTGCAGGGGCTGGTGCAGGGCTGGTGCAGGGGCTGGTGCAGGGGCTGGTGCAGGGGCTGGTGCAGGGGCTGGTGCAGGGCTGGTGCAGGGGCTGGTGCAGGGGCTGGTGCAGGGCTGGTGCAGGGCTGGTGCAGGGGCTGGTGCAGGGCTGGTGCAGGGGCTGGTGCAGGGCTGGTGCAGGGCTGGTGCAGGGCTGGTGCAGGGGCTGGTGCAGGGCTGGTGCAGGGGCTGGTGCAGGGCTGGTGCAGGGGCTGGTGCAGGGGCTGGTGCAGGGCTGGTGCAGGGGCTGGTGCAGGGGCTGGTGCAGGGCTGGTGCAGGGGCTGGTGCAGGGGCTGGTGCAGGGCTGGTGCAGGGGCTGGTGCAGGGGCTGGTGCAGGGCTGGTGCAGGGCTGGTGCAGGGGCTGGTGCAGGGGCTGGTGCAGGGCTGGTGCAGGGCTGGTGCAGGGGCTGGTGTAGGGCTGGTGCAGGGGCTGGTGCAGGGCTGGTGCAGGGCTGGTGCAGGGGCTGGTGCAGGGCTGGT
The DNA here is from genome assembly GCF_052094955.1 of Ictidomys tridecemlineatus. NCBI lineage: Eukaryota > Metazoa > Chordata > Mammalia > Rodentia > Sciuridae > Ictidomys > Ictidomys tridecemlineatus. The sequence goes on from NC_135486.1 coordinate 143,732,213, forward strand.
GCAGGGGCTGGTGCAGGGGCTGGTGCAGGGCTGGTGCAGGGCTGGTGCAGGGGCTGGTGCAGGGCTGGTGCAGGGCTGGTGCAGGGGCTGGTCAGGCAGCAGCCTCCAGATAGGGCTGGAACAATGGTTTGCTCTGGTTCTGTTTATTTTTGCAGCTTCCTCCCATTCAGACACCGTTCTGGCTTTCTCTGTTTAGGGCTGGACCGTGGCTCAGTGGTTTAATATGTGCCTAACACGCCCCTGGGTTCCACCCCAGCCTCCCTCCCCTCAAAAACGAGGGGAAACCATTTTCATATAAATTTAAGTTAAAAACACATGTTTTTCCTTCTTCCTTTTAATGAAGTGAGATTAAGGGTCAGCCATCTTTTTCTGTAAGGAGCCGGGGAGCAAATACCTTTAGCTCTGCGGCTGCTCAGCCTGGACCACGGCGGCGTGTTCCCATGATGCTTCCCTGCAGAACAGTCTTGGGATCAAGGTCCCGTCCAGACCCTACTCTAGGACAAACCTCGGGGACAGACAGCGTGGGCGGTGAACGTGGGCCTCTTGGGCACAGCCACAGACCTGTGGCACATCTGCTGATGCTGTCCCTTGCAGACAACAAAGAGTCCCCAAGGCAGAGGGTCCCCAAGGAAATTTGCTCAGGGACTTTAATCCCCTCCTTCCTCTGTGTCCAACGCCAACTGGCAGATGCCCCCCAGGGCCTCAGCAAGTCCCCTGTGCCCCTCCATCTGCCTGCTACACCGCCAGCCCAGGCCCCGCGAGGACTGACTTTTCAGGCTGCCACTGGTTGAATGTTCCCAGTGGGGACCCCTTGGTCCTTCTCTCATCAGCTAGAGCCAGCCTTCGCCAGCTTGGCTGGAGCCGCCGCCAGCCTTCCAGGGGAACCTAGCTGGGGGGGAGAAAGAGGAAGAGTCCTGGGCTGGGTCTGCCCTCAGCTTCCCGCAGCTCCTCCCCGTGCTGATGAGTGAGCACCTACTACGTGCTGAAGACCTGCAGTGAGCTCCAGTCGACAGCTTAGGGAACTGAGGTTCAGGTAATGAAGCCGGTGCCGGAGCCAGACTCTAGGGTCTGAGGGCTCCTCCTCCTTAGGGACCCCCCAACTTGCTGCTGCGCCCTGGAGGCTTCTCTGCAGCCTCACCCACTGATCTCAGCCCAGGCCCCCGGCTCCGGGCTGCGCCTTTCCAGCCCAGAGGCTCCCACCTCCACCCGAGGGCGGTGCCCCTGGGAGCCCAGCTCGGCGCCCGCGCCTCCCCTCCCTGGTCCTGGAGCCGTGCGCGGTCTCCTGGGCTGGCCTCACGGGGTCGGCGCTGATGGACTGCAGACAGGGTGGGAGGCCAGGTCCCCCAGGAGGGCCTCCCGTGTTGGGGGCGGGGGTGTCGCTTCCCGGCTGGCACTGGCCCGACCCGTCGGACCGCACCACCCACATGCCAGCGGGGACCGTTGGGACGGGCAGGCGCAGGCCCGGGCTCGCCCGCCCCTCCCGCTGCCAGGGCCCTAGGCCTTCGGAGGCTTGTCCCTCCCCAGTGAGGGTCTCCCAGGAAGAGAGGCCAGGACTCTCCCAGATGCTGGGGGAGGGGAGGGAGGGGAGGGAGGGGAGCTTCACAGTGGGCTCCCTCCCTGCGCTGGTCACAGGGCTCTCCCCCGAAGCCCAGGTTCCTGTCCAGCACCCAGGGGCTCAGAGAAGTTGGCTCTGCCCCAGGGAAGGGAGGCTGGGCTGGTGAGCTCCGTGCAGCCTCCTCTCCTCTCCCTGGGCCTCACCCCGACATCTGGAGACAGGACAGAGCTCCCTCCCTGCGGTGCCCCCCACCCAGGAGGACCATCTGGGGCGGGTGCACCCCCTCATCCCATTGGTCCATTCACACTAATTTTTTTGGTTTTTTTTGTGTGTGTTTAGCACCAGCCAAGTGCCAGGGGCTCTGCTTGGCGCAGGGAGGCAGTGAGGCTGGACACCCCGAGAAGGGCTCTGTGGAGGCTTCTGTCACTCACTGACAGGGAGACGGACAAAAGAACCATAGCAAATAAGTTGGCGAAACCCCTAGAGCTGGCAACGCGTAGCTGCAGCGGAAGTGCAGCTGGCGGGTGAGGTAGACCCTGACCTGCCCAGGGCTTCATGGGCAGCAGGAAGGCCTCTCCCTGACGGAAGCTGTGATGACCAGGAGGAGGCACCGTGGAAGAAACAGCAAGTGCAAATGTCCTGGGGTGAGAACAGGCTGGCCTGCTGAGGGGTGGAAGGTGGCTGGACTGTGGAGTGGAGAAGTGGTAGGGAGTGAGGTGAGCAGGCGAGGCAGGGGCAGGCAGAGCCCTCTGAGGACCACCGTGCTGCTGGGGCTCCCAGCCCTGAGCTATGGCACCTGGCAGGCCGTGGAGGGGCCCACAGGCTGGCTGCCTTCCCCCTCACCCTGGTTTCCTGGGGCTGCAGATGGTGTGCAGGGTCGGTCTCATCAGCCTAGGTGGGTCACGTGCTCCTCCGTGGCCAGGCAAGGCTGTGTTGGACCTCCCCCACATCCACATGGATGGCCAAGGAGAATGCCTGGCAGAGAGAGGGACCAGATGTCCAGCCGGCTGTAGCCACAGCTGTGCGCGCCACGTGGCCTGGTCTCCCTGGTCTGACGGAGACTCGGGTCCTGTCCCTGGGTCCGAGCCTCCCCGACCCCCAACCTCTGTGACATGTCCCAGACGAGAGTCATAAACAGCATCATTCCTGGGACTACGGGAATGTGACTTTCTTAGTTGGAGCTGGACACAGGCCCTTACCTCATTTACTTATTTCTATGTGCTGCTGAGGATGGAACCCAGGGCCTCGCGGGTGCTAGGCTCCACCGCTGAGCCCCAGCCCCAGCCCCAGGAACGCAGGGTGGGTGCTCGCCCACTGAGCCACATACTCAGTCCCGCTTTAAAACACTTTTTTATTTAGAGACGTGGTCTCACTGCGGCTGAGGCTGCTTTGAACCTGTGATGCTCCTGCCTCGGCCTCCTGAGCCCCTGGGGTCACAGGTGGGCCGCCACCCCGCCAGGAATCTGCCTTCTTAATAGAATCATAAGGAGAAAGGCTCCATCTTGCCCCACGGAGATGGAGATGAGGCGGTGGCACTTTGGGGTTGGGGCACCGAGTCTGGTGTGAGAAGAGGGGGCCTGGACCTGGGGCTTGGGGTCTTCCTCACTGTGGAGTCTGCTGCTTCCCTAAAGATTCAGCGGGGACCCCTTGTCCCTCAGCCCGTCCTCAGCCTTCTTGCCCCCAGGCCGGGGCAACCACAGTGTCCCCAGATGGACTTCTCCTCCTGGTGTGACCCAGCTGAGCAGTGGGCGTTCGGTCCCTGTTTCTCCGTAGACACACAGTACAGGCAGCCAGCTGGGCTCGGTCTCACGTGCTGTGTGACCTTGCCGGGCCTTGACCTCTCTGTGCCTTCATTGCTCATCTGTACAATGAGGCACTCCTGCTGCTCAGCGGGGTCCCTGCAGACTTGACTTCCCCTGGAGAGAGCACTTAGGGTGTTGATGGAGTATGCCCTTGGGGCTGGGGATGGGTCATTTCCAGGCCCGCCAGCGTCTGGCATGCACTTCAGGCTTTGCAGTGCTCTGTGGGTTTCTTCTGTCCATCTTCCAACTCTTCCTGAGCATTGGCCAGGCCCGGGCACTCAGGGGAACCTGGAGAGGTGCTCCTGGGGGCCCTACAGGGCCTGCCGCTCAGGGTCCGGGTCAGGTCAGGGCCAGCTCACCTGCAGGGCTGTTTGATTCCTAGAAAGAAAGAAAACTCCTGACCCTCAGGTTCCCTGGACAGAGAGCCCCCGCCCAAGCTGCCTGGCCCGGACTCCCCCCAGGAGGCCAGGAGCCGCCGGCCCTCAGCCCCGCCGAGCCCTGGCGCTGGCCTCAGCCCTGCCCAGCCCTGTCCGCTGGCCCCCTTCCCACTCCAGGGAGTGGCCAAGGCAGAAATCCGGCCCTGCCTGCCCCGGGCTGCCCACCACACTGTAATCTGCTCCAAGGGGAAGCCTTTTGTTTGGAAGGAAGTGGTGCAGAATGAGCGGTGGCCGGCGGCCCAGTGTGGACAGGGCTGGGCCTGGCTTCCAGGGTCAAGCTGAGAGCCAGAGGCTGAGATCCTGAGGAGCTAGGAGGCCCCCAGGCCATGGCTGGAGGATGGGGATTGAGGAGGCCGCTCTGCCTGGCCCGGGGCTTCCCAGAGTTTCTGGTTGGTGGCAGTTTGGGACACCTTGGAGACACCCAGGGGCCCTTGGAAGTGGGCCCGAGATCCACCTCTGGTCCGAGAGCCAGAAACAGGCATTTACAGGCTCAAAGGCTGTAACCCAGGCCGCTGGACCCTTTGGGACTCCCGGGGAAGACCAGGGCCCAGGAAGGTCTGGGGCGGACCAGAACGTTCCACCCTCCCTCTCCCCCTCCTTCACCTGGAACGTTCTTGTCCCGGCCCACCCTGTGACAGGAAGCAGGGAGTCGTCATCCACCTGGGATCTTGTGGGAGCTGCAGAGACCAGGACCCCACCTCTGGCAATTTAGGGGGGCCCTGGAGAGGGGCCCTGGTCCAAGTCCTTAGGGGAAACCTCCCAGGGACCCTCAGGTGCAGCCAGGGCTGAGCCCTGCTGCCTCACGGAGGCTCCAGCCCTGGGTTCGCTCCCGCGGTGGCCCTGTCACTCGGGGAGCCGGTGATGAGCCGCTGTCTGGCGCTGCCCTGGACCGTGAAGCCTGGCCACTGTGGTTCTTTCTAAAAGCTGCCCTGGGGGATTCGCAGCTCTCAAAGTCCCTTCTCCCAGGTGTGCACGTAGGGAAACCGAGGCCCGGGGAAAGGTGTGACTGGCCCAGGGTCCTGTGGCCAGCTAGTGGGCCAGGCGGAGCCCCAAGCCCAGACCCCAGAAGCCCAAGCAGGCTCAGCTCTGGAAAGGAGGCTTCGATGAAGCCACCGTGCACGTCTGGGGGACAGTGGCCGTCGGCGGGCGGCAGGCAGGATGGTAAGAACGACCCCAGACTCGCCTGGGCATCCCCAGAGCAGGGTGGGACCTGAGGCCCGTCACTCCAGCGACTGGCGCCTCCCTCGGCAAAAACGATGGGACAGTGGACAGGTGGACGGTGAGTCCACTAAAAGGGGGTGGACCTACCCGCGCCCCCGTTAGAAGTAAGGGGTGGAACGGGGCCAGAGCCCAGGGCGCTCGGAGGGGAGGCCAGTTGGGAGCCGAGGGTCACAGGACATAGCTGGGCAGTCAGGAGCTGTGCAGGAGGTCGATGACCGCCCGGCGCAGCCCTGACCGCGCAGAGGGCCCCAGAAACACACCACCCAAGCGGTCAGCTGGACTCCACCGCCTGCCCCTCAGGGCACCGGGATCCGTACACACGGTTTAGGTGGCGATTTTTAAAAGTAAAGACTTGTCTTCAGAGCAGGGGGTCTTCTCTGGCTGGTGGCAGAAGGAGAAGTCGGGGACCACTCCCTCTGGAGTCCCTGCGGTTTGAGCGACAGGCAGGAGCCAGGGGTTCGAGGCCAGCCTGGGCAACATGGTAGGACCCCGGTGCCAAGGAGAGCGACAGAGACCCGGGCAGGACCCTCCCTGGTGACTCTGGAGGCGGAGGAGCGGCCGCAGAAGACATCAGGAGAATTCCAGGAACAGAGGCGCCCTGACGCCGCCACGCAGTGGGGTCCTCAGACCCAGGGGACAGGCACCAGGGCTCTGCCGACAATCTGCATTTGGGAACAGCTTCTCCCCAGAGCCCCAGGGAAGAGGCCAGCCAGTGACCTCGAGAGGAGCCTTGTGAGACCAGGCAGAGACCCGAGCTCACCCCTGCCCGGGCTTGTGGCCTGCGGGCTGGGAGCTGCTGAGCCAGGTGTTTGCGCTGAGTTTGTGGGGACACGGTAGCCCTCCACCTGCTCCAGGCAGGACAGCTGCAGAGTCCTGACCAGAGAGCACCTGGCCAAGGAGGAGTGCAGGCCAGCGGGGCCAGGTGAGTGGCCAGAGAGGCTTCTCCAGGGGCACTGTGCCCACCCACACCTCCTGGTTCAAAGCCCCCAGAGCTGCTCCGTGCCCTGCCTGCAGTGGCTCCGCTGCCCCATGGGCTCCGCACGGCTGCAACCTTTCCCACAGTGCTCCGGCCTCCTGCATCTGCCTCCGTCACTCCCAAGTTCCCGGCTTCCTCCCCTCCGCTGCCCTGTCAGTCTGGAGCCCAGGACAGCACCTGGGCCCAACCTGCAGGTCTGGAAGGGAGTCACTGCCGCGAGCCCCCAGGGAGAAGAGACGCTGCCGGCCGCGAGCCCCAGAGCCAGCTGCCTCCTGGGGCAGCCCCTCCGCCCCCCAGGCCCCCCAGGTCCACCGAGGGACGCCGGGGACCACCAGACTTCAGCAGGACCACACCCACTGCCCGTCCCCCCAGCTCTGGCAGGTTACCCTGTGCCTCAGGAGGTCTGAGCTCAGAGAGACAAAGATAGCCGGGCAAGGTGGCACATGCCCGCGGGAACCCCAGCCATCAGCAGCAGAGGCAGAAGGATTGCAGACTCAGCAGCCCCAGCAATTGAGCAATACCCCTAGTGAGACTCTGCCCCAAATCAGAAAGGCTTCGGGGTGTGGCTGGCGGTAAAGTGCCCAGGGCTCAATCCCCAGGACCAAAATGAAAGCAAAAACCAAAGAGAGAGCTAAAGGGAAGGAGGCCAGGCCAGCAGCGGGACAGGTCCCAGGGCGTCCCCCGCAGCCTCCCAGCTCCAGGCTCCCGCAGCCACCTGGGTGGGGAGCGTCTGGCTGTTTTGATCACTGCCCCCACGACCAGCACTTCCCAGCAGGCAGCAAACACCTGGGTCTGCAGGTCCCGGCAGAGGCCAATGGCCACGCTGGTTCTGACCCTTCCTCTGGAGGCCGCGCTCAGCTTGGTGACCCAGAGTCTTGTTCGCACAGCTGGAGGGACGCGGGGCACCCTCTGGATACCAGCACCTGGATGCTGGCTGCCTTCAGGGCCCAGACCCTGCCCAGAGGCCACACGATGGAGCACTGGGGGCCCCCAGGACAATAGCCTGAGGTCATCTGTGTCCCCTGACAGGGGCCTGGGAGCCAGGAGTGGGCAGCTCCTCTGGCCCGAGGCCACTTGGCCGAGGTGTGTCCTTCCGGCCCTGCACCTGTGCCCTGGGCCCTCCCAGTTCTAGAGAAGCTTCTCTGGGTCAGGAGCATTTGCCAGCTCCACCCCTGTCACCACAATGCCACCTGGGCCTAGCGTCACTGAACCTTTCTGGAGATATTTGTCTTGTACCTTCCCCGTGTGGATTCCAGCCTCCGAGGAATGCCACTCGGGACCGAGGAGTGCTGCTGAGGGCCTCAAGTCTCTGGCCCAGCCTAGGGACAGCTGGCTTCGGTCCCCCAGGCATGCAGGGGTGGGGCCGCGATACTGTCCCTGCCCAGCACTCGGGAGATGGCAGCTCAGATGGCCCCGCCCGCCCCTCCCAGCCCTCGAGGAGGAGGGGATGAAACTGCTTCCCGTGGGCGGGGCCACTCGGTTTGTGGGGGTGGGGGTCAGGAATGCCCCAGCCCCCACGTGCACCCAGCAGGCACTCAGAGGTCTTCTAAGAACTCCTGTGTCCACAGCTGGGCTGGGCAGCACCCCAGCCTGCTCCCCGCCTTCGCCAGCGCGGCCTCGGGAGCCTGAAGCCTGGTCTGCGTGGCCCTGACCCCTCCAGGTTTGGAATGTCCCTGTTTACCATCAGTGTGAGGACGTCCCGTTCCCAGAGGGCTGCTGGGTCCCGTGGGGCACGGGCTGGGAGCAGGCCACACACAGAGCCGCCGGCCCCCTTCAGTGCCTGCTGCCCTGGAGACCCCAACCAGGCACGTCCTGGACAGTGGACCAGCCTGACCAGTGGGTACCAGGCAGCATGTACTGCAGCTGCAGGGGCTGGCTCCTCCCTGCTGGCCTCACGCCCCCACCCCATCCTCCAAGGACCTGCCTCTCATTCTGGGCCTCTGGTCACACGCTCTCCACCTGACAGGACCTCCCACCTCCCTCAGCCTCCACCTGGGCACACCCTGCTTTCCACGACCTCGGCTCCATATCTAGGTGACTGGCCTTGAGTCTAAGCCCCACCATTTCTGCTGAGCGGCCTTTGGGAAAGTTACTCAGCCTCTCTGTTTTCTCATGAGTGGAGTGCTGGGGGCATTTCTCCTATTTGTGGTCCAACTTGGAACATCTTTCCATTTCTGGAGATTTCCCGTCTCGGCCATGGGGTGACCTATGAATGGAGAGGTCAGCTCCGTTTCCCGGCCCCCGCTGATCACGGATCGGACGTGGCCTGTGAGACTTCCCTGAGAGGCCATTCCGTGGCGCACCCTCTTGTCTTTTGGCGGACCTGGTGGTAGAGACAGGTGGATCTTTGGGGACACCAGTGTTGCACGTTGGCTAAACGTCCCCCCACGGGGTGCTTGGTGGACCCCTCTAGTTCTTTTCTGTCTCCTTGCCCTGAATTCAGAGAGCGACCTAACATTTTTTTCAAGAAAATTCCTTTTCTGTTCAAACCAGCCGGAGTGGATTCTGTTATCTGCAGCTGAGACCCTTGGTGAGTCCTGAAGGCGAACTGTCGAGAGGGTCCTGGCGGGAGCACGCCTCCCCCAGGCTCCAGGGGCCCAGGTCGAAGCCCGCTCTCTGCGTACCTCTCTGGGATCTGGGGTGTGCAGCCTGTGGTCCCAGGGCACATGGCCTCGCCCCTTCCTCTCCCTAAGAAGCCCAATGCCCCGGGGCTCGCGGGTCCCGGTCAGCCTGGGTCATGCCCACCTCCCAGGTGAAACCCGCCGCCTGACCCACTGGACCTCCCTCGGCCTGCGCCGGGCTCTGATGGAGGACGCGCTGCAGGAGGTGCCTTGGTGGCCGGGCTCCTGTCCCCGTGGGGGGTGTGATCCGGGAGGTCCCTGACAGCTGGTGACCAGCCAGCCCTTTCATGTGGCTGCCATGTCCTCGGGCAGCCGCTGAGCCTTGGGGGGCCTCGTGGGGACAGGTCTTAGACCCCTCTGCCTGGCAGCCCCAGAGCTGAGGCACTGTCCCTTGAGCCTCCCGGCTTCCTGTTCACGGGCAGGGGCAGCGCTGGCCTCCAGGCCTCCTGGGAGGGACCTGCCGGGCACCGGGAGCCTTGGCCCAAACCGCGTCCAGTGGCCGCGCCCTTGAGGGGCCTCTTTTCATCTGCTCGTTAGTCACAGGTCACATGGAAGAGGACCCTCCTTGCTGTACTCAGGTAGGTCCCCATACTGGATGGAGCAGTGTCACCAAGTGCCCCTTGGAGGGTGGTGACTTGTGACAGCAGCCCTAGAGACGAAGACAGTTCCTTCTCGTGGCCTTGGTTACCAGCAGCCAACTTCACACCCTTCTTTCCCGGAACCTGGTGTTTGGAGCACCTCTAAGCGACAATCAGCCACGTGCCTGGTGCTGGGTGGCCACGTGGCCTGGGGAGGGGAGGCCCTTCTCCCACTGGACAGCCCGCTCTTGCTCTCCTGTGACGGGCGGTTGAGCACCTCCCTGGGGTGCTCCTATCTCAGGAAGTCGCCCAGGGCCTTCCTCCGAGGCCCAGCATTGGTCAGGACTTGAGCATTGGAGCAGGTTCCGGCAGCTCTGGTCCTGGGTGAGCTCGGATCCAGGATGGCCCCTCTTTCCAGGCCCATCCCTTACAGAGGCCGTGTTGGTCCGACCATGAAGGGCGCGTCTCCTCGCTTGCTGTCCGTGTGGCTGCCTGGTCGCCGGCTGGGAAGCCCAGTGCTTGTCTGCCAGCCTCCGTTCTCCATCACCAACCCGCCCTTTGGGGTGGGTGGTGGAGGGCTGAGGTGGGCGGCCCATCTGGGTCCCTGGGTGACCCCAGGCTAATTCCCTCTAAAGCCCGCCCCACCCTGAGGTCTGTTTGTCCAAACCTGTGCCACCAGCAGGGAAACAGGTTCTACTCAGACAGGCCCCTTCCGCCGCCCTAGGGAGGGGTTGGGCAGTCCTGGGGCTCCCAGGCCCAGAAACCCAGACGTGGGAAACACGGCGGGCGACACTGGGGACAGATGCCCCAGCTCAGCCCTGGAGACGTCTGAATCCAGGGAGTCAGGACGGACCCCGGGACCAAGGACCAGACTCAGCCTCCTTGGACGTGGTCCAGTGTCACCTACGAGGGCCACTCAGAGCCACCTCAGTGACCAGGGGTGAGGCACTGTTTCCCAAAGTGTGGTCCCAGGGTCACCAGAAGAGAAACCCTGGGGTTGAGAGAAACTTGGTGGAACCCAGTTGCTGGGCCTCAGGGAAGACCCCAATGGGAACCTCTGTGAAATGAGCCCGGGAAGCTGCGTTTGTTTTGTTTTGTTTTTTTTTGGGGGGGGGTGAACTCGGGGGCACTCGACCACTGAGCCACACCCCAGCCCTATTTTGCATTGTATTTAGAGACAGGGTCTCACTGAGTTGCTTTGCGCCTTGCCATGGCTGAGGCTGGCTTTGAACCTGCGATCCTCCTGCCTCAGCCTCCCGAGCTGCTGGAATTACAGGCCTGTGCTACGGCAAAATCATCTTTGGCATCGAATTCTTAATTTTCAAAAGTTTGTGAAGAAAGAGTGGAGGTGCCAGTTTGTGCTCTCATTTTTATGAAGCAATCGACCAGAATCCGACCACGTCACCATCTCGGAGCCAGAGGTAGATTTCCTCTCTTCTACTCAGCAAAACGCTCCCTTTCCTGATCCAAGCCATTCGTCCATGACCTTGGGCAAGTGACTTAGACCCTCGTCTCCTGTAAAATACAGCAGAGAAGAGCTCCTATGGCCTGGGCTTGCCGGGAGGGGGACGTGAACTAATTCTGAAGAGCACAGGGAGAGGAGCTCAGTAAACGTTGTCCTGTTGTTGTTATCAGCCAAAGCAGCTTGGAGCAAGGGCATTCTGAGTCTAAGTGCCCTCCACGTAGCCCCCTTGGAGTGTCCCGTTGCCTCCTGCTGCACCCTGGGTCCTCCCCGACCCTCTGCAGGCTCAACCGGAGGAGACCCTCTGCTTGGCACAGGCCACCAGCCAGTGGGAGCCCCACGATGCCCACACGGTCCTTGTGTGGTTGGTCAGGAAGCGGCCTCCCCCACACTGCTCAGAACCATAATTGCAAAGCGATTGTTCAAGACTAGGGGTGGGGGGCGGAACAGCGCAGGGTCCCGCTGAACAATACGGAGAGGAGGCCCCCAGCTGCCCAGAGGGACGGGAAGACTGGGCTGCGCGTGAGATGGTGAGTTCGAGGCCCTGCGGGGAACGGGAACCCAGAGCAAGCTGGTGACAGCTCAGCTCCTGGCTGTCCCCCCACCGTGCAGACCCACCGAGCTCACAGAGCTCCACCGCCTCGTGTGACATCCATCCCTGGCTGCCCAGGCTCTCAGGTGAAGTCTGAGCTGCTCCTGCCTCTGCGGACTGAGCTCTGAAGTGGACGCTGCCTGGAGCCCCCTTCACAAGACACGCTCTCTCCTGCTGCCCAGCTTGGACCTGCTGCAAAACCTCTTGTCTGACCTCCGTGACCTGCTGTCCTCCGTGACCTGCTGTCCTCCTTACAGCACCTTCCCGGGAAGCCTCCTGAGCGTCCTCAGGGGCAGCACCTGCCTGGGATGAGGAGGCGATTTCAGTTTACCTGGCCATGGACTCAGCTGTGGACCTTGGCTGTGGACACCGCCGTGGGCCACAGGGAGGCTGGGCCCCTGCTGCGTGCTGTTGGGTGAGCCTGGGCCCTAACCTTCGGGCTCCCCCACCTCTGGTGCCCTCCCGACCTTTATTTCCAACAAAAATCATCTCAAGTTCTCTGTTGCGGCTGCCCAGCCCCATGAGGGGTGCAGGGACCGGAGGCTCTCCTCTCCGAGGAGTGTTATGAGCTGAGCCCTGTCCCCCTCATGTCCAGATGCTGGAGCTCCAACCCCCAGAACCTCACAGTACGAGTGCACGGGGAGCTGGGGTCTGAGGGGTAAGTGGTTAAACACGGCCATCCGTGTGAGCTCTGTCCACTGCGACGTCCTTAGGGGCAGAGGACACTAGGCCGGCACACACAGGGGACCACATGTGAAGACACAGGGAGCAGACGGCGGCTACCAGCCGAGGACGGAGACCACAGAAGGCAGCGGCCCTGGGAGACCTTGACCTTGACCTTGGACTTCCAACCTCCACCACTATGGAGCTGAATTTCTGATGCCCAAGCTGCTCAGTCTGGGGTCCTTCGTCCCTAGCGAGTGATACAAGGAACTTAGGGTTCCAAGATGGAAGAAACCCACAGCCGCCATGGTCAAGGGCACTGTCACCTCCGCCCGCCCCTGGGAGAGACGGGAAGGACGGACCACGGAGGGCGCCACGGTCAGGGGCTGGGAGGAGCTGGCGAGGCTGAGCTGAAAGGGCCTGGAGTTCAGAGCTGGGAGGGCCCCTGTCCCCCGAGTTGGAAGAACGAGGAAACGGGGCCCAGAGGGGAGGAAGGACCCGCCCAGGTCTGACCATGGAGGAGGAAAGCTCCCGCCCCGCCCCGCCCCCATCCTGCGGTTGTCAGGTTTAGTGATCAACCACTTGTGGGGTGCTCCTGGGTGCTGGGGATCTGGCCTGGGGGACCACAGCTTTGGGAGGAAGGACCCGCCCAGGTCTGACCATGGAGGAGGAAAGCTCCAGTCCCGCCCCACCCCGCCCCCATCCTGCGGTTGTCAGGTTCAGTGGTCAACCACTGGTCGGGGATCTGGCGACCAGTGCTGGGTGCTGGGGATCTGGCCTGGGGAACCACAGCTTTGAGGAGGAAGGACCTGCCCAGGTCTGACCATGGAGGAGGAAAGCTCCAGCCCCGCCCCACCCCGCCCCCATCCTGCGGTTGTCAGGTTCAGTGGTCAACCACTTGTGGGGTGCTCCTGGGTGCTGGGGATCTGGCCTGGGGAACCACAGCTTTGGGAGGAAGGCGTCTGGCCACTGGCGGGAAAGCAGCTGCTGTGACTTCACACCTGTATGTGCAGATTCTTCCTCTGAGGCCCCCCAAGCTCAGGCAACCAAGAGCTTCCCTGGCGGTGCCCTGGATTGGGGCGGAGTAGAGGACAAAGGGGACCCTGGACACTGTCTGGGGCAGGAGAGATTGGGGTCCCCTGGGGGAGGCAGGCCAGCTCCCGTGCTGTGGACAACTTCCTGCTGCTGTGCTGAAGTTCTCGAGGCTGGGAAGCGTGGTACAGAGACCAGCTCACAGCTCCGGAGGTCGGGGGCACAGCACCGGCATCAGCAGACTGTCTCACATGTTTCCTCAGGCGCTTCTGTGATCCGCTGGTACCTGTCCTTGGCCCAGTGGGGACTTGAGCGGCTTCTCCTTTTATCTGACTGGTGGTCAAAGACCCCTTTGTGATCAAAAGTGTTCACCTCTGTCCCTTACGAAGACTGCAGATGTCTTCTCCCGTCGGTCGCGGTCGGCCTCCTGACTCCTGTGGCGTCACTGGCTACAATGCAGTCAGGCTGCAAATGTGTTCCTTTGGTGGCGTCTGGATTCTGCGGCTGCTGAGGAAAGCTGGGGCCATGCTCAGATTCGTGGAACAAGTACTGTCCTGCGTCTCACCTCCCCACAGTTGGCTCTGAACACTTCTTTCTCTCCTTGATCAAGAATTTCTTTGTGATATGAGAAGGGACCTGGACCTTCCTCCAGATGGTCCTCCGATGGTCTCGGTGCTTGATGATCCATTCTCCTTCGATAACTTCAAATGCCGTTTCGAAAATCGGGTTTAAGCGCCGCTTTCCGTCCCCAGGGAAGTTGGCCCCCAGCAGCCCCCTCAAGGAGCTCAGCAAAAAGAGGTGTCTTCTTCCCTCACCGTTCAGCCAGGTCCCAGGGCCACCGTCACGGGACAGCTTCAACCAACAGTGGCCAGCCGGGGAACGGAGTCTGCTGCCCTCTGGTCTCTATGGACGAGGGGAACCGTCCCTGGGGAGAGGAGGGGGGCGAACCCTCAAAGGGAGACCGGGATGCTGTCCATGGAAGGGAGAATTCCCCTCAGACAAAAAGGGGGCTCCCCCAGCGGGGGCTCTCAGCCCATCTCTGCCAGCCACTGGGAGTCCCAGGCCCCTCTGCTCTAGCCTATCCCCCCTCCAAGATCAGCTGGCATCGTGTCTTCCGGAAAACTCAGCCGAGAAAGCCGAAGAGTCCAGTCCCGTCCACTCCTGCCCCAGGCCCCTTGCCCAGGCTGCTGCTTCTTGCCAAAGCGGGAAGAAACCCAGGAGGGCAGGAAGAAGGAGGGGGCCGGCCAGGCACAGATGCCATTGCCAACAGAACGCGGCTGCTTCTTCCCCTCCGTGAGAGGAAGGTCCCTAGAAGGCCACTCTGGCCTCCTGCCGAGGACCCCTGACCACCAGGGAACGGCCTGGGAATCCAGAGATTCTGCAGGGCAGGTCCTCAGAGGGCAGCACTTGGACAGTGAATAGCTGTGCCCCTGCCCTGTCACCTCACGCCACCAGTCGGGCCATGCCAGCTCCTCCCCGTCACTCTGGGCCTTGGGACGATGTAGGGAGGAGTCCCAGTTGAGGTCACAGCCTCAGTCCTATCTGGGCCCCTCGTCCCCATCAGCCACCACGAAGGCCCTGGTGAGAGTGAATGAAAACGCCGTGAGACGCGGGAAGAGGTCTCTCGGGGCGCTGCGCTCTGCTGGGAAAGGAAGCTCAGCTCCTCCGCCGGCTCCGCCCTGCGGGCTGTCACCCCGCGCGTCCACAGGCTCCCTGTCCCGTTCCAGAAATAATAATAGCAGCACTGTCCCTGGGAAGTCCCCACGGTGGGTGAGGCGGGCCACAGCGACATCTCCAGGGAGAGGGGCAGGGACTGGAGGCTCTGGACACGTGTCCCCTGCCAAAGAAGGGCTCCTGCAAACCACTGCGCAGGCCCGCTGCCCGCTGCCCGCTTTCTTTTGAAATTCTGGGGCCAGGACTTCCGGGGTCTCTGCACCAGGCCCACCTGAGCCTGGAGCCAGGTTTGGAGGGGACAGAAGCCTCTGGGAACCACGCTCAGCAGTGGGCTGAGGATTCCTCAGGAGGCCTGTCCCAGGGAACCCACGCAGGGACGCGTCTGGACCTGCCCGCCCTGCCCGCCTCCCCCTAAGTCGCCCACTTGGCCGGCTGCTGTCCCGGGTGGGGCGGGCACACTCAGCCCTCCTTACCTGGGGCGCTGTTTGTCAGCACTGGCCAGCCCAGGGGTTCCGACTCGCCCTGGCTCCCCCTCCCCACCGCCCTGTCCCAGAGGTCACCACCCAGAGGCACTCGCCCTCCTGGGCGCTCTCCCAGCTGCCGGGGGAGGAGAAGCATGGGCACGGGCCATGCTGAGCCGCAGCCCCAGGGCGCCCAGCGCGGGTGATTCCCGGGAAGCCGGCGTGGGCGGCGGGCAAACAAGCCCTCAGTGTCGGGGGCAGCCACCAGCCCTGAGATCCGGCGCGGTCCCCCGGGGTGGGGCATGGCAGGAACCCCTGGGAGCGGGGCCGCCTCCCTCCCCTTCTGCAACCCCCCCCACCCCCCCACCCCCCCCACCCCCCGCCCTCCAGAGAAGGCCGGGCGGCTTGCAAGCCTGGGTGTGGGCGGCTGGTTCTGATCTCCACGATACTGTCCATCTCAGCCGGGCAGGGCGCTGGGAAAGCCTGCCCACCCCGCGGCTCTGTCCACGCCCTGCCCCCTCGGCGTGATCCGCACGGGCATCCTCCCGCCAAGTCCATGATCCTGAAATGCGGGGACTCCGGGTGCGCGGGAAGCCAGGAGGGAGGAGGGTCGGGGTCTCCTTCTGCACACCCCCAGACCTCCTTCCCTGGCCAGCCCCTCTGGATCAGAGGAGTCCCAGCTGCCACACAAGGCCCGCCCTCCAGGGTAGTGGCCAGCACTTCAGAACCCAAATCCAGAAGTGCAAGAGCAGGTGCCGAGGGGGGTCTTCAGGGCCTCGCGGGCAGTGGGGCGCCGCTCTGAGAGCCGAAGGAACTGAGGGGAGATGGGAAGGGTGAGGGCAGGGACCTGGGCCGGAGGGGAAGGGTCCAGTCCCTGAGTTGGGTGAGCAGAGGTAAAGGGCGCAGGGCAGGGCTGCATCCCAGAGGCCCCAGATGGCCGGTCACCATATCACGGGCCAGTGCAGTCCGTGTCACCGTCACAGCTTTTCCACCTCCTCCTGAATTGGGGAGAGTTGTCTTTCCCGGAGAAGGAAGCGAGTGTCACTTCTGTCCTCTACCCAGCGTCCACAACACAGCCTCTCTTCCCAAACCTGCCTCTCTGTAAAACCCAGTACCCCTCTCCCAGCGCCAGTCCCAGGGACCCTGTCTGTCCGTCCTGGGATTCCTCTCCAGTGCTGGTCTTGTGTCCACTGGGGTAGGTCCACCTGTGCTCCAGGTGAACTCAGCCCCATTCATTCCAGAGTCTTCCATTCACTTGGTAAAAACTGTTGGCCCTACTATGTGGGGGAGGCTGTGCTGGAGGTGGGGGTGCGAGAAAAGGAAAGAGGGTGCCCACCTCATGGCTGGAGGGGCGAACGGGGCTCAGCCCCCTCCTGTGTCGTCAAGGCAGTTTGGGGAACTGAGGACAGAGCTGAGCTACACAGGAAAGGAAGGAGAGGAAGCTGAGGGACCCATCAGCAGGACAGGGCAAGTTCTCCCTGGGAAACTGACAATGTTGGGAACCAAGTGCAGGCTGTGAACTGGGAGAACAAGGGAGGGATGTGTATGCAAAGGCACTGTGGTAGGAAAGTGGAGCTCAGGACGGGAGGCTGGAGAAGTGGCTCAGAGGAAAAACCCCAGCCAGTCTCTCTGGCCCCTCCTTCATATGCATTATCCCAGGGCTTCCCAGAGAGCACTGGCAGGCGTGGGGGTAGGGGTTGCCCAAGAAGGTTACCAGGACTGTCCAGGCACGTACTGAGCCCTAGGCCCGTGCCAGGTTCTGGCAGATAAAGCTTCTCTCCCACTCCCTCCTGTGGGGCCGTGGGCTCCTGCGGAGGTGGGAGAGCCCGGGGCGGCTCAGGTAGGTTCCCACCACTGTGTTCGCCTCAGCGCGGCTTCAGACCAGGAAACGTCCGGGTCCACTGCCAAGGCCCTCCCGCTGGGCTCCCGGCCCCCCCACCCCGAAGGCGGAGTGAGGACCCCACACGTCTTCCGCCCACCTCCTCCTGCAGCGAGGGTCACTGCCGAGGTGCCAGGGGGGGGCTGGGGGAGGCGTGCCTGCGGCCCCCCTTGAGCCTGCACACGCCCCGCACAGCCTGGGTGCACGTGGGGAGCAGGGCAGGGGCGGGGCCAGGGCTGCCTCATCTGCATACAGGGCCGGGTGGGCGGGGCCAGGCCGCGGTCCTAGTTCTCGGTCTGTGACAGGGGCCGCCCGTGCACCCGGGTCACCGTCTCCGCGGATCCGACTGGAAGCTTCTGCGCAGAACCGTGGCGCCAGGGACGACAGAGGGGGCGGGCGGGGGAGCCACCTGCGCCCTGCGAGCTAAGGAAATCAGAGCCTTCGGTGGAGGAGGTGGCCCGCTGTCCAGGGGACACCGAGGGTTCCAGGAATTCCTAGGAAGTTATGAGACAGCAGGAGTGTCCCACCGGCCTGCATTCCAGGGCCACTCGCCCCTTTGGTCCCCTTTGTGCCCCCTAAAGGGTGAGGAGGCCGGGTGAGGAGTCCCCGAGGCAGGCTTGGCCACGTGGCTGCTGCCCGCCCTCGGTTGGCAGGCACCACTGGGTCCCCCTGATGCCGCTCTGTGTGTTGGGTCTCTGACAGCCACTAGGCACCAGGGCCCCTGGAGCCCCAGCCCTGTGCTGTCCCCAGCCCCCTACGTACCCTGTAACCCTCGCTGGGTCCTGTGCACAGGACACAAAAGCCCAGGCACCCTCGGGAGGTGCCCGGGCAGAGCCAGGACCAGGGCAATCCAGGCCCAAATCGCTGGGAGGCCCTTGGGTGTGCAGTGGGCCCTGTCCTCTCAGCCCCTTAGGACAAGGGTCTTCCGCCGGTGTGTGAGGGTACTGGTTTATTGTGTAAATCTGCATTTTCCAAATATTCCATCAGTGTGGACACATATAGTGTCTAGTGGGCCTGCCTCGGCGGTCACACACACAGTACTCAGAGCAGTTGGGGACGGGCTGGGGGTGGGCAGCACCTGCTGACCTTCCCTCTTTTCTCTAATGAAGGTCAAGTTCATTTAACATAAAATTAACCCTTTGAAAGGGTGCCATTCAGTGGCATCCACAAGGTCCTGTGACCACAGCCGCTACCTGGCTCCAATCCATTTTCATCACCCAAAGGGGACCCTGAGCCCATTAAGCTGTTGCTGTCCCTCGCTCTCCCAGACGCTCAGGACGGTGAACCCGGCAGCCAGCACTGGACATTTGGTGCCCTGTGCCTCTCACAGGCCACACGCCCAACCTGTCAAAGTCCACCCCTGGGTTTGTAGATAAAGATCAGCCTGAGAGGCCAGCTCTCTGTCACTCCCAACCCAGCTGGCCCGGGGACTCTCATCTCCTGATGCCAACAGGCTGTGGGCAGCAGGACACCCTCTCCCAGGACACACACACACACACACACACACACACACACACACACACACACGCGCACACACGCTGCCGGCCCAGAATCACCCTAACCTTGTGGCCTCCTGGGTCCAGGCCAGCAGCCCTCTCCCCCCGCCCCCAGCCATGCAGGCTCTGCTCCCCTGGTGCCACCCCCGAGCCTGGCCCCAGAGGAGCGCCAGGAATCCCAAGCAGCGTGGCTGGGTGGGGAGGAGGGTGGCCGGCTGTCCAGGGGACACAGAGGACTCCAGCCCTGAGCACGTCTGTCGGGGTCACGTGGCACCGGGGAAGGCACCAGGGAATGCACAAGAGGCCTCCCGCCCAGCCCGGTCCCTATCAGACCAGGAATGTTCTGTATGCTTTCCAGGGCCGCAGGACTCCAGGGCCCGCAGGAATTTCAACTGTGTGCTTTGAACCTGCCCCCCCCCCACCCCCAGCCTGCGAGAGGGGACACTTGTCGAGAGGGAGCCCGGGAGCAGACAGCCAGGACTTTGTGTGACGGTGACGCACTGGCATTTCTGGGCAACATGGAACAATGCCCCCGCCTCCCTCACAGTGCCCAGGGGCCTGAGTGGCGGGCAGCGGGTGGGGCGGTGGGAATGCCAGTGGGGGCCACCTGGGTGGTGAGTGCATGAGCGCTGGCCAGTGCCAGCTCCCCCTGCTGTGTCGACACGGGCAAGGGACCAGCCTCTCTGGTGGGGGAGGGAGGACCTGCTGAGTGAAGCATCTTCCTGCACCCCAGCTGTTATCTCCACGGTGTCTCCAGCCCTCATCCTGCTGTCTCCCGGGCGGGCGTGGAGCCATGTCCACCCCCAGCTCAGCAGCACTGTGGTGTCCTCTGTTCCTGTAGACAGCCTTGGCCAGTGGCTTTTCCAGTCCCCTTTTGCCCCGTAGGTCCCCCTAAACCATGCTTTCCTTTTATTCGGGAAGCTGCAGTCAACACTTCAGATCACGCAACTGGTTAAATCCTGTCTCATTTATTCACTGTGTGAGGATGGGCAGGTTCCTTCACCTGTCTGTGCCTTAATTTCTGTTTCCATGTTCCAGGGCCGACCAGTCATTCAAATGAGGTGCTAGTTTTTAAGTCGCCCAGCATACATGCTCAATGAAGTGAGCCGTCGCTTTACAAATGCCACTGAAAGCCCCTCTAGACAGCGTCCCTGGGAGCTGTGTTGTAGACTCCCACTGTTGGGTGGGGAAACGGGTTCAGAATGGTTTAGCAGCTCTGCCAAGGCCACCCAGCTAGCTGGGTATGCACCCAAGCTAGAACCCAGGTCCAGGTGGAAGTCGGCTCTTAATGGGGGCATCCGCCCACCCCCCTCTAAGACGCTGGCAGCGGGGAGCCCCCCTTGTCCACAGGGATTTAGGAGCCATCAGGAAACACGGTGCCAGTCAGTACCAGCTCAGCAGTGCGTCGTGGAGCCCAGCGGTGGCCACACACACTCGAGGAGTAGTGTGACACCGTCTGAGGTCTCGGTGCTTCCTGGGCCCGAGGACCCTCTCCTCAAGTTCAGCCACCTTCCTGACTCAGCCTCTGACTTCCCAGAGCACCCTCTTCCCTGAAGGTCACAGACGGCCACCCGCCCAACCCAGGTCAGTCCATGGGATGTGTAGGCCCTTGTCCCCAGGGGCCACGGGGGGGGGGCTCCTCTTTGCCCCACCATCCCTGCCGCCCAGGAGAGATAAGGAGCGTGGTCTCCCGTGGAAATGGTGGTGAGCAGCGGTCACTGCCACCCGGACATGCCCACAGAGGCACATGGGAGGTAGAGGGCTCCGGGGTCGATGAAGTGACCAGTGGGGTGTCTCCTGGGGGAGGGGCGGGCGAGCTGAGACGTGGGCAGGGATCTGAGATGTAAGAGAACTCGGGAGTCAGGAGGGGTGGATGGGATTAGAGGAGGACAGCGGAGGAGACCAAGAACAGGAGGATGAAGAGAGGGGGCAGCGGGGCGCAGTGCTCGGAAGGCCAAGGCTGGAGGACCACAGGTTTGAGGCCAGCCTCAGCAACTTAGTGGGACCTTATCTCAGAAAGGACTGGGGCGGGGCTGGGGCTGGGCTCAGCGGTAGCGCACTTGCCTGCCATGTGTGGGCACTGGGTTCGATTCTCAGCACCACATATAAATAAATAAAATAGAGGTCTTAAGAAAATGAAAAGGACTGGGGACGTAGCTCAGTGCCCCTGGGTTCAGTCCCCAGGACCAAAATTTAAAAAAATTTTCCTCTGGCCTCAGCCTCCCGGGTAGCTGGGACCACAGGCCTGCGTCGTCACTGTGCCCAGCTAGTCTTCGGTCTCCAACTTGACATCACGGCCAGGGGTCGCCATGGTATTGCACGGTACCATTTATTCACTCACCCACTCAACGGATTCTTGGAGCATCAGCAAGGTGCAGAGGCTGCTCTATGTGAACAAAGCCCCTGCTGTTGTGGAGCATCTGCAGCAGAGGAGAGGCGCATTGTAAATGCATAACCGTGATTTCAGATGGTGAGAAGTTGTGGGAAGAGTGTAAAATAAGGCCATGGGATTGTCATGAGGGTGGGAGGTGAGCTGCACTAGGCAGAGTGCCCAGGCTGCCCTCAGGAGGTGACATTGAGCTGAGAACTAAATGCCAAGCCCGAGCCTTCCAGAAAGGGAGACGGCGGGTACAAAGGCCCTGGGGCAGCCATAAGCTGGGTGTGTGGAGGGACAGAGAGAGGGTAGGGCTGGAGCACAGAGAGTGGGAGAGGGCAGGAGCTGGGCCACGGAGGGAGAGCGCAGCAGATCGTGGGGGGCTCGGGGCAGTCGGGGCCCGGGCTTACACCTTGAGGCCCGTGGGTCGGGGAATTTCAGAACAAACAGGCTGAGTCAGGAAGCAGGTCAAAAACAAGGGCACTCGTATATGGTTTCATTTGTTCAAAATTCCAGAAACTGCAAATTAATCTATGCTGACAACGCCAATCAGGGTGTCTGGTGGGGGGTGACGGACATGTCCACTAGCTCCACTGTGGCTGCACACCCCAGGCCACACCTGTGTCAGCACAGACCCAAGCGTCTGCATTAGAGTTCCGTGAAGCCGCCTCAGGGTGGACAGGGGGCTTCAGTGGGGACATGGGTTCCAGACACGGGTTCAAGCAGAGGCGGGAGACACGCGGGCAGAGCAGGCTGGAGCGCCGCTCGAGGGTTGCACGCGATGCCTCTTCTGACCCCAGAATCCAGGAGACAGCGACTCCCTGGAGCTTGGGGGCAGCCGCCCCGGTGTCCGGACGGCAGTGACTTCTGAATGCGGGCAGCCCAGCCCAGGCACTGGTGTCCAGCGAAGCCCATGGGCAGGAGTCCTGGTCCCCACCCCAGCTCTGCCTGCCCTGGACTCTGTGACACACTGAAGTTCCTTCTCATCTCAACCCTCTGAGCCTCCATCTTCCAAAGGGACCTTAGGGAGCAGGACAAGGAGGGGTGACAATGACAGCTGCCCGGAGAGCCTCCAGGCGACATCTGTGAGTGAGCAGGGTGGTGTGGGGCGACAGGGAGTGGTGGGGACGGTGGCCCAGGAAGGCCGTGGGTTCCTAGGTCGGCAGCACGAGATGGTGGGCACAGGCAGCCATTTTTTTTTAATCCTGTTTTTAAGAAACGTCACACACACACACACACACACACACACACACACGCAGAATTTATTATGCGAGTGTTGTCAAGAGTCTGACAGGTTCTGAAAAAAGGGTTCTACAAACTGAGCCGGGTCAGGCCTGTCCGTCTTACCAGTCCCCAAGTCTTAGACTCCTTCCGGTGGTTTCTCACTTTTCTGTCCCTCCAAAGCCTCCTCATTTCTAGCACCAGGCCTGGTCTTCGGAACAATGCCACAGGCTGGGTCAGCACGGGAGCCGAAGGCCGGGAACACACACTCCGGCCTCCCTCCTGGGGCGTGGTGTGCTCCCCAGCCACCAGGGCAGCCATGAGCTGGGAAACCCTCGTCTCCCAGGGTGTTGCTCCTGGGCCCGGCAGGAAGCCAGCCCTGGGTTGTCCCTGAGATTTCCTGCCTCCGACGCTTCTCTGCCGCAGAGGAGTCCTCCTGCAAAGGGGTGGCCAGCCTGCAGCTTCTGAGAGTCACCGGGGGCCCCCCATCATCCAGGTCCTCTGCTGGAAAGAGCAAATGGGGCTGGGGGACGCTCCCGCGCCCAGAGGAGCCAAAGACTTCTCCTCCTAAAACTCAGAAATGACTGCCAGTCCAGGAGGGCTCCCGCGCCTTGGTACAGACTGCCTTGGCATTTCCTGTTCACTCAGTAAAGCATCTGTGGGACTCCCCTGTGTGCAGGGAGGGGACTGAAATCTCAGGGCGTCACAAGTGCCCCCTTGGTCCTCTCCCAAGCTCATCCAAAGCCTCCTAGGCACCAATTTTTAAAAAAGTTTATTTTTTGGAGGGGGGGCGGGGGTATACCAGGGATGGAACTCAGGGGCACTCGACCACGGAGCCCCAGCCCCAGCCCTATTTTGTATTTCAGAGACAGGGTCTCACCGAGTTGCTTAGTGCCTCGCTTTTGCTGAGGCTGACTTTGAACCCGTGATCCTCCTGCCTCAGCCTCCTAAGCTGCTGGGGTGAGAGGCGTGCACCGCAGCCCCGGCTTACAAAAAGTTTCTCATCCACAGGCACAGCCAGCACATACCATGGTTTCTAGGCACCAACCCCCAATAAAAAGAGCCAGGATTCCCCCTGAGCAGATTTGAGCAGCCACATACATAGTGTGGCATGGGACCATCACTCAGCGTATCCATGAGTCCGCGTTGACAGACATCAATGGCGGGATAAAGACTTAAAAGGGGGCAAAGGAGATGGCTGTCTTCCTTGAGGCTTGAAGTAACATGTGCGGATGCTCCTGACCCGGACCCCTGGGCCCGGGCTGGACCTGGGTCGCTCTTCTAAGGTCGACCACAGGGAGAAGGAGAAAGAGGAACTGACGGTGGAGAAGCCGCAGACACACAGGCTCACATCCTCAGGGACGGCGCAGGACCTCGTGTGCCCACTGTGACGGAGCAGAAAGGGCACCTCGCCTCAGGGAGCCTTCTTCCCAGAACCCACCATCTCCGGCCGATCCTGAGAAAACGCCAGACAGACCAGATCCCAGAGTACTCGTCTGATGTTTGTAAAATTATCACGGCCTCAAACACCCAGGAAAGACTGGGCAACCGTCAGACCCAGGAAGACGGAGCAGAAGGAGAATGGGATCTCGGAACAAGAAGAAGGCAGGAGAGGGTAAACTGGCGAAATCCAGCTAAACCTGGGGTTGAGTTGGTAGCAACGTGTCCTGTGGATTTCTTGGTTCTGACAGGTGCCCGTCACAAATGACTTTGCCAGATGTAAACCTGAGGGGAACCGACCAAGTCAAGGGAACAGGGACCCCTGAACCATCTCTGTCACTTTGTCTTCTTACAATTCTAAATCTATTGCAAAATAAGGAGCTTAAGAAAAGCATTTCCTCTTGATTAAAAGGAATGACATTCACCATAGAAGGTTTGTAAAAACTCACAAACAAAACCCAGCTGTTGCTCACGGTGCCCTCCCTAGACATTCTGGTACGTGAAGTGCAATCTTTTTTACTTTTTGGTACTGGGGCTTGAACCCAGTTAACCGCAGAGTCACATCCCCAGCCCGTTTTTGTATTTTGTTTAGAGACAGGGTCTCACTGAGTTGCTTAGCGCCTTGCTTTTGCTGAGGCCGGGTTTGAACTCGCCATCCTCCTGCCTCAGCCTCCCTAGCCGCTGGGATGACAGGCGCGCGCCACCGGGCCTGGCCTTCAATGCCACCTTGCTTGCTGTGCTCTCCGCACCCCCGAGGACGGTCCTAGTCGCCGTCTTGCACCCCAAGCCTTCAGGCCTGTCGCCCTTCCTCACTTCAGCTCTGGACTTGCCCGCGCTCCCCCTCACTTAGCGGCCCTCCCTGCCCTGGGACCGACGTCAGGGTCTCCCATGATCTAAACAGAACACTACTCTTCTTTTTCTTTTTAAGTAGAGCCTTAAGGAAGACATTCACAAGTCCAAGGCTGTGGACAGGACTAAGGTTCTGGACGGTGATGGTGAACTTCCTCTCCAAAAGCGCGCGCCCGGGTGTCCACTCGCGCGGTGTCCGGGACACCTGCTTCCTAGGGGCCCGCGGCTTCTCACCAAGGCCCTGCAGGACCAGGCTCTGCAGCCCCCGCCCACGGTGCCCCGGCTCCGCTCCTTGGGGCTCTGCTCCGCCTCTGCCCCTTCCTCCTCCCCGGCCCTGCGCCTGCCCAGATCCCACCGTCGGCTGACCTCTCGCCCTCTAAGACCCCCTGAACCAGCTCGCGGTTCTGGAAGCTTCGCTGTCCTCTACCCCGACGCGGCCGCCCGGCTCTTCTTCCTCTGTCCGCGTTTTTATGGGTGCGCAGTCGTTGGGCAGAGTGGTGGGTCCCATCGCCACCTGGTCACACGCTACAGCCCGATCTGGCCAAGGCCGCTCTGGGGACCTCCCCTCCCCGCCCCTCCCCCCGGGGTCCCTCCCAGGACCTCCCCCCGCCCCTCCCCCTCCCTCCATGGACCTCCCCCCCTCCCTCTCTGAACCCCACCGAGCTCCCTTGGATCTTCATGAGACCCCCCCATCTTTCGCTTCCTTTCCTAGACCCCCTCTAGCTTCCACATGAGAGCCACAGGTGACCTGGTTTCACCTGACATAATGGCCTCAAGTTCCATCCAGGTCCCTGCAAGTGACCTACTTCCACCCACTGTCTTCCTGCTCCCTCCCTTCCCGCTAGCGCTCCTCCTGTGGACGCCCACCTCTGCTTCCTGTGCACCCCTGAGGGGCTCTGGGCTGCTCCTCCCGTTGACTTGTGACTGCAGCCGAGTGCCCTGCGCACGCGTTTGCTAGTCCCGGCTTTAACGCCCTGGGTGTACACCTGGGGCGGGTGTACACCTGGGGCGGGTGTACACCTGGGGCGGGTGTACACCTGGGGCGGGTGTACACCTGGGGCGGGTGTACACCTGGGGCGGGTGTACACCTGGGGCGGAACTGCTGGCTCGTGGGTAGTTCACGCACTTTTCCTCAAAGCTTCCCTCGGCTCTACCTGCCCAAAGAATTGATTTTGCCAGGCGCCGTGGCGCAAGCCTGTACCCACAGTGGCTCAGGAGGCTGAGGCAGGAGGATCCCAAGTTCAAAGCCAGCCTCAGCAACTTAGCGAGGCCCTAAGCAACTCGGTGAGACCCTGTCTCTAAGTACAGAAAAAGATTAGGGATGCGGCTCAATGGTTAAGTGGCCCTGAGTTCATTCCTGGAACCAAAAAAAATTTTTTTTAAATTTTTGCCTGTTTTCCCTCCTACAATTTATAAAACACCCTATCAAAGCTCGGATTCAAGCCTAGGACTTGTGACTCCAAGTAACAATGATTTTTATTATTATTTGCACTGCCCCACGTGCTACCAGTCACCTCTACCACTGACCTCTTTTCATAAATGCGGTGCCCAGGTTAGGCGCTTGTTCAAGGCTATGGGCACCAGGTGATAAACTGGGCTTTGGATTCTGAGTTCCGGCCTACTTGGTATTTCTAAGGGGACAGACAGGGAAGAGGGACGGGGGGGGGGGGGGGGGGAGGAGAGGGAGGGGCCTCTCATTTCTGGGGATTCTCGCAGCCTTGCAAGTCCCCAGGCTCCCACGGAGGGAACATCGTGAAGCATGTGAAGCAAGACGAGTCCCAGGGTCTTTGATTGGGGCACATTTATTTGGGCTCTTTATATATACATGTACATATACTTTTTTTTCATGATAGGAGGAAAGGGAGTAAATGACACTTTATTTCGGGGTCTTTTCAAACTGCATGCCCTTAACACACCCGAGCAGAGCAGGCGCAAGGGCTGACGGGGGCGGAGCAGGTGTGGCCCATCAGGCGGGGCGTGCTGGGGAAGGCCTTGCGCATGGACATGCACCTCTCCTTGTCGATGCACAGCGTGTTGGCCTTGATGGCCAGCTCGTGCTCCAGCCGGGACTTGGTCATCACCAGCAGCTGTATCGTGTCCTGGGTCTCTCGCAGCCTCAGCTTGAGGGTCTGCAGGGTGTCGTCAATGGTGAACACCTCGTTCACGAGCCTGGGGAGAGGGCAGGGGAAGGGCCAGGTGGGTTGGGTCCTTCAACACAGAAGCACGCACGTTGGGGAGGAGGAGGGCTGGTGTGGGAGTCTGCAGTGAGGAGGGGGAGGGCTGGTGTGGGAGTCTGCAGTGATGGGGGATGGCTGGTGTGGGAGTCTGCAGTGATGGGGGAGGGCTGGTGTGGGAGTCTGCAGTGATGGGGGAGGGCTGGTGTGGGAGTCTGCAGTGATGGGGGAGGGCTGGTGTGGGAGTCTGCAGTGATGGGGGAGGGCTGGTGTGGGAGTCTGCAGTGATGGGGGAGGGCTGGTGTGGGAGTCTGCAGTGATGGGGGAGGGCTGGTGTGGGAGTCTGCAGTGATGGGGGAGGGCTGGTGTGGGAGTCTGCAGTGATGGGGGAGGGCTGGTGTGGGAGTCTGCAGTGATGGGGGAGGGCTGGTGTGGGAGTCTGCAGTGATGGGGGAGGGCTGGTGTGGGAGTCTGCAGTGATGGGGGAGGGCTGGTGTGGGAGTCTGCAGTGAAGGGGAGGAGGGCTGGTGTGGGAGTCTGCAGTGATGGGGGAGGGCTGGTGTGGAGTCTGCAGTGATGGGGGAGGGCTGGTGTGGAGTCTGCAGTGATGGGGAGGGCTGGTGTGGGAGTCTGCAGTGATGGGGGAGGGCTGGTGTGGGAGTCTGCAGTGATGGGGGAGGGCTGGTGTGGGAGTCTGCAGTGATGGGGGAGGGCTGGTGTGGGAGTCTGCAGTGAAGGGGAGGAGGGCTGGTGTGGGAGTCTGCAGTGATGGGGGAGGGCTGGTGTGGGAGTCTGCAGTGATGGGGGAGGGCTGGTGTGGGAGTCTGAAGTGAAGGGGAGGAGGGCTGGTGTGGGAGTCTGCAGTGATGGGGGAGGGCTGGTGTGGGAGTCTGCAGTGATGGGGGAGGGCTGGTGTGGAGTCTGCAGTGATGGGGGAGGGCTGGTGTGGGAGTCTGCAGTGATGGGGGAGGGCTGGTGTGGGAGTCTGCAGTGATGGGGGAGGGCTGGTGTGGGAGTCTGCAGTGATGGGGGAGGGCTGGTGTGGGAGTCTGCAGTGAGCAGACTGGGAGGCTGAGCCCTTGAGGGCAGCACAGGGAGGAGGGTTGCCAGGGGCCATGGCATGAGGAACAGGACAGTAAGCAGAGGCTGGGAAAGCGATATGGAGGCTCCTGGTAAGTTAAACATGGACTTTCTATGCGGCCAGCAATTCCACCGTTGGCCTGTAATCAAAAAACTGAATACAGTGTTTGAACCAAAAGGTATGAATTAGACCCGTTGCTCACTACACCAGGGGTGGCAACTGCTACTCCAGTGTCCGTTGACAGTTGAATGATGGACAGGGAGGGGGGAGCTCTGGGAGCTCATGGAGGGGGGAGGGGGGAGTCAGGGAGGAGGGAGGTGGGAGCTCAGGGAGGTGGGAGCTTAGGGAGGGGGGGGAGGTGGGAGCTCAGGGAGGGGGGAGCTCATGGAGGGGGAGGGGGGAGCTCAGGGAGATGGGAGTCAGGGAGGGGGGAGCCTGGAGAGAGAAGGGAGGCCACCAGGCACCAGGTCCACCTGGAAGGCTGATTTCTCCTCAGCTTTGGAGGACAGCGAGGTTTCCTGAGCACAGAGCACTAACCCCTGGTGATAAGTGATTCGAGCCGGTGCCCGGGCAGGGAGGGAGTGCTGTGGAGCAGGACGGCGATCCCCCCTCCCCCCCAGGTGCCCAAGTGTCCCCCAGCCCACCAGCTCCGCTCACTTGAACTGCGGGATGTCCCTGCACAGCTCCACGCTGGGGCGCCGGTTCCGGCATGCCAGCCTGGTCTGCGCCACCTTCAGCGGGCACTCCTTGGCTATGATGGCCCTCTCCAGCAACATGATGGTGTTCTCCGCCTGGAAGATCTCCTGCAGCGTCTGTGCGGACCACGGGGCCATCACCACCCATGGACTCGCTGGCTCCTCCCACTTTGGGCCTGCAGGGAGCTAAGGCCAACTCAGGGAGCCCGAGGAAGTGCTTAATGACTCCTGCCCCACCCCTGGACCTTGGTGGTGAGGGTCCTCACCCTAAGAGGATCTTGGGGAGCAGGTTTGGCACCTCTGGCCATCGCAGCCCACACTGTGAATGCTGGGCATGGGCAGTGCCGAGATCCAAGGTCTTGCCTTGGATCTCCAGTGTCCATGGATGCAGCCAGTCAGTGTTCCGTGGGAAGACAGGGAAGGGGGGTTGAGGATTGACATGGAGGAATCAGAACAGCCGCCCATCTCCAAGGCCCTTTTCACGGGAATTAGTGTGGGCTGCTGCTCCGTGTCTATTTCACAATCTTATTACCATTCCCAGTAACTAGGTCAGTAAGTGGAGAAGAAAGAGAGAAACTTTTCAGCTTATCCACAGAAACATTTCGCCCACTCACATGCCACCCTTGTGCCCTACAGTTGGGGAAGTTCAGATCCCCAGCAGGGGCGGAGGAGCCTGCTGGGGTGGGCCGCTCTGAGTCTTGTTCTGCGTGGAGGTTCTGCAGGTAGGAACCCGGGAAGAACGACCTCATCAGCACAGTGCATCAGGCTGTGCTCCTGATAAGAAGCCTGCTGGATCTCCACGGAAGAGGCAAGGAAAATCAGAACCAGGTAGTCACAAGGAAAGATTGGAAAAGGGCTGTCACTTGTGTTGGGACATGGGAGTCTTCTGAGTGATTCTCTCTGCTTCTGTGTGTAGGGAAATTTCCACAATAAAGAATGAGAGCACTGCTAAAGAATGGGCACGCCCGGCCAGCCCGGTACCAGGAGGGCCCAAGCTTGCACCTGGCCCCTATAGACACACCAGGGATGGAGCCCACACTAAACAGGCGGCACACACACTGCTGTCACCCAGTGGCCCAGCTCTCTGAGCAGCTCTATTTTCTGCAAGGAGGCTCTGGGTGGGAGGGCTGTGCTGGTAGGACCCCATGGTGAAGACCCATGTCCTCACATGCCGAGAGGTGGCACCCAGCCAGGTGGCCCCAGAGCCCAGAGGAGGTGCAGATATTATCCATTATCAATTTCACTTGGCCCAGAGAACAAGAGCATTTAAGAGGCCCCCTCACCGCTCCCCCAGTCACAAGAAGTTACTGGGATTACTGCTTGAGACTGGCCTGCCATTCTGTGGGGGGCATTCGCTCTCTGTGCCCGCCATCTTGACACCAGACAACAACCAGTGAATGCCTTTTCTATTTTGACTGCTGGTACAATAAATGAGGAGTATGAATTCAAAGAAACCATGATGGAAACCCTATGAGGAAATTCCCATCATCAAAGTCATGGAGGTCTGGAGAGAGACAGAAAGGCCGGAGAATGAGAGAAGATCCATGACATCAAAGGGACCAGTGAAACTACACGACACCCAGTTAAAGCTGGATTTCAGATAAACACCTCACCACTTTTCAGTGTGCGTCCCACGGTGAGCCAATTGGATGTATTCTCCCAAAATTCACGTGATGGAACCCTAATTCCAACGTGTTGGCACTGGAAGGCGGGGCATTTGGGAAGTGATTGGGTCATGAGAATGGCGCCCTCGTGAACAGGGCTAGTGCCCTTGTCGGAGGCCAGAGAGCTGCCTCCATCTCTTCCACCGTGAGAAGTCGGCCCCCAGGGGAACCGGCCGACTGACACCCTGTGGTGGACTTGGGCCTGTGGAACCGTGAGAAATAAATTTCATTGTTTATAAGCCTCCTCCTCCGTGGTACCTTGCGATAACTCCCCCACGGACGAAGACCTCGCCCACCGCGTGAGGTAGACTGACCTCGGAATGATTTACTGTCGGCCTGATGCTGAGGGCTGGGGGGTGTGCTGCGTTCTCCTTTGCGCATCTGGTAAGCCACAGTAGTAGCTGAACACTGCTGCACGACTGGCTGTGGGATCCAGAAGGCTGCACTGTCAGCCGCTCCCCCACGGTTCTTATGCACAGGAAAATCTGGGAACAGTCTGCCCCCCAAATAATATGGACCTACATTCCTAAGGTTCTGGGATAGGAGCAAAGTGACTCCACATGAGCGTGCCGGTGCTCCTGGGTGGGGTCGGGCGGTGCGACAACCCCAGGCCTCGCCTGTAAGCATTCTCCAGTCACGTGCCTCCCCCTTGTCTACGCTGTCAAACACCCAGACACCTGAGGATGGCGGTTTCAGTGAGTCACAGGCACCTGCTGCAGGCACCAAGAAATGGCTTAAAAGACAATTTGCCCAAGTGTGAAAGCCCTGGTTCCCTGTCGGCTTAGGAGCAGAGCCTGGAAACACGGTCTGACGCCTCGCGAGCAGGAGAGGCCTGTTTCTCGCGGGTGAGTGGAGACGGGCGGCTGAGCTAGGAGTGGGCGGAGGCCGCCCAGCCTCCTCCACGGCACACCTGGGGGGAGGCTGGCCCCACCCAGCTCCCAGGGAGCCCCCAGAACAGAGCGAGCCCTCGATGGTGGCCCTAGAGTGGCCCTAGAGTGGGCCCCTGTGGCCCGGGGTGTGGGTGCCACGTAAGCACTTCTCCCCTCCTGGAAGTCCTGCGGACTCTCCTGGGGGAGGGCTCTGGGGGCCGTCAGAGGTCCCCCTGGGCCTGGTGTGGGGGGAATGCACCTCACACAGCTGACAAGTGCTCCGTGGTCCCCACGGCCCAGTGCTCGTCTTGTTGGGGGACCAGCCTGCACCCCGCCATCTGGACGTCCCGTGGCTGGGGTGGAAAGGGGGACATGGCTGAGGCTGCCCTCCCTGGGCCTCCTTCACGGTCCTCGCCCTTGGTGCCCCTGCTCAGGGCTGGGCAGCCTCACCAGGGCCTGGCGCTCGAACAAGGCCTGGTCCTGGGCCAGGGAAGGGCGTTCCCGCAGGTGCTCTGTCACCAAGCCCAGGGCTCCCGGTGTGGGCCCTCCTGAGCAGCAAGCAAGGATCTGGGTGGAGGGCCCGCTGGGACAGGCACACAGTCCCCTCCTGGTGGCCTTTACCTTGCACACGTTTCACTTCCCTTTGCTCCTTTAATGCTGTGGACACCTGCAACCTCCCACGTGGCGGGACGACGCCCTCCTCCACTCAGCAGCTCCGTCCCTTCTGCCTGCTGTTGTCCCTCTGGTGTGCCGCACACGGGTGGGGGGCACTTCAGGCCTGGATACCCTCGCGGGTGCAGCCACACTGGATGCCCACCCAGGTGCTCCGGGCCAGGCCGGCACCGGGACCCTCACGTGGACATCTCATTAGAGGTGCAAATCAATCCTCTGCGGAAGGTTCCAGCAACATTCCCTGATTCTAGATGAGGAACGTGAGACCATTATCTCTGGCCACTTCCTCTTCAAACCTGCTGGCCACCCCCAGGACGTCTCCCTCGAGGGGCAGGAGCAGGCGTGGGACCGCCGGGCTCCTGGGCGACAGGCTCTGACCGAGTGCTCACGGTCTGCCGGGCCTTGACAGTGACTCTTCTAAATAAATGTGTTTTTAAAAACTTGAAGTGACATTTAAACCAAGGTGCCCGTAAGTCCTGGAGCACAGGGTACGGCAAAGTCGAGGACACACTCCAGAGAGACCGCATTTGGGAAACCCAAGTCCCGCTGGGTGTCCCAGGAAGATCCAGCGTGCGGGAGAGGGAGCACGTCGGAGCTGGGGAGGGCCCTGGTGGTGCCCGGGGAGGGCGGGTGCTGGGCCCGGGGGACCGTCTGCAGTCTGCGCCCCCATGGCCCTCGGCAGCCCCCTGGAGTGAACCGTCTGAGGGTTTTCCAGAACCTCGGGGTTCTCCACTCTAGAGCCATCTGGTGATGCGCCCCCAGCCCAGGCCGCAGCGGGTGTGGACACTGCCCAAAACCTTCCCGTCACCTCTGTCCAGCCCCGTCACTCAGAGGGGAGCTCCCGCAGCCACCTCCAGTCCTGAAAGCCGGGGGGCCCCAGAGCTCCAGAACCTGGGGAGAGCGGCCCCCACCTCCAGGCCAGGAGCAGACCACTGTGGGTGGCCAGGGACAGCAGCCAGGACCTTCTGCTGAGGAGGAAGCCAGCAGGACCCCCATCCCGGGTGGCCTTTTTGGAGAGCGAGTCAATGGGACCAGACCCACCTTGGGGACCTGCGCGTCCCCGTGAGTCAGTCCTGGGTATACACTGTAGGAAGTTGTCACCCGTGACCCCCAGGTCACACACGTTCCTCGCAGGGTCGCCCCTGGTGGGCAGCCAGCTGACAGCCACTGGGTGCCATGACTGTAGGCATCCAGCGCTCCATGAGGAGGCTCAGCTGGCCCGGCCTCGGCACTGGGCCTCTGGAAGGAGCCGGGTGAGGAGCGCAGGCGGCCCAGGCACAAGACCACATGATCTCTCCTGAAAGCATTAAATATCTGCCAGACACCACGCACGCGGATGAGGACACAACTGCACCCAGAGAGCCGCGGGACAATTACCCTGGGCGTCCTGGGAGAAAGAGTGACCAGGCCACCCGGTGAGGCGACAGGGACAGGTGAGGGAGAACCCAGACGGACTGCACACTCATCCGTCTTCACGGGGCTCGGGAGGGCAAGAGATTCACAGTGTCCTTCAAAAAGAATGTCCGTATTTTTCAAGGGAGAATTTTGAAAAAATGCCATCCAATGGTAAAGGCCATTCCCAGGCTGGCGGCCCGGGGGACACTGGAGTTAGCACTCCCGCAGCCCCGCCCCGACGCGCCGCTTCTGCTGTCCAGGGCCTGGGCTGCGGCCTGGGCACCGGGACTTCTCAGACCCTTGGGGGTGATGCAGCCAGGGTCAAGAACCAGGGGCGCAGGCGACACGGCGATTTGCAATGCGAGGAGCCTGCCTCCGTGAGGAGCTGGGCTCATGGGCGCAGGCAGAACTGGGCATGGAAGCCAAGGTGTCCCAGAGGGACCCGAGTGGCCAGGGGGTGGGGGATGCACCTGGAGGAACCTTGGAAACCCGGGACTCAGCCCTCAGGCCAGAGCCGGAATGCAGGGTTGGGCCTGAAAATGCGGCAGGTGTGTGGACCTCTGGGCTGCCCCGCACAGGGCTGGTGAGGCTGGGAGATGGCGGCTTCCTCCAGAAACACACCCTGTAGAGGGCCACAAGGAAGCCGCGGCACCTGGCCCCCCACCTGCCCCCGCCAGACACAGCCATCTCTCACACCCAAGGACAAACACAGGGCTGCGTCGCGGCCTGGTCCCCAGGCTCGGAGGGCTGCTCTGGGACCCAGACCCCTCCTCAGAGACTTTAATCCTTCTGTCCCCATAACGCTGGGGCAGCAAGGGAACCAGCTCCTGGGCACAGTCTGGCTCATCCTGGAGGCTGGGCGGGGCCGCTGGGGATTGGCCCAGGGGGTCACCCCATGGGAGGAGTCTTGGCACCGGTTCTGGCAGCCAGCCCTGTCTTTCCCGCCCTGGCCAGGAGCAGGGATTCAGTCGGAAAGAGGGTGTGGGAGGGGAGGCTCACCTCATTCCCTCTCCCAGCCCGAGTTCTACACCCTCATGCTGTGGGGTGCCACCATCAAGGAGAGCCTAAGCCTGTCACATGCCCTGCCTCCAGGGACAGTCCTCTGCCATCTCTCTGCGTCCACACATTCCAGCTCCTGCTCTTCCTTGCTGTGTGACCTTGCAGAGATCACAACTTCTCTGTGCCTCATGCAATCTGGGATCAACGTCCATTGAGGCCTGTCTAGCTGCAGACACCGTGCGGAGCACTTTTGACTGTAAAATTGATACATAATAACCCACCCGCAGGGCAACTGTGAGGACTAGACAGGAGAAGTGTGATGCTTAATTCGGTGTCACCTGGTGTGGACTAAGGGTGCCCATACACTGGCAAACGTCATCCCTGAGTGTGTCCGGGAGGGTGTTCCTGGAAGAGACAGCGTTTGAACTGAGGGACTGAAAAGCCAGGTCCCGTGTGGCTGGGCCCCATCCCACCACCGAGGCCCTCGAGGGACAAAAAGGCAGAGGGAGGTGGATTCCTGCTCTGGGAACTGAGAGCTCCGGGTTCTCCGGCAGGCTGCACCCCACAGGCCCCCGATTCAGGCCCTGGAGATTTAGATCCAGTCAGCCCCCATCTTTCCAGTGTGTTTTAAGTCTCCCAAGCCAGCCCCCGCTAGACCGAAGGGAGTCCCTTATGGTCTCTGTTGAAATCCCTCAACTTGGTCCTCGCAGCAGAAAAGCAGCCTCGGCAACAGGGAAGGGTGCGGTGTAGCTGCCAATAGAACTTTATGTACAGAGACATTTGTGGGTGGGTTTGGGCCCTCCTCTCTCAGCCTGCCACCCCTGCTGTGGCCCGTCACAGAGAAGTCACCCCTCTAAGCTGCCCGTCTGACGCTTCTAGGTGGGGAGACCTGTGGTCAGGTTTGTGGGTTCAGGCAGATCTCTGGCTGCCATTCAGAGGGCAGACGGGGACCAGGCTGGGGTGCTGGGGGACAGGAGGGCTCACACCATGTTGGTGTGGAGAGACACAAAGGAACGCAGTCAGGAGGGTATTCAAAAGGGGAAAGAGAAGGACTTGCTAACTTAGGGAACGTGGAGAGTGAGAGGCCGGGAGGGGTCATGGGTCACGGACTTCAGCCTGCCCACCCCTACAATCTGGAACAACCTCCAAAGGGGAGGCCTGGGAGCCACCGGCCTGTGCCCAGATGAGCACTTCCACTGCCGAGGCTGTGGCCTTGGCAAATCGCCAGCCCTCTCTGGGCCTTGGTTTCCCCGTCTGTAAAGTGGAGATAATAATGGCATTGGGCCAGAGGCTGACTCCGAGGAGCAATTTCGGTAACCCACATAATGTGTCCTTTCTATCCACCCATCTGCCGAGCCACCTACCTATTTATCCTTTTCCCATCCTCCCTCTTTAAATCTAAACCTTCCTTCCAAGTCACTTGGCAGTGGGAGGTGGGAGAGCCCCCTGTGTTCACCAGCAGCCCTGATATGTACCCCGGTAGCACACTTCCTGCCCCCACTTGCAACAACTAAAATGTTTCCAGATCTTGCTAATGTCCTGGGGCAGGGCAAGAGGAAAATAAAACTGGCTTGAGTCTGAAATTATCAACCCTATTATTGTGGTTATGATGAGGCCGGGGGAAATGTCCCCATTACCCCCAAACTGGATCAGGACTCCCCGGCTCTGCCATCGCATGGCTGGAGGATGGGTGGGCAGGAGGGCTTCCAGCAAATCCCTTGTCCTCAGTCTTCTCATCTGTAAAATGGGGCTCATAATAACCCCTTCTCGTAGGGTCAGGGGAGGGAGAGAGGAGTGAAGCTGAGCCAAGCTCTTCAGACCCTGGCTACGCCGAGTCAGGCTACTGGGTCTTTTCTTCCTCCTTCCACTTGCGGGGGGGGAAATTCAGCTCTGATCATCCTCCCTCATCTGGTTGGAAGCAAACTTCCACCCTGACCCAGCACCCAGGGTGTGGAAAGGGTGAGGTCCCCTGGGAACAGTGTCCGGCCACGCACGGCCTGTGAAAGGCGACCGTCCGGTCTGCCTCCAACGAAACCAACCCTGGCTCAGCGGAAAAGTGCGCCTGTTCCTGGCTGGAATAGAAAGCCACAGCTTTGAGAGGGAAGATGCGACCTTTGGCAAGACCACTTGCCATGGAAAACTCTCTGCCAACATCTTGTGACAGCACAAAAAGCCTCCGAGGCCAGAAATCATTTTTATGTGGAGGGAAAAAGTGGATCTAGCCGGTCCAGCCGACGTCAGGCATGCTTTGTGCTACCTGGCAAATTCATTGTTTTCCTGACTGCATGAAGCCAAGGGGTTTCCAAGGAGATGTCTGGCTCTGTGCGGATTTCCCAGTTTGGGAAGGGGGTAGAGAGTCTGGAATAATTTTTCTGGTCAGATGATGGAAGATTTTCAAGTTCAGCTAAGAAGAGAGAAAAGAGAAGAAGGTTCCAGAGAGCCGTGGCCAGGAATTCAGGACAAGAACACTCCCAAGCGGGGTTCTTTGGCTCAGCACCTTGACACTGGAGTGTGCAGAAGCTCCTGGCCTCTGAGCACCGTGTGCTAGTAGCATTCCCCCACAGTTGTGAAAACAAAAAATGTTTCCAGACACTCGCAAATGCCCCAGGGGAGTGAATTCTCCTTGGTTGAGAACCATCTCTCCAGGGGAGATGTGAGCAAGCCCAGTTCCGGGCTGCTTCTGCAAGCAGTGATTCAGCGCCTTCAGACAACGCCAGACCAACACAGGTCTCAGCTACAGAGTGGCAGTCTGGGGCCAGTGTCCTGAAAGTCCTGGAGGAGTCTGGAAGCAGGAGACGGGGTGGTCCCTGCTAGAGAGGAGGCCTTGATGGTCCTGTGAAAATTCATGGTGATCCACAATCCTGTCTCAGGACTTAGAGGATCTTGATACCTGTCACAGTTTTTAATTGTTTGCCTTTTCAAAAAAAAAAATTGTCTCCCCCACTAGAATAAGGTCCCTGAAGGGGAGAATCTTGTCTTTCATGCTCACTGTTGTGTCCCCAAGCCCTGACTCACTCTAGCAAACAGGATCTGCTGGGAACACATCTGCTGCAGGGAGAGAGGGAAGAGGGAGGATCACATGTGTTCACCAACACCTGAGTGTGCACCCGGGGCTCGTTAAGCCTCAGACTCCCGGGTCCCACCTGCAGAGTTTCTGATTCAGTGGGTCCAAGATGGACCCTGATCATCTACATTTTTAACAGGTTCCCGGGGGTGTTCATGCTGCCGGCCCAAGGACCACACCTAGAGAACCACTGTGCTGAACGCCAAACCTGTTCTCAGTCACGGGTCTCAATCCTGGGAATGAGCATCATCAGGGGACTTTAAAGGGTCTACCCCAAGGCCACAACCTGACCAATCCCCGGAGGAGGAGCCCCAGACATTCCCCTGCGCAGCTAAGGGCCGTACCATTTCGCGCTCCTCACAGCTGGAAGGACCATCCCTGTCTTATGGACAGGAAACAGTCAGAGGGGAGGGTTCTTTCCCAGGATCCCTACCCATATCAAAGTTCAGCCCGGGTGC
Source organism: Ictidomys tridecemlineatus (assembly GCF_052094955.1). Classification (NCBI taxonomy): domain Eukaryota; kingdom Metazoa; phylum Chordata; class Mammalia; order Rodentia; family Sciuridae; genus Ictidomys; species Ictidomys tridecemlineatus. The sequence continues at coordinate 143,769,617 of NC_135486.1, forward strand.
TGGGTGCCGGGTGCCGGTCCCCGCTGCGGCAGGCCAGAAATGAGACCAAGGCTTTAGAGCGGAGGTTCATACATCCCCTGACTCTGCTCGTACTCGCAACGACTTGTCAACTGCTCCCACCTGACAGAGGAGGAAACTGAAGCCAAGACAGGTGGCACAACCTGGCCTCGGTGACATGGCGAGAAAATGCCAGAGCCAGAGCTGAAGCCAGCTAACCCCAACGCTGGGCAGCCCCGCCCACGGACGCCCCGCCCACGGACGCCCCGCCCACGGACGCCCCGCCCACGGACGCCCCGCCCACGGACGCCCCGCCCACGGACGCCCCGCCCACGGACGCCCCGCCCACGGACGCCCCGCCCACGGACGCCCCGCCCACGGACGCCCCGCCCACGGACGCCCCGCCCACGGACGCCCCGCCCACGGACGCCCCGCCCACGGACGCCCCGCCCACGGACGCCCCGCCCACGGACGCCCCGCCCACGGACGCCCCGCCCACGGACGCCCCGCCCACGGACGCCCCGCCCACGGACGCCCCGCCCACGGACGCCCCGCCCACGGACGCCCCGCCCACGGACGCCCCGCCCACGGACGCCCCGCCCACGGACGCCCCGCCCACGGACGCCCCGCCCACGGACGCCCCGCCCACGGACGCCCCGCCCACGGACGCCCCGCCCACGGACGCCCCGCCCACGGACGCCCCGCCCACGGACGCCCCGCCCACGGACGCCCCGCCCACGGACGCCCCGCCCACGGACGCCCCGCCCACGGACGCCCCGCCCACGGACGCCCCGCCCACGGACGCCCCGCCCACGGACGCCCCGCCCACGGACTGGCTGAGGCCAGCGGAAGTGGGCCATGGAGAAGACACCTGTGCCCCTGCCACGGGGTGGTATTGTCAGAAGGAGCTGGCGCAGGCCTCGCAGAGCTGCCCGTCAGGTGCCCGCTGTGTTCCTTCTCCCCGTCTCCAGCTGGTTTCCTCCAACCTCCTGTGTCTGGGGCTCTCTTCCCAGCTTTGGGCCTTGGCCCTGTTTTTCTGATGCCAGTGGTGCCTCTTTCATTTGGCACAGTGTCCCTGGACCCACCACTGGTGACGCAATGCCCGTCCTCCCACTCCCCCACCCCCCAGGCCGGAGCTCTGGCAGACCGTCTTGCTGGTGTAGCTCAGTACACACCACCCGGGCACAAGGACGACACTGGGCCTGCAGGACTCTGGAGGGCCTTGAGTCCTCTTGGCACTAAGGGGAACAACAGGAAGAGAGAGAGACTCATGGCCTTGGGTGGCCCTGAGCCTTCTCCTAAGGGCCCAGCGTGAAATAGCTGGGAAGCCACATGAACACCAGCCCAGGACCTACAGGACAGTTGTCTTGAACAAGTGGGGGATGGCTTTTAGGATGGAGCTGCTCTGAGGATCCAGGCCACAGAATGCATAGTCCAGTTTTTATGCCCCACATTTCTCTCTTCTAGAAATTTGCAGTTTATAACAAGGAAACCGGCCCCCTCAGGCAATGGCCTTAAATCCAGGGCTCGACCAGGTCTGAAGATGCAGTGCTAGAGCACTTGCCTAGCACTCACAGGGCCTAGGTTCAACCCCCAGACACAGAACACCACACCACAGAAAGCAGATCTGAGAATTCTGGAGTTTTTCCTCCCTAAAACACCCACCCTCCTCGGTTTCTTGCCTGAAATTCCTTTAGAGCAGTTTCTCAGCCCAGCACCTGCTGACATTTGGGCTCGTCCTTCTCTCACGCGAGGGTGTCCTGGGCAGTGTAGGACACTGAAGGGCACCCCTGGCTGCTGTACGTGAGCTGCCAGGAGCACCCCTCAAAAGGAGAGCAACCAGAGATGTTTCCAGACACATGTCCCCTGGGGGATGGTCACCCTCAGCTGAGAACCTCTAAAAGGATGTCCACCTCTATGAAAAGCATCCTGCTGAGAGGGGAAACCCCAAACCAGACGGGCAGCGGCCATCCGTGAGCGTGCCCACGTGGGAGAGGTCAGCCTGGGAGGTGGGGAGTGGGTGCTGTTCTGAAGTCAGTCCCCGGAGGAAAATAGGGGCTGGTTAAAATGACCCTCAGGATCTGGTCACCACGCCTCAGGACACGTGGCTGCTTCTTCAGCTGAAGGCTATGGCATTACGGGGTGTTAAAAGGTGGCCGCTGTCCTCATGGCCAGAGCAGGCCCTCACGCTGAGGCAGGAGGAATCATTCTGCCAGTAATCTTAGCATCATCCTCATACTATTTCCCAGCACCACATGTCACCTGGACAATGATTTAATATTTTTCTTCAAATCAACTCCAATTTCAGGCTTTGCTGAACGTAGTTAAAATGGAATCTTTTCTAAGTACTGGGGTTGAACCTGGGTCTCGTGCACTCTAGGCAAAACTTTACCCTTGAGCTACACCTTGGAAAGGAGTCTTGATATTATTGCCACAATGGGAAACTAGTCCCCTTTTCCACTAGTAGAAGGCACCAGAACAATAAAGAAAATGAAAACAAAAAAAAAAGGTTATTAATTCTAACAGGAAGAGAGACCCTTCCAAGGTCCTCAGCCTGAGGCTGGAGGCCTTGCTGTTGGAAAGGAAGGTGGGCAAGGGAGGGAGGTGTCAGAGCAGCGGACGCGGGGATCTTGCTCTTTGGCTGCTAGGATGGATGGTGGGACTGGAGGAGAGGGGAACTTTCTTGCCGCCCTCCGTGGTGCTGAAGGACCTGCAGTGAGCCCAGGGCAGCTCCAGGCAGCCAGCCGGCCCCACTTCCCAGGGCTCAGCTAGTCTTAGAAACCAGCCGTCAGTAGCTTGGCCACAGGCCCGACGCTGGACGTGATCCCGCTGCCAGCAAAGCACAGAGCCTTTCCCACTCCATGATGGGTTCCAGACCTCCTGGGACACACAGGGCTGCACAGCCACACGTGGGACCTCAGATCCCCAGCCTGGCTCTGGCCACTCAGACCCAGAGCCTTCCTGCCCAGGCCTTCCTGATGCCGATGGCCACTTGAAGGTCAAAACCCCCAAGACATTTCAGCATAAAAGGCAGCCCTCAAGGCCACGTTCCTCGCCCTCTGGGGCCTGGTCCAGCCTTCCCCAGGCCTTGCTTTCTGCATCTGCCTCCCTGAATTTCCCGAGACACAAAACAGAATGTGAAACACCAGAGCCAGGGGGCACCGCCAATGTGGGAAGGGGGCCGTGAGGGCACAGTGGGGACTGGGGAAAAGTGGAGGCCAAGCCCAGTCCCAAGAGAAGCTAGGGCCACCCAGCTCCAGGCCACTGTTTCCCTGGGAGCTCTGAATGGCTAGAGCCACCAACATTTTGGAATTTTTTTAAAATGTGAAATCTCCATTTTTTAATCAAAATAGATATCCTTTTTAAATCTGTGAGTCTACATACAAACGTGTGGACCCAGCTCCTCACAGCAGCTCTACTGACAACAGCCCCAAACTTGTGAATGCTCATCGGTAGGTAAGTGGATAAGAAAACGGGGTCTGTGTGTAGCGCCTGCAGTGTTCATAGCCACAAACCACACACCGCTCGCCAGAAAAATCCACTGTGACTCTCAAACATTGTTCTGGAGGGGAAAAATGCCAAATTAAAAAAAAAAAAGTCCATATAGTATGTCTCCATTTATATAAATTCTAGAAAATGCAGACCAGCCCGTGGTGACAGAAAACAGATCCGTGTGGTGGGGAAGCCGGGGAGGGGCAGGAGAGAGCCATGACAGAGGGGCACAAGGAACTCTGGCTACCACCTGGATGGAGGGTGGCTGTATGACCCACAATATCAAAGCTTCTCAAATGGTACATTAAATATAAATAAAGGGGCTAAAAGGAAAATGTGAAAGCCAAGTAACTGCAGGTCCAGTTCAGCATGCCCTGACCAAAACCTCTCAGTCAGCATTCACTTAGAACCCACCGGAACACGCCCCAGGCAGCGAGCCGGGCGCTGGGGTCGCGGAGGTGAGGGAGCCTGGCAAGTGCCTGGTGTGGCCGAGGTCCAGCGAGGGCCTGCAGTACTGGTAGGCACTACCCAAAGAGCCTGTCCTCTGCTCTCCTGATCCTGAAGAATCACAAGCAGCTGAACTGTTTCCTATCACTCCATCAACCTCCTCAAGGATGGAATGTTCTAGACCAGCAGCCAGTTCATGAGTCGACCCCCAGATTGGAAAAGCTCAGAGATGGCCGTCTCAGAAGCAGACAGAGACCAGGGAGGCTCTGGGCGGAGGCTGAGGTGGGCAGAAGCAAGAGGCTCACCAGGTTGGCTGATGGAGCGGGGGTGGCTGGGACAGAGAGGGGCATCCAGGGGACCCTGGAGTTCCGGGGTGAGCCCGAGAGCCCCTGGAAGCCCCTGGCAGCATCTGGGACTTGGAGCTGCCAGTGGGACAGGGAGGAGGAGTCCACGCCGAGCGGCTGGGACGGTGGGGTCCTGGGGCTGGGCTCCAGCCTGTGGGTTCAGATGCCCCCTGAGAGCCCACGGGAGGCCCTTCAGGGCTAGTAACTACCTGCTGACCGCTGTGGCCGGAAGCGCCGCATAGACTATCACCATCCAGTCCCTTCCCGGGCTGCCACAGCTTCTCCTCAGGGGCTGTCACCACCCATCCGCCTCCCAGCTCCATTCTGCTGCCTCTGACTAGAGGAGATCCAACAGCATGTGCCGGGTGCAGCCACCAGGAGGCACAGGGAAAGGGACGTAAGATCCTAGGACCTCGTCAAGTCGGGTTCCTGTGTGTCTGGCTCAGCACGGTCCCCCAGCTCCTCAGGTCCTGGCTGTGGCCATGTAACAGGAAAATGAGGTTTTGACTTAAGGGCTTGTGCTGTCCACCCAGGGGCGACAGTGCACAAATTGGGATGATGACGGGACCGGATGACCTGACCTGACCCCTCCAGGGAGGAGGGACTACGCCTGGTTTGTGAGCCTGGAACAAAGTGCAATCAAAGAAAATCTGATTAGGATTAAAACAGCCGAGGCCAGCCTTTGGGGAAGACTTGGTTCCTCCAAGATTCTGAGTCTGGGAAAGAGGAGGAGAGAGGGAGAGAGGGAGGGAGGGGGAGGGGAGGAGGGAGGGAGGGGGAAAGGGGAGGGAGGGGAGGAGGGAGGGAGGGAGGGGGAAGGGGGAGGGAGGGGAAGGGGGAAAGGGGGAGGGGGAAAGGTGGAGGGAGGGAGGGAGGGGGAAAGGGGGAAGGGAGGGGGAAAGGGGGAGGGAGGGAGGAGAGGGGGAAAGGGGGAGGGGAGGGGGAAAGGGGGAGGGAGGGAGGGGGAAGGGAAGGGAAGGAGGGAGGGGGAGGGAACAGCTGCTGACCCAGGTGTTGTCAAAGCCAATACTTCTCACCATCTACGCCCTTGATGTTGCCTACGGGAGCTTTGGTGTCCCCAGGGAACATGCTCAGAATGCAGATTCTCAGGCCGGCTGTGACCCGCTCAGCCAGACTGCCTTTTAACAAAGTCCCCAGGTGACCTGAGGGTTACCGCACTCGCAGTGACAGTGGAAGCACAAGGGCCACTCACTCTCTGGCCCGAGTCCTGCTTTGCCTACGGTTCCCACCCTCTCTGCCATATCCCCACGCCACAGTGGCTCAAACCAATTCATTTTAAAAAGAAAACAAATCTTAACCATGTGTATTTTGAAATGAAACTTTATATCACTATTATCCATGGAAAAAAATCAAGCATCATTTGCTGTAAGTGGAAAAAAAACATTTAAAAAATGCATGAAATAAGACATAAGTAAAAACATGTTATTTAAGCCTGGCTGGATACTGACTCCGCCCCAAGTTCTCAGCTCAAGGCTGCCCGGATGTGCGAGGTTCCGGAGGTGAGAAGCCATCCTAGACCTGGAGGGCCTCTAAAGGACTGGAGGAGGAGGACTTTGTCACTGTACGACTCGGTATCTCCACGTGTGTGATGCATTCCATGTCATTTTACCTGCCAGGACGAGGTGTCCGTGTGTGTGTGTGTGTGTGTGTGTGTGTGCGTGTGTGCACTAGGGATTGAACCCAAGGGCGCTTTACCACGGAACGTTACAGCCCATTCATATATATTTTATTTTTTGCTAAGTTGCTGAGGGTCTCCCTAAGCTGCCAAGCCTGGCCTCCAATTTGCAATCCTCTTTCCTCAGCCTCCCGAGTCACTGGGGTGACAAGCATATGCACCATGACAGGTGTGCACCACTGTGCCCAGCCAGTCCCTACACCTGTGGGCACTTTCTACAGCCTTGTCCCCCAAACAGCCTCCCTGCAAGAGGCACTTTCCCCCACATTACGAGTCCCCCCCAAACACACTCAACTGGTAACTGGACGTAAGCGGGGCTTGCTTATCTCAGGGTTCCAATGGCCCTGGCTGGTGGAGGACTCAGTCCCCCAAGGCAGCAGCCTGCTCCCCCTCTGGCCAGCAGCCACTTCAGTCCAGAGCCATCTCCAGCCCCTCTTCGAGCAGGAGCCAGATGACCAGGAGCTGCCCCAGAGCCTTGCTGTGCTCCCGCAAGGGTGAGACCCCAGGGCAAGTGGCAGAGTTTGGGGTGTGACCTCATGGATGGAATTCCAGGATCCCAGTGAACAAATGAGCCTGTCTACACTGCCCCAGACCACTGTCTGCATGGGGAGCTGTGTAGACCTTAACAAAGTGCATTCCAATGATCCCTGGGAAAATAATTACTTTGCATCGTACACGAGGCTGGAATTTTCCATAGGAGCCTCTTGCCAAGGGGAACCAGGCTGAGCTCAATCAATAACAGTCAATTTTATTTTATTTTTTTGGTGGTGCTGGGGATTGAGCCCAGGGCCTTGTGCCTCGGAGGAAGCACTCCACTAACTGAGCCCTATCCCCCGCCCAAGAGTTAAAGCTTCAAAGGAGCATTTCGAATCCTCGAGCTGAGCAGACTATTGAAAGTTGAAATGGTTGCTATATATTTTTCTTCATCGCATCAATCTCTTCTTTTATCGTCTTAGAAAACCACCCTATGAACTAGTCACCAACCAGAAGACAGATCTTTGCTCAGGCAAATGTCACCAGTGTCATATTGCCGTCTGGGATGTTCCATATGGTGCTGGCTGGTGACTAAATAATGACTGTTAATAAAAATCTACGCGGTTGCAAAATCTCTCTGGTCCGCAGTGGTGGAGTTGTTAGCATAAAGCTTCCTGCACCCAAAGGTTCTTCTCCTCTCCGTCAGTGCTACTAGTAACGCAGTCCCCTCCAACGGAGCACTCACCGCCAACCAAGGGCTGTCCTAAGAGGGCCACAGAGACCACTCATCCGTACCCCAGAACAGAAGGCTGTAACCAGGTAGGGACCCTTACTCTGGACCCTTCCCAAGTCATCCTCAGACTGCCAAGTCCAGGAGGTGGACCGTGACGGGGCGCAGGGTTTGTCCCACCCTGAAGAATGCCTCAGGAGAAAAGCACTTGCTTGGGAGCCGCGAGACGGAAGAACCTAGGTGTCCACAGAAGGACGAATGGATACACAAAATGTGGTCTCCAAAGAGGGGAAGGTCACTGTGCCTTAAAAAGGAAGAAAGTCTGGCACTTGTGCATGAACCTCGAAACCATTAAGCTAAGTGAAATAAGCCAGTCGCAGAAAGATAAATGCCCGTGATCCCACTGAACGAGGGACCTAGAGTCGACTGAGGAATCACTGGGAAACGGGTACGGAATTTCAGTTTGAGAAGAGGAAAATTTCCCGAGACGGACGGTGGCCACGGCTGTACAACAGGTATGTACCTATGACCACTGAACAGCACGCTTAAAAATGGTTAGAAGGGTACATTTTAGGCTGTACATATTTTGTCAAATAAAGGGTTTTTTTGCACAAAAGAAACTTGATATTAAAAGCATGCAGTCATGCAAGCACTATTCAAGTACACACACACACACACACACAACCTAATGTTGTGGTCCCTCTTCATTCACTGCACAGATCTCAGGAGACCCAGGCAGACACCAGCAGGGAGGGACAAGGCTGAAGCAGGACGCCTGCATGAGATCACGTGCACTCATGACCGTGCCCAGCCCCAGGCGCACCAGGTGTGGGGCAAGTAGTTACCTGCTTGGACTCAAACCCTCCAAGGTTGGCATCATCCTTATCCCCATGGTACAGGTAAGGGACTGAGGCACAGAAAGGCTCAGGAAGTCGTCCAAGGTTGCAGGGGACTGACACCCAGGCGGCCGGGCTCAGAGGGCACACTTCTAACCACGTGGAACAGGGTGAAGCCATGATCGACGTGGTCCCAGGACACAGAGACGGTGAGTACAAAATCTGAGGGGATGTGGTGGATTCCCAAAAAGGAAGTGACTTGAAACTAAGGTCCGGAGCAGGGCTTGACCCCGTTACAACCGTGGGCCTGACTGTGTTTTACCAGAACGCGGACACACTTATCTGTGTACATGTGGTACGTGGCTACTTTCCCGTTCGCCAGCAGAACTGAGGGGTCATGACGGCCACCAGGTGGCCTGCAGAGCTGAAAAGGGTCACCAGGATGGCCAGTCTCTCCAGATAAACTCCCCACCCTCCAGCAGGACCTACCAGCCCCTCCCCCGGCTTCGTCCCCAACGCCTGGCCCTGGGTCTCTCCCTCCAGAGCTCTCTGCCCTCCACCCCTGGGCTCTGGATCTGTTCTCGAGGTGAACATCACTTGCCCTTCTGCGCCCCTCCCTTGCACAGCCCCTCGCTGCTTCCTCCTCACACGGATCGCACCTTAATCACCAGCTTCTGTTTTGCCTGCCTCCTGCACCCGGCCCAGCGGTGGCAGATGTGGGTGGGTGAAACCTGCCCCATCATTTCCATCAAACCCGCCTGCGCCCACAGAACCTCCCCCAACAATCAATCAAAAGGACGAGGCCAGCCCCTAGGCACCCACCCCTCCAGACACACTGCTGTCCCCAAGTCCCTCCTGTGTAAATTTCACAGCCACCACCGCTCTCCAACCAGGATGGAGGCTGCCTGCGGACAGGGACCAGGCTGGCGAGGTCCTCCTTCATGGCCACTGTCCACGGTGGCCTCTGTCAGCCGGAGGCTCTCTGCCCTTAGGCTGAGTAGGGTGGCTGAAGGCCCTGCCGTGAGACTCCCTGGGTGACCCCAGAGGTGCAAAGGGCATGACACAGACCCATAAGAGAGTGGCGGGGGTACGTGTTGACAGGGGGACAGGAGGAGGGGGAGGGCAGAACTTGGCAGTCCCCAGCCAGGATCGTCTGTCGCGGACCCTTAAAGGCAAAGCCGACCTTTCCAAGATGCTGAGGTGGGCAGAGACGGGCTGGACCAGCCAGGACGACGAGTTCCAGGCCCCTGGTCACGCTCAGTCCCGTGGTCCTCCCGTGGAGGGGGAAGGGCACTGGGAGCCATCAGCAGCCTCTCGGGGGCGTGGTGACAGCCAGGCCAAGCTCTGTGACCAGTGATCAAGGGGTGCTCACGCTCCCCAGGAAGCTCACAGCCCCTGCCCCCGTTTGGAGTGGACGAGACTACAGACCGTGGGGGACCATTTCTAACTAGGAGGGGCTCAGCTCCCAGGGCAGCCAAGACCCAGTGGAGGACGGCGGAGGCCCAGCAGGGCACAGAGCTCCCGGACGCACCAGCCCACCTTAGCCAGCTGTGTCTGCAGCTTGTTCTTGGCCTCCGTCTCCTCGGCGATGCGGGCGCTGAAGGCCAGGTTGGTGTCCGTGAACTGCTTCCACAGCTGGTCGGACAGGCTCTCCAGGAGGTGCTCGGCCTCCTCCCGCAGCCGGATGGAGCTGGCCCGCATGTTCTGGGAGTGCCTGATGTTGTCGTTGCTGAACTTGGCCCAGGTGTCAGGCACGGAGACCCTGCAAAAGGCACAGGGCAAGTTTGGCACAGGGGTGACGGGTGGCCCTGGACCCAGGTTCTCAGCCTTGTCCTTGAGGTCAAGAGTCTGATGTAGAAGGCCCGGCAGCACCCCTGGCCCCACCAACGGGGCGCCAGCAGCCCCTCCACAGACCCGTCATGAGAACCACAGACGTCCCCCCGGGAGGGGACACCACCGCCCTCTTGAGGACAAGGGTCCGGATCCAATCCCTCCTTTAACAAAGGCTGCAACGCAGCCGGCAGGAGGGCGCGCAGCTGGCTGGAGGAGGAGAGAGGCCCTTACAGAGGCCTCCTTGTCCCCTCAGTACCACCCCAAGCAGAGCCAGGCCAAGAAGGTGACTGTCCCTCCGGCTGCGACCATGATACTCTCCATGGCCTCTCCACCGCCCCCGTGGGTGTTTTGCTGGGGGGGTGGCCTGGTTCTGCAGTCCTGGGGTCACACCTCGGGCCTCCAGTGTACAAGGCGTCTCCGCCACCCTCCCGCCCCGCCCAGCTGAGGGTCTGGAACGCCGCCATGTCCCAACACTGCCTAGACACTTGACATGGAGCTGTGAGCAACAAGAGCAGCGTCCCTGTCCTCAGAGAGCACCACACACAGGGGAGGTCCTTCCACAGAGTCGCGGGGAGGCCGGGACCAGGAGCAGGAAGGAGGAGCGCTGGCGTGTCCTCGCGTGTCGGTGGTGAAGGGGGCAGGGCACAGCAGCCTCCCACCCCTAGCCACAGACTGCTCTCTGCTGGGGTAGCTACCTGACCACCGAGGTCTCAGAAAACTCCAGAAATGAATGATCTGTAACTTTCAAATACCTTTGGTTACATTGTTACGATTGTCCCATGATGTAATTGGCTACTGTGGTCAACAGCTTCAGGGCCTGATTTGTACACTAACTCGTCCCAGGGATGGGTGTCTAGGAAGAGACTAATCCACATGGGGCCCGGTGCCATCCACGGCTTCAGGCATCCACCGGGGGTCTCAGATGTACCCCTGAGGATGGGGGCAACCACCATGCTCAGCCAGAAGTTGAGGTGCCATGGATTCCCAAATGCACCCCAGCTGTGAGGGGCGAGAGGGGAGCAGTAGGTGCCCAAGAACCAGGGAGAGGACCGGCCCTGGGGGTGCACAGTCCCTGGGGATGAGGAAGAATCACAGCCCCTCTCCTCTGGGGGGGGGTCTTCCACTCCAGAGGTGCCCCTCCTCCTGGATGAGCCCAGCAGAAAGTGAAGGGTCGAGAGCCCAGGAAAGGTGACCGCAGAGGGCAGCCCAGCAGGGCAGCTGGGGACCGTCACAGGCAGAGCAGGCTCCACGGAGGTGGTGCCGCCTGCCTGAGGACTCACGTGGTTTAGTCAAAGTTCTTCTGCAACAAGCAACCCCAGGACCATTTGGGGTTCCCTGCTCTGGGCCCCCCCCCGGGGGGGACATGCACTTTCTGAGCTGGCTTCACGGTGGCTACTCCAGACCAGATAGCTTCTCAAGTCCTGTCCAGCCTGGGAGGACGCCAGTTCTTACAGGAAGCAGGCTTTTATTCTCAGGGAGCAGGAGAAAAGGAGTCTACTTCTCTGAAATGGGAACTATGTTTCTTCTCAGAAATGCTGAAGCACGCGGAGGTGTGGGGAACAGGGTTTCTAGAGGTCCCACGTGTGTGCGATGGCTCTGCTGGCTCTCCTTTCCTTCCTGGTGGGGGGTGTGGTGGGGGGTGTGGTCGCAGGGATTGAACCAGGGCCCTGCACCTGGCACACTCTCACCTCTGAGCGACATCTCCAGCCCATGCTATTTCCAATTCTGAGACAAGGCCTCACTTGAGTTGCTGAGGCTGGCCTTGAACTTGCAACCCTCCAGCCTCTCCCTCCCAGGTCTCTGGGGTCACAGGTGAGTGCCACCACACGGGGTTCCTCTGCCTGGCCCAGAGCCCAGCCACAAGCAGAGGCTCAGAGAGGAGTCATCTGTAGTCACCATCCCCCAGACACCACCCAAGGAGAGGAGGCTGCGGACAGCAGGTGAGACCTGCAAGTACACTCTGAGTGGCCCCACCACTGCTGAGTGGGACTGTCGGGGACACCAACAGCAACCTCTAAGCCCTGCCCTCCCCTGGAGCAGACGGCTGAGCTCCCCAGAGAAAATAGCCGCTTAATCACAATCTCCCCAGGGGCATCTACCAAAGGCAGCCTGCGTCCTTGGCAAGTCGCGAGCCTCGGTGGGAAGGATGCACTCTCCCAGAGCCCATGCCCTCTGGAGACTGGAGGGACAGCAACTTTGCTGCAGAGGCAGGAAGATCCATTGATCAAACACCCACGAGATGTGCAGTGTGGGCTGAGGTCAACAGCTCTGCCACTAGCTGTGCAAGCTTATGACAGTCACTTCACCTCTCTGAGCCTTTGTTTATTCATTATGAAATGGGGATAATAACGGTACCTATCCCCTCAGGGTTGTTGAGTGACTAAATGTGAAATACTTATCAGGGCACCGTACACAAAATAAGTGACTCTTCATGACTCACAAGAGCTGCATGTCAACTCTGTGCACCATCTACACATGGCTGACATCAGAAACAGGCCTCTGCTGCCCCCATCACCACCATATTCATGAGTTTACCCACGGCAATGAACAGGGACACTGTGATCCAGACAGTCACCACACCTCCTCAGTCTGCCCAGATGTGGCCCTGCTTGAGAAAACTCCAATGCAAAGCCCCGAGCCAGCACATCTGGGAAGCAATTAGTCACCCAAACAGCAGCCCTGGCTTTCCAGCTGGATGAGGGATTTAAACAGCGGCCCCTCCTGGGCTTGGAGGCCAGACGCCCCTCCAGCCAGCTGCCGCCAGGTTTGGGGGGAGGCATCTGTTTGCAAAGAGGTACCCTTCAGACTCCCTGTGCAGATGGGCAGCTGTGGCCAAGGGTGGCCGAGCCCCCAAGTCCTGCTCAGCCTTCCAGTGCCTGGGCCCCCCCCCCCCCTTGTCAGGAAGAGGAGGCGGCTTCCCCGGGAGCTGCCGCTGCTATGAATCCAGAGTCACCTCCACACCGCCATGTTTGCAAAGATCCAGAAAGCTAGCCCAGACCTGGGCCAGAGATGGTTTACAATTCTTCTCCCCTTTCCTGCTCTCCCCTACCCCTTCGGTCTTTCTCCCCCTCCCCCTTCCTCCTTGCATTCAATATATGCTTACCGCGTACCTGCACCCTGCACGTGCCAGGAGCAAGCCTGTGCGCTAGAGGTGAAGAGAAGGAGTGCGGGCAAGACCAAGAGAGCGCCCGCCCTCCGCCAGAGCATCTCTGCCAGCCCTCATGGCCCCAGAGCTCAGACTGAGAGCGGGGAAATTCTACAGGACCCTCCACGAGGCGGTGACCTGTCCCCGATAGTGCCAGGCATACGAAAGGCACCACCTCATTGCTGCCAGGACAAGAAAATGAGGATACAAAGCAAGCTCTGATAACGGCCGGCCATTATTATCCACCCCAGTCTCTGTGCGTACGACGTCCCATGCCCCCCTTTCAGTACACACAGCAGCCCTGGGGAGCGGGTACCCTGGGCGATAGAGATGCAGAAATGGAGTCCAAAGTGTCAGCCTGGAGGCTGGGACTTAAAGCCCGCAGCCTTGTCCTAGAATCCACCCTCCAGGCGTCACTGACTCTCCCCACCAAGCGAGGATGCCTGCTCCTGCCGGTGACAGCCCTTTTGTTTTGGAATTTGTCTGGTGGGATGGCCAGGAGAGGCACCCCAGGGTGCCCTGGCAGAGCAGCAGAGGCTGTGTGACCCTGACTAAGTCAACCATATGCTCTTTCTTTCTGGAATTTGGATCTTGGACAAGGTGGGCCAGGGGTGGAAAGATGGCCACCCTCTGACCATCCAACAGAATAGCTCCCCCACTTCTGTCAAACGGCCAGAAACCTCCCCTTGTCTCTGTGGCCCTGCTGCAGGTTAACTCCATTTCATCCTAAGTTGATTCTGCTGCTTGCAACAGAGGGTTCCCATTCAATCTCACTGTCCCTCCTTGGCTGGCACACGATACCCCTTTATGGTGCCATGGCAGAAGCCCAGGCCCTTGGTCCCACAGACGGCCCAGAATGGCGGCAGAGAGTCCAGTACTTACGTGCCGTCACACTTCTCCACGCCATGGAAGAAGGAGATGCAGTCCGACGTGTTCCTCAGGTTAAAGCACTGCTCGTCGATACACTCGGCAGAGTTTTTGTCCTCTATGTCTCTCTCCAGGGCGTGCTGAGCATCTCGGTTATCCCTGCAGGGAGGAAGGATGAGTCCCTGGGCCAGGCACTTACCCAGAGTCCCCACCCAAGGTCACACAGCAGGGGAAGACAGAGAACAGGTAGCGAGCCAAGTCCCTGGACTCCCGGGAAGGGTCTGTCCACACCCAGTGGCTTCTCAGCCTTCTTCCCACCTTGAGGTTCCCACCATGTACCCAAAGCCACCCCTACTTGCAAGTCCCCTGAATCCAATCAGAGCTGCTGTCTTTTAGAATGGAAACGGAAGGCATGAACTGTAAGAGGTTAGACCTCCAACATTTTAGGCTTAGTGTGTCATATGGTCCCTGTTACCACCATGCCCAAAGCAGTCACAGGTTATATGTCAATGAATGGGCATGGGTTCCTTTCAATAAAACTTTATTTATAAGAACAGATGGTGGGTTGGATTTGTCCCTCCAGCTGTGGTTTGTGGAGCTAATTTAGAAGATACTAATTCATACTTTGGACAAAACCTGTATCAAGTCAAACTACTTCTAGATTATTGTGAATGACTGCTGAGCACAAAGGGATAGGACATAAGTAAGACTTGGTCACTGCCTTCAAGTGGCTGAGATTTGTATAAAGAAATAGAGTAAAAAATACACTACAGATTGGTCAGAGCAATGGTGAGAGTTTTAAAAGGATACAAAGTAACCCAGAGGAGGAAACCATTAATTCTAGGATAAGGGAAGGGCTGCCTGAGAAGGGTCTGAATAGGGTTTCCATAAGAAATAGAAGACAGGGCTGGGGATGTGGCTCAAGTGGTAGCGCGCTCGCCTGGCATGCATGTGGCCTGGGTTCGATCCTCAGCACCACATACAAACAACGATGTTGAGTCCGCGGAGAACTAAAAATAATAAATATTAAAAATTCTCTCTCTCTCTCCTCTCTCACTCTCTCTTTAAAAAAAAAAAAAATAGAAGACATCATGACAAAGTGACACAGGGACTCGCTGCCGAGGAGACCACATAGGCGAAAGCAGGGAGGGACGCTAGAAATGGCCAGGTTTGAGGGACTAGTGAGGCTCATTAAGTCAGTGCCAGTTAGGAGTGGGAGGAGTTAGGGAACGGGGTGGGGTCAAGGACTGGTAGCTGTCAGGGATTGGATGAGGTCATGGACTGGGTGGAGCCAGGAACTGGGAGGAGTCAGGGTACAGTCAGGACTAGGTGAGGCAATGTGCTGGGCAGAGTCAGAGGTGCAGTCTGGGAATGGGTGAGGTAATGGCTTGGGTGTTAGGAATGGGGCGGAGTTAGGAATGGGGCGGAGTTGGGAACTGGGTGGAGTCGGGAACTGGGTGGAGTCGGGAACTGGGTGGAGTCGGGAACTGGGTGGAGTTGGGAACTGGGTGGAGTTAGGAACTGGGCGGAGTCGGGAACTGGGTGGAGTCGGGAACTGGGCGGAGTCGGGAACTGGGCGGAGTCGGGAACTGGGCGGAGTCGGGAACTGGGCGGAGTCGGGAACTGGGTGAAGTCAGGAACTGGGCGGAGTTAGGAACTGGGTGGAGTCGGGA
This sequence comes from Ictidomys tridecemlineatus, assembly GCF_052094955.1. NCBI lineage: Eukaryota > Metazoa > Chordata > Mammalia > Rodentia > Sciuridae > Ictidomys > Ictidomys tridecemlineatus. Next base: position 143,785,151 of record NC_135486.1, read on the forward strand.
ACTGGGTGGAGTCGGAATTGGGCGGAGTCTGGGGAACTGGGTGGAGTTAGAAACTGGGCGGAGTCAGAAACTGATTGGGGTTAAGAACTGGGCGGAGTTGGGAACTGGGTGGAGCCAGGAACTGGGTGGAGTTGGGAACTGGGTGGAGTTGGGAACTGGGTGGAGTTAGGAACTGGGCGGAGTCGGGAACTGGGTGGAGTCGGGAAGTGGGCGGAGTCGGGAAGTGGGCGGAGTCGGGAACTGGGCGGAGTCGGGAACTGGGCGGAGTCGGGAACTGGGTGAAGTCAGGAACTGGGCGGAGTTAGGAACTGGGTGGAGTCGGGAACTGGGTGGAGTCGGAATTGGGCGGAGTCTGGGGAACTGGGTGGAGTTAGAAACTGGGCGGAGTCAGAAACTGATTGGGGTTAAGAACTGGGCGGAGTTGGGAACTGGGTGGAGCCAGGAACTGGGTGGAGTTGGGAACTGGGTGGAGTTGGGAACTGGGTGGAGTTGGGAACTGGGCGGAGTTGGGAACTGGGTGGAGTCGGGAACTGGGTGGAGTCGGGAACTGGGTGGAGTCGGGAATTAGGCGGGGTCGGGAACTGGGTGGAGTCGGGAACTGGGCAGAGTCGGGAGCTGGGCGGAGTTGAGAACTGGGTGGAGTCGGGAACTGGGTGGGCGGAGTCGGGAACTGGGCGGAGTCGGGAACTGGGCGGAGTCGGGAGCTGGGCGGAGCCGGGAACTGGGCGGAGTCGGGAACTGGGCGGAGCCGGGGACTGGGCGGAGCCAGGAACTGGGCGGAGCCAGGAACTGGGTGGGTGGGTTTAAAAACCGTGCACTCTGGGATTGGCCAAGGTGAGCAGGGGTCGGGACTGGATTCGGGAGAGCTGGTGTCTCAGCTAGGCCTAGACAAGGCCGCTGTTTACCAAACTCCAGACCTTGACTACCGTATTCATGACTCTTACCAAACAGCAGGCACCTGTACTATTATTTACTTAGTATTCTCCTCCTTTTGAAATCGTTTAAAAATATAAATGAATGTATTTTAAAAGGGAAGTTTACGTTCCTGTCTTTAAAGGAAAAACAACAATGGAATCTGCTAACAGAAGGCCCCCTCTGCCCTGAATACTAAGTAAACACTAACTGCATCCCAGCTAGAATCTTTTGTCTCCAGAAGCTTCTAGGCTCAACCCTTTTTGTGTCTCTGCTGATGAAAAAGAATCAGTCTTCTTTAAAGACACCAGAACGTGGAGCGGAGCCTTGGTCCTGAAGCACTTGGAGGACTTCTACAATGGACAGAAACTACCTTCCCTGAGAGAGGCTGTCAGACCCCGCTGGGCGGTCTCCCTGGGGCCTCTCTCCCACCTTTGGTGTGAGCCCCTCCCCAGGTCTTGTCCTTCTCCGCCTCTGTCCACCTCTACAATGTCTCTTCCCTCTGGGCTTCTCTGTCTCGGGCCTCCGTGGGCCCTGTCTCCCCATCCTCTCCGCTGTCTGCCTCTCGGTCACAGACACTGGTTTCAGGCAACCCAGGAGCAAGGAAGCTAAATCCTGATGGTGAGTCCCCACCTATCAGGATACAGAGGTCTTGCCTGACACAGGAGGAACCATCCCGGGACCTTTGGGCCTTGCGAATTGGCAGAGTCAGGAGAACTGGGCCCTCCACCCCACCCAGTGAACAGGAACCTAATGTGAAAGTGCACCTCAGAGCGTGACCGGGAGGCTGGGGCCTCCGACTCCAGCTGCTCCAGCTGCTCCAGCTGCCTGGCCCTGCCAGGGAGGTCCAGGAAAGGAGGGGCAGACCCGTCCAGCCTCCTGGCACACGGCCCAGGGCCAGGCTGGTGCCAGAGCTCAGGAGAGGCCAAGTCTGGCCCTTCCCCGTCAGGAAGAGACTTCCCTGCTCCTGGTGGGGCGGGGTGCCGGGGCAGCCGTGGGCCACAGGCCTTCCTTGCCCAGAAACAACCAGTCAACAGCGGGCGCAGGAAGCCACCCCATCAGGTCAGCAGAGGGGCCTCCCCCAGGGAGTGAGGGTGTACCCCTTGGCCCCAGCCCTGAGCCTCTGAGGTTCCAAGTGAATTAGGCCAATTCCAGTCCCTCCAGGTGCTAAGCTGCTTCCCACTAGGTGACAGGCCTCCTCAATCGAGAAGCCGCTGCCCAAAGCAAACTGCCCGTGTTGAGTTCCCTGGTCATTTCCATCTCTCTCTCCCAGCGTCCCCTCCCTCTCCCTCTCCTCCCCATGTCTGCCCCCTCTCCAGCTCTTGGGTTTTCTCTGTCTTTGTCCACCTCTTGGTGTCTCTGTCTGGCACATCTGTCTGTCTCTGTCCCTCTGTCTCCCTACTCCCTTCCTCTGTCTCTCTCTTTATATCCCTCTCCTCCTCGCTCTCATTTTCCACTACTGGGATGGAACCCAGCGGCACTGTATCAATGAGCTACATCCCTAGCCCTTTATATTTTTGGAAAGAGTCTGGCTAAGTTGCCCCGGCTGGCCTTGAACTTGTGACCCTCCTGCCTCAGCTCCCGAGTTGCTGGGATCACAGGTGTGCCTGACCGCACCAGCTTCTCTGTCTCTGTCTTGTAGTGGTGCCGGTCCTGGCTCTCCTTGTCTGTTTCCCCCTGTGTCTCTGTCTCAACCTCTCTGGTCTCCAGCCCCCCACTTCTGGTTTCACCGTCGGGGGTGGTGCCTGGCCCTCCCCACCCATCGCAGCAGTGCTCTTCTGGAGTTCCGCTCCCCAAATTCCTGTCTGGGCTTTCATCCACTCCGCCAGCTCTAACTGTCCCCTGTTCTGAACCTCAGCCTCCTGCCACCCTGGGCCCTGTTTTGCCACGTCCCTATGCCAATCATGAGTGGAAAATCGGACTCTTAACATAAGTTGGAGATCACAGAAATAAGTGCAGAAAAAGAACAGAAGAGGGCCCAGAAGGAAAAAATGGTCTACGGTCGGTTGATTCTCAACAAAGCTACCAAGACACACAATAGGGAGGGACGGTCTCTTCAATAACTGATTAGGGGACAACTGGGTATCCACATTTAAAAGAATGAAGTCAGACCCTTACCTCACACGTGTACAAAAATCAACTCAAAACGGTCTGAGATGTAAGATCAGAGGCTGTAGAACTACTGGGAGAAAACCAGCAAAGCCTGCGATGCGGGTCTGGGAGGTGATGTTTTGGATATAACTGCAACAGCTCAGGTAACAAAACCCAACACAGACAGATGGGATTGTATCCAACTGTAAAGTCTCTGCACAGCAAAGAAACCGATCAACTGAGCAAAGAGAAAAGTGTTTGCAAACCACACGCCTGATAAATGGTTAATATCCAAAAATACATAAGGAACTCAACAAGGGAACAGCAAGAAAGCTCACTGATTTAAAAATTGGCAAAGGATTTGAGGAAGCATTTCTCCAAAGAAGGCATGTAAATAAGCAATAGGGTCTTAAAAGATACCCAACATCACGAGTCATCAGAGAAATGCGGATTAGAGCCCTCTCGAGGTCTCACCTCCTCCCTGTTAGAGTAGCTGAGGACCGGGGCTGGGAGGCTGGGGGAAAGGGGAGCCCTCACACACCGCGGCTGGGAGTGGAAACTAGAATGGCCAGTGCTGTCATCCCAGCGGCTCGGAGGCTGAGGCAGGAGGACTGTGAGTGCAAAGCCAGCCTCAGCAAAAGCAAGGCACTGAGCAACCCAGGGAGACCCTGTCTCTAGGTTAAATCGGCTGGGGACGTGGCTCAGTGGTCAGTGCCCCTGAGTTCAGGCCCCAGTACCGCCACCCCCCAAAACAAAGTCAGTGAAGAGGGAAAGCCAGCTGACCAGCAGTCCTGGGAGAGTCAGAGGTGAGCGCCCGCCCAGGGCCAGGTGGGGAGCCCAGGCCTTGGCCCTGGGCCCCAAGCCCCGTAAATCTCAGTCTCCCTTTAATCAGGAGAGGGGCCCTGGCCTTTCGTGACACTGGTTAAGTCATCTTCCAAGAACAAAAAGCTGACTCCTTTTGAAGGCCTCCAGAGGGCCCGTCCCTCACCTAGCTGCCCATGCCACCCACACTGCTGGCTCCCGCGTGGCTTCTCAGGGAGGCTGCTGCCCTCCACCAGGGCCTCGCTGCAAACAGGCCACTCACGAGATGGCCTGAGCCTGCGCATCTCAGGACCATCACGCCCAGATCTTAAAACCAGCCTGTGCACCACGGGAATCGGTGACCTGGAAGTCACAGAGCCCACGGGGCGCAGCGGCGGCGGGCAGAGTGGGGCCTACCGCATCTGGATGTCGATCCGTTGAGCTAATTGTCTCATCCGTTCTTGGCAACATTTTAGCAAATCTACTTCCTGAAATAAAAAAAAGGTCAGAAAGGGTGGACCCGGGTCAGAAACTCCCCGGGTCAGAGCGCCCCTCCGGCACCCCGCCCTCTCCGCCCCCAGGTGAGAGCCAGGGGACGCGCCCACAGCCAGGGGCCAGCCGCAGAACTCCACTGCCCTGCCCTACTTTCATTTCTCTCTATTTGCTTCTGGATTAAAGTAAGATCCGGCTCCTACTGTGTGACGGGAGCTCGCGTATATATGATGGTTCAATAACGCCCATGAAGAAGAATGAAGTCTGAGATGCACAGGCAGCAGGTGTTGGAGAGACACTAGCTTTGGCTTTTGCTCTTGGTGGAATTATTATTGTACCCAACTTGGACATGCCGAGACTGGGGGCCAAGGAGCTCCACGTTGTGGTTTGGATACGGAATATCACCCCAAAGCTCGGGTGCAGAGGGCTTGGTCCCCAGGGCAGCGGTGTTCAGAGGCGGGAGGTGGCGGGTCATGAGGGCTCCGACCTCTTCCATGACTGATCGCCGTGGGGCTCTGATTTAACGAGACGGTGGGAACTTGGGGGACGGGGCCTCATGGGGGGAAGGAGGTCAGTGGGGGCGAGTTGCTGGAAGGTGGAGACCCACGTCTTGTCCCCAGTACCTTTCTGCCTCGCCCCCTTCCCCCTCCTCCTCCTGCTGGCCACCATAGCTGGGGGCCGAGCCCTGCCGGGCCCCTCCGCCATGATGTCTGCTCTCCACAGGCCTAGCAGCTAGGGAGCAGGCAGGTGGACAGCAGCCTCTGAGACCACAGTCTTTCCTCCTAGGCGTGGACCGACCAGCTGCCCTGCCCACTCCCTGGGGCTGGTGATAGCCCGGGAGACACCTCACCCGGATAAGGTTCTTCTCCACGTTGTCATGGACCAAATCAATCCCGATCCTTTTCTCCCGATGGTAGAGACACTCCAGGGCCACCTGTAGGGAGAGCAGGACAGAGTTCTTCCCGGGGCTGGACATTGACCCTGAGCTCGGGTGACACACAGGACTTTGCTGGAATCCCATCATTCCTCTGAGACCTGGTATTTCACAGGGCCTCAGAGAGGCCTCTGGAGGGCTCCGCCTCCCTCAGTGGGCGCCGTGGGATGCCGAGGCCGGTGAGGGGCACCGTGGGATTCCGAGGCTGGCGATGGGCGCTGTGGAATGCCGAGGCCGGCGCGTGAGGAGATGCAAGGCCCAGGTAGAGAAAGCAGGATAAGGCAGTGTCCCAGGAACCAGTGGTGACTGAGATATAATCTCCACAAGCTGTCCCCAGCCTTCCCAGCTACAATGACAGATATGGCAGATGTCACTATGATCTCAGATAAGATGGTATCAGCTGCTGTCTTCCACGTGTGCTCTCTCATAAGTTTAAATCCAGGCTTAGTCCCTTCCTGTCATGTGCACTTGGGCAAGTCACTCAGCCTCTCTGACCCTCGGTCTCCTCATCTGCCGATAAGCGTGAGATGGGTGCATCTTTCCCAGGATGGTTGTGCATTTCAACCCAGCTGAAAGGACACAGCTGAAGGAATGTGATCATCTCCACCTGGGATAAGGGCGGTGATGCAAATGATTGGGGTGATGTGGACGGGCAGGGCTCAGGGAGGACTTCTCCAGGGAGGAGACAGAGAGACGGCTCAGAAGAAGCAGAGTGCAGAGATGAGTGGAGACATGGGGCAAGAAACAGGAGCTGCAGGTGCAAGAGGCCAGAGAATGCACAGACAGGAAGCCCTGGGAACCGGAGTGGAGAAAGTGAGGCTGGAGCAGGAGCAGGGCAAGGTCACGGGGGAGGGGAAGAGGAATTCAGGAATTGGGTGTTAGATCCTGGGACTCCATCCAGGGAGCCAGTGGAGGAATGTTAAGACTCACTTTAATATCTGAAGTCACCCTCTGCAGCTGGGGGGGGAAGGACAGGTTGGACGGGAGCAGGAGATGGAAGACCAGGAAGGAAGTAGTTACGTCCATGTCCAGTGAGAGGCTGCCCGGCTGAAGGCAGCCAGGGGATGGAGAGAAGTGGAGAGACCGAGACGCCTCCCATCCCTGGGCCTCCCTATGGCTGGTCAAAGGGGTCACATGGGACCAGGCAGAGCTGGGCTTTGCAGACATGCTGGGGAGTGGGAGCAGGGGAGGCAGGCAGTCGGCCATGGACGCTGCTGTGGGGCTCTGAGGAGCAGCCCTGCCCACCCCTCTCCTGAGGGGCCAGCCAGCGGATGAAGGCAACGTTGGACGCCCTCCCCTAATGGGGTCGGGAGTCCCAGAGACCTGCTGCCGTGTCTCTTCGGGCACCTCAAGGCAGGACCTCTCCTACCACGTTCCTGCACAGAACAGGGCAGAAAAGGCTGTAGGAGGCTTCCAGGCAGGAGGCCCTGGGTCTCTGGAATGTCCAGTGTAGCCAAGATGGTTTCCACATCATGAGGCAGAGCTACCGGTTCCCCACCCGATGTGCACTCCACCCCTTCCATGCCTTCCTCCAGGGGCAGAGAAAAGCAGTCATTTCCCCAGACTCTTCTGCAGCCAGGGAGCCCCTGCAAATGGCTTCCTGGGAACCTCCTCCTGGTGCCAAGGGACACAGCTGCCTTGGTCGCCTTCTCCCTTCCCCGTTTCCGGCCTCCAGGAGAGGCCCACAGGGCTCCCCTCAGGCCGGAGCCTGCAATAGGAAGTGGTAGAGCTCCATTTGCCATTGACGGCAGAGTGTAAGATAGGAGCCGGTCCCACCGGCCCAGGTGGAGGGCTGCAGGCTGATCTGTCTCCCTCTGCAGTCCCTGCCGGGCTGGGCCACGCCCCGGAGCACCTGCTGCTGCAGCCCAGAGCAACCCGAACCCGCCCAGGATCGGACCGAGGCCAAGGAGGGGTCGGGCATGCCCACCACGGGTCACCGATGTCTACCGAGTGCCTAGTGGGTGCCACTCTCCGCCCTCGTCTGGGCGTGCGCTCAGAATGTTGACCTGGACCACAGCCGGCAGGGGCCCGGTCACTGGGGCCTGCAGGACACACGGGGGCTGCACGGATGGTGGGTCTGGGGTAGGTGCGCACGGGGGACCCACCCTGCCTGGTGGAGCCTACGCGCCACGCAGGTAGAAAACCACCCACGAGAAGTGTAGGGCGCGGCACAGCCGTGGGCAGGGAGGAAGCGCCAGCGCGATTTCAGGCGCGTCCTCGGAAGCCCTTCGCCAGGTGGAGCCACCTACGCACCTGCGCAGGGGCGCGCCGGCACGCACGGGTCTCCACGGAACCCCGCCACCCGGATGGAACCCCGTTCGGCCGGAGGAGTCTTCCCTTCAGCTTATCCTGAACCGACGATTTCACCTTGAAGGTGCGGTCATCAACATCGACGCAGCGCACACCCCCTGGCGGTGCCTGTCCCCTGGACCGCGGGTCCAGGGGGAGGAGGGTGCGGTGCCCGACGGGGCGGGCCTGGCGCTCGCACTCACCTGCAGCGGACAGTTGAGCTCCTCGGCGGCGCCGCACTCCAGCCGCCTCTTGAGGGTGTCCAGGCTGCGGTTCTCCGTCAGAAGCCTGTCCAGCTCGTAGCACAGCTCCGACTTCCAGAAGCCGATGTCCGTCAGTCTCTGGCCCAGGTTCCGGGACGTCCCCTCCTGCATCTGGCGCGTCAGCTGGTCCTTGTCCTGCATGAGCCTCATGGTGTCGCCGGTCAGCCGGCCAGCCCACAGCCGCGAGGCCTCGGCGCCCCGCAGCTGCAGCTGGGTGGCCTGGTCCCAGTCCTGGGCACTGTAGCGACAGAAGAGCGCGGAGCGGAGCGCGGGCAGGATGGTGGGCGGGCGCAGGGGGCTGCGGCGACACTCATCCGGGCAGGCCTGGCCGTCCGAGACCTTGTAGAAGAGGCTGGGTCTCCACGAGTTGAGGTAGCGGTACCCCGGCAGGTGGTAGGGCTGGTAGCACTCGTGGACCGCGGGGCTCTGCACCGCCTCGGGCGGCGCCATCAGGACGCAGGGCTTCTTGGGGCCACAGTAGCTGGCGGTCTGAGAGGTTCCGAGAAACTCCATCCTCCCCCATGGGCACCAGGCGGCCAAACTGCCCAAGGGGCTCCAGCGTCAGCAGAACCGCGAGAGGGCTTCTCTGGGGCTGGCAGGGCCTCTGTGACTCAGCAGTGGTGTCATAAAGCCCGGGGACAGGGGCTGCGAGCCAGGCCCGGCTCACTTTCAGGTCTGCGGCCCGCATTGTCCAAATCTAAATGCATCCATCAGTCACCAAAGCGATGGCGCGTCTCACCATCCACAGATTGGGGCATGCAAGAGGGGGCACGTCTCTCCTTCTGTCACCACCACATCTGTCTCTCCAGACCTAACTGCGCCCAGAGAGAGAATTCAATGTCCTTCGCTCCAGTCGGGGGCCCACTCCAGGTCAGTTTGGTCAAAGTTCTTCTCTTTCCTTCTTTGTCCCCAAGATGACATCAAAATGGCCCACCCAGATGTAGGATGTCACTTAGCAACAGCACTCACAACAAAGATCGACCCTAACCTGTTCTGCTGAGTAGCTAGTTCGAACACGACAGCCCGCGTGGTTTCGTTGGTGATATTCTGCAAAGACTGATCCCTATGGACAGGAGACCAGTCGGTCATTGCTGGGGGCAAGGTGGCAGGAGGGTGGGTCACCGGGGAATGAGAAGATTGGGGGCAGGACTGATAAAGTGTTCTATATCCAGATGACGGAGATGATACAACCCTATAAGTCAAAACTCACAGAACCCATAGAGCTTCCCACTAGTAAGTTTTGTTGTTCATGAACTATATGATGGGGCATCGGCTTGAGCACCACGAGGCAGAAACTATGCCCATCACGAAATCCCTGGCATCCAGCACACTATTGAATGAATGGATGGGAAACTAAAATGAGAAGCTTTAATGTTCCAGAAAAAGTACTCAATTCCTGGCTCTATAACAGCATTTTCCCCCAGCCAAGAATCTCCCTCCACTCTTGACTCTGGGTACAGCAACACAATGTGCAGGTGTGGGACAGGAGGACTGCTGACTTGTGGGGCTTTCCCACCTTTGGAAATGCAGCAGAGGGGACTCTGACCCTCAAATGCTCCTTCTTAGTAGATGAATTAGTCAGTTCTCCTTTGCTATAACAAAATACCTGAGATCATGAACTTCTAAGAGAGAAGGTTTATTTGGGCTTATGGTTTGGGGAGTTCCAGTCCATGACTGGATGCCCATTGTTTGGGGTCTCTATGAGCAGTGGGCCACTGAGGAGGCAGAGCACCGTGGCAGGAACACGTGGTGGCACAATACCACTGACACCATGAGCCAGGAATAGAGAGGAAGAGTCCTCTTGGAGGGCACACCCCCAGGGACCTAGGTACCTCCCACCAGGCCCCAACTCCCAATGGTTTCTCCACCTCCCAACAGTGGCCTGCTAGGGACCAAGCTCTTGGCGAGTGGGCTTGGGGGACATTCAGCGTGGAGTGGGTATGACAGAAGGTGAGAGGGTGAGGAGAAAAAGCATCTATTAAGCACCTGCTGGGTACTGGTGCTTTACATATGCCAATCTGTTTTCTTTCCTCGGTGAGCCTACAACACTGCTAACATGTAGGGTGGGTCAAGGAGAGCCAGCAGACTCCGGAGTCCCCAATGCCTGCAGCACTTATTTGCAGAATATTTTAAGGCAGGACATCCCACAGAAGGAGCCAAGAAGTGGGCCAAAAGGTCTGGGGTATTTTGTAAGCATGAAACTGTTACGGTAAAAATTTCTGTGTGCAGGATCAAGTGTAAAGTTGGGCTGGGGTTGTGACTCAGTGGTAGAGCGCTTGCCTAGCATGTGTGAGGCACCGGATTCAATTTTCAGCACCTCATATAAATAAACAAAATAAAGATCCATCGACAACCACAACAACAAAATTTTAAGAGTCTAAAGTGAAATTTGGGTTTTCTTATCATCCTTGACTACTCGCAGACTATTTTTAGAAATAGTCTATACACGTATAAGTGTGTGTACACATAGCACCACCACTACCACACATGCTTTTCCCATATAACAGTAGCTCCTGGGGATGGACTATGCAATTTCAGGATATAAATATCCACCTCTTCCTTTTTAGTGGCCGTGTAGTGCTCCATTGTACAGATGTACTGTTATTTATTTGACCATTCCCCACAGCTAGGCATCCCAGATGTTTCCTGACTTTTGTTCTCACCAACATTGCACTAATAAATTCCAAGTGCAATCTCTCTAAGCCAGATTCATGGAGGTATAATTTGAACACTGTGAAATCCACCCTCCTCCTGCCACAACCACAACCAAGATGAGAACATTCCTGTCGCCCAAGGAAGTCCCCTGTGCCCTTCGCCCGCCACCAGGGTACATGCCGCCAAGGCCCTTCCCTGCACTCCATGGGCAGGCGTGACCTCGGCAGCCGGAAGACCAACCCTGGGAAGGCACAGTTGCTCGTCCTTGGAGGTCGATGTCACGCAGGGCTGCCCTCCGAGGACCTTCCTACCTGCCCCAGGGCTTTCCCAGGTCCCAGGGTCTCTGTGGGGAGCAGCTAAGCCCTGGCAGAGGGTCCTGCTCAGGTGGGGCTGATGGGCCTGTGGGACTTGGCCTGAGCCCATGGTCACATGGAGAGAAGGTCAGTGAACAGCAGGGCCAGGAGGGGCGTCCTGAGACCTCCCCACCAGGTGCCAGGTCAAGGCTGCCCGGGGAGGGGAGGAGAGTCGGCACAGCCTGAGCAGGGGACAGAGACCGTCCCTTTGTGCCTTCCAGGGGGGACAACTTTCTGCAGGCCAGAAGCATCCAGGGTCTTGCTCACCTGGGCTCCGGGTCACTTACTCGAACAAGTTGGGGAGTTGTGTGGGAATAGACCCCTCTGAACCTGTCTCCCATGAATGGAAGCTGAGTCACCAGAGAACTGACCCCTCTGCCTGCTTGGCCACCGGAAGTCCTGGCTCCATCTTCCTGAGCGGGTGGGGTTCCTGGAAGGACAGACTGAAGCTCGGGGCTGAGGTCTGACTCTGCCTGTGTCATACGTGGGTTTGACAAGCTATCATCTGCGTACCTGTGTGCTGGGGTTGACCTGTGTGCACTTTCTTTCCTGCTCTAAAGAAAGACAAGAATCTATGTCCGGGGTCAAACGGGGAAGCGAGAAAAACCTGTGAGGTGGGTGTGCTATTTTTGTTTGGAAACTGAAAATCTTGGTTCTTATCATGGAATTTTGTACTGAGAACAATATCTTTAAAATTGAAATGCATTCTTCTTTTTACTTGTTAATTGTATTAAAACTAACTGAAAACACAATAATTACTGAAAATACTATTGTGTAAAGCAGGACGGGCTGAAATGCCGGGTGGCAGCAGAACCCAAATCTCGGTGGGAGATGGGAGAGGGGATGGCACTTGAGAGGGGCCTCTCTGTCTCCAGGAGCGGGGTTCCCAATCCTCCACTCCTGCTTGGCCCCCACCCCTGGCCAGGGAGACTCCGGGCCAGGGTTGCCTGGGCCGTATTTCACTTCAGCCCCTGCCTGGGACCTGCCCGGGTGTCTGGAGCTCCCTGGGCCACACAGGGATTGCTCCCTGTCTATGAACTTGATGCACAACCATCTGTCCGCAGGAGTGTTTGGGGACACTTGAGGTGAGGGCCGGAGCAGCGGTAGCCAGGAGAACTTGCTGCAGACATGGAAGTGGGTGGCTTGTGGTACCAGTATGGTGGACACAAGCCACGTGTGGTACCAGTATGGTGGACACAAGCCACGTGTGGTACCAGTATGGTGGACACAAGCCACGTGTGGCTACTGAGCACTTGAAACATGACTGGACCTCAGAGAAGCAGAATTTATGGCCCTATGGGACCAGTGACTGTCATACAGGATGCTGCAGGGCCAGCAAAACAGGCGCTTTTGTGGAATCACCTTGAGTTCAATGGACAGGTGAGGCGGCCAGGCTCAAACCCGTGCAGGGAGAGTGAGTGTCCTCCTACGTGTCCCTGGGGCGAAGTGGTGGAGGATGGTGCAGGTCTGAGGAGCCCTGGGAGGACTGGGGTGGGTGGGGCACTGCTGGCCCAGGGCAGGAGGAGGACCTGCCGTGCTCTGGTACACTTCTGTTTGAATCCTGATGATGTCCTAGGAGTCCCCAACGGTCAGCTTAGAAGTTGTAGAAGGCTGCAGTGGGGAGGGGAAGGGGGAGAAGAGTGGGGAGAGGGGAGACGGGTGGGGAGGGGAGAAGGGTGGGGAGAGGGGAGAGGGGTGAGGAGGGGAGAGGGGAGAGGGGAGGGGTGGGGAGGGGAGAGGGGTGGGGAGAGGGGAGAGGGGAGGGAGGAGAGAGGAGAGGGGAGAGGGGAGGGGTGGTGAGAGGAGAGTAAGGAGAGGGGAGAGGGGAGGGGAGGGGGAGAGGGGAGGGGAGGGGGAGAGGGGAGGGGTGGGGAGAGGAGAGTAAGGAGAGGGGAGGGGAGGGGGAGAGGGGAGGGGTGGGGAAGGGGAGAGGGGAGGGAGGAGAGAGGAGAGGGGAGAGGGGAGGGGTGGGGAGAGGGGAGAGGGGAGAGGGGAGAGGGGAGAGGGGAGGGGAAGGGGAGAGGGGAGGGGAGGGGGAGAGGGGAGGGGTGGAGAGGGGAGAGGGTGGAGGGGGAGGGGTGGTGGGGGGAGAGGGGTGGGGAGAGGGTGGAGGGGTGGAGGGGGAGAGGGGTGGGGAGAGGGGAGGGGAGGGGAGAGGCCAGGGGCAGACTCTTCTCATCCTCACATTCACTGTGGCCTGAATGGGGCCAGGGGACACACCAGCAGTGTGTGTTTGACAGACAGGAGTGTGCACTGCATGAGCGTGTAAGGAACATGTGGAGGAGAGAATGGGTGGGTGTGGGTTTATAAGCGGGTGTGAGTGGGGGTGTGTGAGTGGAGGTGAGCGGTGCACGTGTGTGTGGTGAGATCCAGGTTGGTGCAGAGGGCAGTGTATGCGGGTGTGTGCAGGTGTGTGGGGTGCCATGATATGTTGCCAGGAGTGTGAGGGGGCAGGGGTGAGCAAGTCAAGATGAGTGTGCCCACGCTTGTGGCTGGGGTATGAGTGTGAGTGTGAACTGAGAAGGTGGGAACGCAGGGGGGGGGTGCTGCGGGTGTGTCGGGCTGGGGGACCCAGGACTCGGAGTCTGGGCGCCCCCTGGAGAGGGGCGAGGCCCAGTGCATGGGGACAGCGCCTCCCGGGAGGCCCTGGACACCGCGCTGACCACGGGCCAGGCTGGGCTGGGTACAGGTCGGAGCCCTTTCCGGGGTGTGGGGAGCCCCCCACAGACGACCGCGGGCCTCCCTGGACTGCGCTCAGCCCCTCCAGGCACCGGCCACAGCCTCCTGCCCCTGCAGGGCGGGCGCGGACACTGCCATCTGTCGGCGAGCGGAGGGTGGGAGCGAGGGCCGAGCAGTCTCCCGGGGCCACCAACCTCCGCCCTGCTCCGGTGGCAGCCGCGTGGGCGCCCCCTGCAGCAGGCGGGGACCTCCCGAGGCGATGTCCTGCAGGCATCCAAGCGGTGAGCTAGGGACACACACACTCACACACACACTCACACTCACACACACTCACACTCACCTCGCTCAAACAGGAAAGTCGGGAAATCCAGAAGGACGCTGCTGGCCTTCAATTCGGCATCCGTGTCACTTCGTGTCACCCAGAAACTATATTGCACCCCACCCGCGGCAGAGCTCTGGTTCTGCGTCAGGCTCAGGTGTGTTTTTGGTGCTTCGAGCCCTGGCCTCGCTGGCGTCCAGTGATGCAGCCATCTCATGAAGATACCTGCAGATCCCTGAGCACATGCGTGCTCACACAGACGCGCACACACACGCACACTCGCCTACTCACACACACATACATGCACACCTGTGCCCCCCGATGCTTTGCTCGCAACAGTGAAGACAAATGGAACTGACCAGCTGTCCTGGGGAGAAGGAAGCTGCTGGCACCTAAGGACACAGTGCAGCATAAAAAGACGGAGGCCAGGCCTGGATCTGATGATAGGCAAAGCTTTGCGGGATGTGAGAAGTGAAGGAGCAGAGCCAGAGCCCGTGCAGCAGGAGCGCCTGGGAGAGCCGCGGTTGTAGGCACACTACTGGGGGGACTCCCGGTGACAGGACTTTGGACCCAGCAGGAGTGGAGAGGGTGGGTGGGGCACCAAGAAAGATTTCTTTTTCAATCAAAGTCTTCCATACAATTTCATATGCGCTCTTATAACATGAACACGTAATATCCATGTATTATTTATTTGTAAAGTTTAGAATTTTATTCCTCAAACAACATAAAAGCCAATATGTATAAATCTTTGTTCTAATGCTGCCTGTATAACCCACAGACATCAGTGTGTGTGTGAGTGTGAGTGTGTGTGTGTGACTAAGGGCCTTCCACTGCTGGTCAGGATTGAGTGAGCAAGGATAAACTTTACCCTCCTGTATGACACAACTCCAAAAATGTTCCATGTACGTAAAACAATGACTTGTGAGGTTCTGGACATCGAGCCACAAGGGAAAGTGACCTGGGAGGAGAGTCCTGTGACTGCCCAGTGGACGGCCTGGAGAAGGCGTCCAGGCTGAGGCACGGGAAGAGCCAGCAGCATCCACTGTCCTTCTTGAGCTCAGGAGACGGAGCTGGGAAGGTGGAGCTTCCGCATGGCCAGAGTGTGCACGGAGCATGCGCATGGAGCTCTGCCCAGGGTGCCCTCAGGCTTCGTTAGGCTGAGCACTGAGCAGAGCACAGGAGTGAGCAAACACTCACCTGAAAGGACTCCTGGTGCATCCCCAGAGCTCACACGGGCTGCAGGTGGTGCCTGATCCCACAGTCGTCTGCATCTACCGCAGTAGAAAACCTCAGTTTATTTTGCATCAAGTCAAATACCTAGATGGATTTTGCCTCAATATTAGGGCCAAATTAGCTCTAGTCTTATGCCACTCTGATCCCATATAACACAGCTTAAAAGTCAGTCCCAAGACAGGTGCCGTGGGACTTGCCTGTCATCTCAGCAGCATGGGAGGCTGACACAGGAGGATCACTGAGTTCAGAGCCAGCCTCAGCAACAGTGAGGCACTAAGCAGCTCAGTGAGACCCCGTCTCTAAATAAAATACAAAATAGGGCTGGGGATGTGGCTCAGTGGTCAAGAGTCCCTGAATTCAATCCCTACCCCCAACCCCCTCAGAACTTAGTTCCAAAAAGTTTTTTTTTTTTTTTTTTTAATAAAGTTTTGGGGCTGGGGCTGGGGCTCAGTGGCAGAGCGTTTGCTTCCCTTGTGTGAGGCACTGGGTTCGATCCTCAGCACCATAAAAATAAATAAAACAAAGATATTGTGTCCATCTACAACTTCAAAAAATATTATTTTAAATAATACAGTTTCTAAGTAAATTATCTGAGTCTTAGAAAATGATCAAAATATTTGTTAAAGTACAAAATTTTTCAGTACTCAAAAAGGTCAAATTCACAATGTCTGGCGTCCAATAAAAAAAAATTCAGCAAGTATGCAGAGAAGCAGGAAAAAATAACCCATAATGAGGGCTCAATCGAAACCAAAGCAGAATAACACCGATAGTGGAAATAG
Organism: Ictidomys tridecemlineatus; assembly: GCF_052094955.1. Taxonomy (NCBI): domain Eukaryota; kingdom Metazoa; phylum Chordata; class Mammalia; order Rodentia; family Sciuridae; genus Ictidomys; species Ictidomys tridecemlineatus. The sequence continues at coordinate 143,800,951 of NC_135486.1, forward strand.
TAGGCAAGGGCACTTTAAAACTTGTCATAACTCAAGAAGTTAGAGGAAAGAGTGACACACTAAGGCAAGACAAGGAGGATATTTTTGCTGGGTCCTAAGGAAGTTCTCCTAAACTTAAATTTTGTTTCCACTGCCAAATTTCCTTATCATAGATAGGGGAACATCTCCACCTACTGGCCAAATTGGGGAACTTCCGGCACCTTCTGCAAGTCTCTAATGACTAGTTGACCACTTGCACCTGTTTAAAATGCCCCTGTACTGCTGAATGGGCAGCTATTATTTATTTAAACCAAGCTGACCTCGGTTCTAGTCTTGTTCCTTCCAATAATCTACTGTGTGATTGGCACAACTTTCTTCGCCTTGGCCTCAGTTTCTGGTCTCTACCTTTCTAACCTAGAACCCTAAATTTATTTAGACACAATGAATGTTAGGTCTGCACTCTGGGGATGCTGTGCAGGTGTTAATGAACCCCTGGAAACCACCTGAAACAACTGCTGCTGTTATCCCTGTTTTGCAGCGGAGCAGAATGAGAGCAAGGCGAAGTAGCTTGCCCCACCCTCTCAGCTCATGAGAAGTGAGGTCAAATTTGCCCACCTTTGTGTCTCGGTAAACCCCTGTGTAGCCTACCCTATTCTGTGGTCCCGTTGCTGCCCAGACCCCACTTCCTGTCCGAGGTGTGCAGGGCGGGGCACAGGCGTGTGTATTCTGAGAACTCCCCGGGTGATGGTAATGAGCAGCTGGGCTGAGACAGTGTACACAGGTGTTCTAAAAGTGCACACTGAAGCTTTAATAATTTCAGAAGTATAAATGTATTTAACAATTAAGAGTTTGCTTTTTGAGTGCTTTTAGGTGTGTGGAAAAGCTGAGCCCCTTCCATTTCCCCATCACTGGCTCATTTGCCCCCCTGGGTGAACCACGTGGGCACACTCTTACCTACTGATGTGCATGGTTTACATTGGGGGCTGCTCTGGGTGTTGTAGTCTGTGGGAGCTGACAAATGTAGAAGACATGTGTCCCCCACAGGGTCAAGCACAGTGATTTCACTGTCCTAAAAATCCCCCGGGCTCCCCCACTCACCCCCACCCCACCCCGACTCCTAGCAACCACATTTTACTCTCCATCATTTTCTAACTTATTTAAATCATTTTTCAATTTAAGTCCTTCACGTGTCGTTTGTACACTTAGAACAATGAAGACACATCTGTTGTTTCAGTCTTACTCACCATCTTACAGTGACGGGGAGATGAGGCTGCACACCTGGGAAAGTTTTCAGGAAAGAGGTTTCCTTAAGTGGATGTTCCAGAGGGGCTCATCCCAGAACCCTGAGTCTGGAAACTCTTTCAGATGTGTGCTCAGTGGGTGGGCGAACGACAGTGGGTGAGCACAGAACAGTGACTCTTTGTCCCATATTTTAGGTCTGACAGAGGTTTCATGAGTTTTATGGAAAAAGAGACCTGACTTTTGCACAGCAAACTCCCCTGAGACAGTCTACCATGACTTTTGTCTGCAAATCTGGCATTTACCAAAAAAGAAACAAACTTCAAATCACAATGCTCTCTGCAGAATCCTGCTGACGTTCTTTGTAGAGATCTTGCTGACAAGAAGTTCAACTATGGTTCCTGGAGAAGCTTGATTATGGTAAAGGTCTTTGGGGGACTACTTCAAAACCAAAGAGACTGAAATTCATAAAATAATTTAGCGTTTCAAATTCATGAACCTAAGTAAGTGTAAAGGAAATTTGCACGAAATTCCAGTGCTGGTTTTTGTTTTGTTCCTAGCAGTCATACTTTGGAAGTTGTCAGGATAGAAAAGTATGCCCAGGCTTTTGGAACACACTGTATTCAGGAAAAGGGAAAGCAGTCGATTGCACAGGCCAGGAACGGCGTCCATGAGGAGAGGCTGCTGAGACCCGAGTCATGGAGGACTGGACAATGCTGGATGAGCAACACCCGCCCGGGTTGGACACTCCTGGCAAACAGGCCCGCATGAGCAACAGAGGAAGGACTAGAGGGCCTGGGAAGGCCGGCTGTCCAGCGGGCAGGGCTTAGTGTTCATCCGGCCTGTGCAAGACATGAAGCTGGAATGACTCATGAAGACCACTGAAGGTCATGATGGAAAGCAGACTCTTTCCTGGGGCCACAGGAGCCATGGAAGGTTAGTGGGCAAGAGAATGGGGCTGGTTTGTGGGGGACAGGATGGAAGATGGGTGGGAGATTCACATGCCACCCGTATCTGGGGCTCCTCTGACCCGGCTTGTGAAACTGCACTTCCTGTGCCTCTGGGGCGTGCTCGTGGGGCTGACTCTGGCTGATACACCGTGAGCGGGCGTCTAGGCACTGTTTCTGGGTGGCGCGTGGAAAACCAGTCAGACCTTCCAGACAACTCCCTGCTCAAGGGAGCCACAGAGCAAGCCCTGAAACCAGAAGATCCATGAGAAGTAAGGAGCAATTTGGTTTAAACCACTCATGTCACCTTGACTTGTTGTCAAATAGTTGGTAGCTGATACAGGGGAAATGGAGAAATTAAGGCCAATGGATACTCAGGTCTGTGGCTTGAGCTCTTAGCGCAGGGAGTGCCATTTGCGCAGATAAGAAACCAGAAGCAGGAACTGATTGAGCAGTTGAGGACGCTGGATATGCTTGTGGGAAAATCATAACAAAACCCAACAGTGTGGGTCAGGACAGTCGGGTCTGAACTGAGAAGCAGAGGCGGGAGGTAGAGACGAGGAAGGATCACATTGGACGACAGATGATGTGGTGGACATGAAACCACCCACAGCAGGGCCTCGGGGCATTGCTTTGAGTGGCCCTTGAACTTGAGTAAATATGATCACTCTCCAGTGAGAGTCACTCGAGGATCCCTGGGCCAGCCCTTCTCACTCGCGAGGTGGGGAATTCTGTTTACCTCGCTTCTGCCCTTCTGCTCCCATCAACAAGGGTGGAAAATTCCATCCCAAGTGGGACAGGGGTTTGGCTGGGGAGAGGGGAGACCTAGAGCGAGGCTGGGGTGCATTTCCTCTTGTACTTTTCGGGGTGGAATACTCAACCATTTTTCCAGCCTGGGGGGGGAGGGGGGTGGAGGAGTGAGGAGCAAGGGACAGGCTGAAAAACCTCAGGCGTTTCTTCCCTGTCACTGTGCACAGTCCTACCGAGTGGGAGGGCCCCTGCCATGGAAGCACAAAGAGAGATGGAAGGTGGTGTCTCTGCTGGAAACAGCCAGAGGAACTTGTGGGGAAGTGTCTGAGGGCAGCAGGAAGAACCTGAACAGGCCATCTCTGGCAGAAGGAAAAGACCCTGTGGTCAGAATTCCAGAGGGTGGTGGGACCCTCGGTAGGCCTCTCAACCTCTGCAAGCCTCTCTTTGGTAAGCACGTGGCCTGCCCGCGGGGCCTGTGTTAAGTGCCCAGGCCCTGTGTGAAGCTTCCTGGAATCCAGGCTCTGCAAGCCCAGGAGCACTTCTGTGTCACCAGCAAAATGGAGCTGGTAACACAAAAATTCTCCCGACCCGCCAGGAGAATCACCCCTGCCCTCCAGGCTCACTGACACTGTGGGCTCCACTGGAAACACACCTGCCACCCTCCCCCAACCTGCCCCTGCTGGTGTCTTCAGGCTCTTAGATGACGTGGCTCCACCCCTGTCACCCTAGTCCTCTTCTGCATACCCCTAATCATACTGTAATGACACGATTAGTTATCTGTTGTCCCAACGAGACGACAGGGGCCGAGTCCTCTGGAAGCACAGACCAACCATGCAGGCTCTGGAGGCAGACAGCGGGGGCTCTTCTCCCTGAGCCCCTCTCTCCCACTACCACTCATGGGACATCAGGAAAGTAGCTCTGTCTTAAACCTCAGTTTCCGCTTCCCAAAATGGAGTCGGGGACCCTGTAGATAGGGTTATTGAAATGAATGCATTAGGTAATTCACATTCAAAACACACCCACAATAGGTGGCAAATACTGTGTTCAAAAAAAAGGCGGGCTACAACTTTGGTGGTGATAGGTGACATTGCTATTTGACAAATGAGTATCTCTATTCTTAGTGCCCAGGGCTGGTGAGGTTTGTGCATTCATTAACATTTGTGCCAAACCTGCAAGTAATGATCCTCCAACAGCCACAGGCACACAGAGGTCTGTTTCCAAACACTGCCTTCCACTGAGAGCAACCAGGCGCCCTGGGAAAATAACTGCAGCGAGAGCCGCGGGAGAGCCCGGGACACGTGCCTGTCAGAAAGCAAGAACAGGGGCTGGGGATGTGGCTCAAGTGGTAGCACGCTGGCCTGGCATGCGTGCGGCCCGGGTTCGATCCTCAGCACCACATACCAACAAAGATGTTGTGTCCGCCAAAAACTAAAAAATAAATATTAAAAATTCTCTCTCTCTCTCCTCTCTCACTCTCTCTTTAAAAAAAAAAAAAAAAAAAAAAAGAAAGCAAGAACAGACTCCCTGAGGTTGGGTCAGCGACGGCAGGACACGGGGGTGGGCTCGAAAAGGCTTCACTGGACAAATATGCTGTATTGGGGGAAGGGTTGGTGATCGTCCATAGTTAAGTCTTTAGGAACAGGAAGTTCTTCTTTAAAAGGAATGCCAGTTAATAACCACCCAGATAATAACAGGACTGGGGAAAATCACAAAGACCAACATAACTGAGCAGGTGATGATGCTAAATGGAGGGAGAGGGGAAAAAAGTCGATAGAAAAGCGGATAATCAGACCATCCCAGGGCACACCCCCGTCCTCATTACATTCGGTTCCATTTACTGCAGAAATTGGGCAGAACCTCCTTTTACCATGTGACCACGCTCCACGTTACCAACGAAGGAACAAAGATGTGCACCAAGTGTACAACTGCAAGCACACAACGTGCGGTTGTCGACTGAATCCAGGATGCGGGCGTCAAAGGAGCTTCTTTGGAACAATCGAGGAAACCTGCCTGCAGACTGCCTATTAACCACATCGACCTCTTGGGCATGGAAACAGAACTGAGGTCAGGTTACGGCAAAGCCTGGGTTCTCAGGACACCGGTCGAAGTGACGACGACAGGCTCCGTAGCGGTTCTAGACCACGCAGAAAAAAGAGCCCCGCCGGCACAGAGTTCGCGCATGCGCAGCGTCCTCTTATTTCGGAGACTTATTTGGCGGGGCTGGAGGGTCAGATTGGGCCCGCGAGGCGGAAATGCCTGTCGCGGGTTCCGGTGAGCGCGTCGACACCAGCGGCAGAATGGAGGAGGTGCCTCACGGTCAGCTCGCGGAGGGGGCGTGGGTGGTGGGGCTGAAGGGTCGCGAGCAGCTCTAACTGTAATCTTGTCTCCGCTCAGACTGTCCCGGGGCCGACAGTACCCAGGCGGGCCGGGGGGCCTCCTGTCAGGGATGTCCCAACCAGCGGCTGTGTGCTTCTGGAGCCGGCGCCGCTCCGGATCCGGGTGAGCGGGGCCAGGGCCTGAACGGGAAGTGAAAGGCGCAGGCCCGGAAGAGGCGGGGCTTGGGAGGGGTGGGGCGGTGCTAGGGGCGGGACCTGAGGCAGGAACGTCAGGCGCGGGGTAGGCCGTACTGTGTACGTATTGGGAGGGCGGGGCTTAGGATCTACGGAGCGAGGAGCGTCCTCGTGTGAGGGGCGGGCTCTAGGAATGAGGGCGGGGGAGAAGGGGCGGAGATGGGGAGGAGCCTGGAAGATCAGTGACCGGAAGGGGCGGAGTCCGAGGGCGGTGGAGCGTGGTAAAATCCAGGAGGGGTGGGGCCAGAGGCTTGAGTGGCAGTAGGGACCGCGGAGCCGATAGGGACTTAAATCCTCGCTGAACAGCCAGGCAGAATTTTCTTCCTTTGAAGACTGTCTCCCATTCATTCAGCAGAACTCTATGTAACCACCTCCTGGGCACACTGCTGTGTGCTGGGGGACAGCTGTGATGGTCGCCGCCCTAAGTGGAGCTTAGCTTAATGAGGGAGAGCAGCAGGAGAGCGAGCCATCACATCAGATCCCCAGGTGGGGAGGACTCTAGCACTACTTAGAGAGGCTGGGAAAAGAATCTTGAAGGAGTTCAGAGACACTGGGCGAGTTCTGGGGTCCACTGCAAACACCTCGAGCAAAAGCCTCAGCCTCTCAGAGCGTCCTGAGCCTCGTCAAAAATGGAGAAACAGTGGTCTGGCAGTGTCACTTTAAGAATGTGAAACAAGAGGAAGCACTGAAAGCACAGTAGGTGACAGTTGTCCATTACAGGAGCTCATTACAGGCCCACTGCCTGTCAGGGTTTCTGGGCCCCAGCACTAGTGACATTTGGAGCCTGAGTGCTCTTTGTTTTGGGAAGCTGTTCTGTGCTGTAGGCATTTAGGAGTGCCCCTGGCTTCTACCCACTAGATGCCAGTCGCACTCCCTCCTTGTAACATCCAAAAATGTCTCCAGACATGGCCCAATGTCCCCTGGGAATTTCATCCAGGTTGTGAACCTTTGTGATCTGCAGTGAAGACTTGAATCACCCCACCCGCATGGCGCTCCCTTTCTTGGGGGGGGCAGGCATGTAAACCAAGAAGACAATTTCAGGTGTGACAATAGCCTCATTTTCTCTGTAGCTCTTCCTACTACCATTGGTGAAGTGGAATCTCACACAGGATCTTTGAAACAGCCCCAAGGACTTAGTTCCCTCTAGCCCTTTGGGAGGGTGACACTCAGGACTGAGGCAGGGACTTTGTCACCTGAACTGCTTTTTTTCCCCTCTAGCCATAGAGGAAATCAAAGAAAAAATGAAGACCGTGAAACACAAGATCTTGATATTGTCTGGAAAAGGCGGCGTTGGGAAGAGCACTTTCAGCGCCCACCTTGCCCACGGCCTGGCGGAGGACGAAAACACACAGGTAGGACCTGGGAAAACCCAGAGAAGGCTCCTTCTGTCTGAGGGCTCCTGGTGGAGTCCTTAGACAAAGTGGGACTTGGCACTGTCCCTGCAGAAGGAAAGGGAACTGCCCAGTCGTTAGCTGAAGCATGGTGCTGGGTTCTGTGACCAAGAAAGGGAAAAGGGGTGGCAGGTGGACTGTTCCGTTACGTCAGACCTCTTTTTCTTCCTTACTAACCTCTTTTGGGCTTTCTTTAAGCCAAGAACCTGCAAACAGTAATCAGCTAAATCTAGACCATCTCCTGGGAGCTGAGGGTGGCGTTACGTTTTTAAATGGTTCCTTTTAAACCATGACTAAGTACCTCCACGTGATCCCTGGTTGCCCATAAAGCATAAAATGTTTTCTTCTTGGCCCTTCAGAAGACATTTGCTGACCCTCGTCCTAGGTCATTCATTTCTTCTTGAGTAGTGTGCTCGCATGAGCTTGAAAGCCCAGATCACCCAGGCTGCTGTCCGTGTGTCCACTCTACTGAAGTGTCGTGGGTCGCCAGCCCCACATCCGAGCTCTGTCCACACCTCTGCTGTGCCTCCGGCGGGTTACCAAGCTCTCCCTGCCTCTGTTTTCTCATCCATCAAGTGGGACCTGGAGGACTGAGCGGGCTGGGGCGGGTGAAGCGCTAGCACAGGGCCAGCAGCAGGCTGTCGGGACTCTCTACCATCAGCCGTCCCTGCACACCATGACTGGCGTGTGGAGCGCAGTGGCACGTTCTGCTTCAGCTGTGCTGCAGCCCACCTCACACACAGTGCAGAGGGCAAAATGTCCTTGTGGATTTCATTGTTGGAAGGCAGCAGTCTCTGGCCACCTGAGGGTCAGATTTGCCCCGTGGGGTGGTCAGGAAATCTGCTTTTTCAGATCAGCCCTATTATCCAGAGTGATCCTGACTTTCAGAAGCTTTTAGGAATATTCTTAAACAGCCTCCCGAGACGCACTTTGCCCTGGCCCAGTAGTCAGCCAGTCATGTCACCCCTCCCACCTGGTTCTGCTGAAGTGTTTGTGGTGCGCACACCTAGACTCTGCAGTGCTCCGGGGGAAACGCCACCCGGTGTGGAAAGCCCTGGGTCGCGGGTTTCTTTATGCACAGGTGGTTTAAAAGAAGCACGTGGAAAGTGCTGTTCCTGCACAGACCCACTCCACAGTGCGTCTGCAGAGTGGGCACAGTGTTGGCTCGTGGCACACGCTGGAGAGGCCTTGTTGAGTGTGGATGGGAGCATAGACTTCTCCCGGCCCTCAGTCCTTCCGTCCACCAGGAGGGTGGCACACCCTGTCCCTCGTCACCCGCCACCTGGTAGGAGCTCAGCACTCACTGTGCAAGGCCATCCTGCTGTCTCACCTGGAAAGGGGCTGGCATCAGGAGACAGCAGTGAGGGAGACACCCTGACCAGGCGCAGCAGCCCAGGGCGCGTGTGAGTCGCGGAGGCAGGAGGAGTAGGGGCTCAGCTGGCCTCACACAGAGGACCTCATCCAGAAGGTGGGCTGTGTCATTGAGGTCAGTGCTGGGTGCTTGGGGCCTGGAGTATCTGCCCACCGCCCCAAGCCGCGTAGGCTCAGAGCCCGCGGGGCCTAGTGGCCCTGGGCACTCATTTCACAGTGCAGAGGTCCAGGCAGAGGAGCAGCAGCAGTATGAGAGGACACTGTCCTGCCAGGCCCAGAGTTTGCCCTTCTCAGGGGGAGTTCAGGGAGCTGGGCAAAGGGAAGCCTTGGATCCCTGCAGCCCCGCGGAACTGCAGCCTGACCCTCCACTCCCGAGGCTGGCCGCGGGGTCCTGGCGAGGACCAGTGCAGGCATCTTCCCTTACCAGGGCTCCCAGGCTGACCTAAGAGAACACCGTGGTTACTGGACAGCGACATCTTCCACTACTCACCTGGGGGGCTTCACCTGGGATCTGGGCACAGGAACTTGTCCACAGCCTTCGGGTGCCCACGAGGTGACTTGCATCCACGCATTGTTTTACTCCGTCCCCACCCTTGGTTGTGGGGGAAACCGATCAAGTTGCTCCCGGGGGAATGGTGTGGAGCTGGGTTGTCCAGCGGACCCCAGGCACCAGGTGAAGGGGCAGAGGGAGAGCAGCCCCGCTCCTGCAGCGAGCCCATTGCACTGTCGGGCTGGCCCAGCAGGGGGCGCAGGAGGCCTGGCGAGCTCCAGGTGGAGCTTCCCGGCTGGGTTGCCCTGGTGGCACGGGTTGGGTTTGTTGAGAGAATGAAGGAGGGGAGCCACAGAGTCACCCAGAGATGCCGCACTCTGGATCCGAGACACTCGGCCTTCAAGATGAATCTCAGCCCTGCCTTATTTATAGACAGGGGAGACGGTGTTGGGGGTGGAGGGTGTCATCAGAGACTGCCGCTGAGTCACCTGCAGAGCTTTTCTAGTGTCTTTCTTACAGTAGATCTCTTTTTTGAAATCTTGTTAACCGTCAGGTCACCAGGGCAAGTGTCTTGGTCAGAGGTCAGCTGGAAGCATTGCACTGGCCCTCCTTTCCAGACCCCTGGGTTAAGGGAAAGAACTGAGGACTTTGACTATGTCCCCGCTGTATTCTTGGCACACTGAACAAGTCACTGGACCTCTCTGAACCTTAGTTTTGTCTTCTGTAAGGCAGAGGTAATGTTACCACGTCCTAGGGCTGAATAAGCAGTGACTGAACCTGGTTCTCCAACGGACCTGCTGCCCTGTCCAGAAGATCAGCCCAAAGGAAGTTGGCCAGGCTGAGGTGGGGCGGTGGGGACAGCCTTGGTGAACTTTGTACCGGGAGTTTTGAACTCTGCCTTGGTGGCCTGGAAGGTCAGCCTTACACTCTCCCTCTCGGGAGTCTGCCTGCTCCAAGTCTGACCCCGACCCTCTCTGTCTGCTGTCCCCTGCCCCAGGCCTGGAGGGGTGTGTTCCCAGGTGGTGCCCACTGCTGTCTTGTTCCCCAGGTTGCTCTTCTGGACATCGATATCTGTGGGCCGTCGATTCCCAAGATAATGGGCCTGGAAGGAGAACAGGTAACACTGCATTTTGCAGCTGTGCAGCCCAGACAGTCGGCCCCCAAGGCGTAAGACGCGGCAAACTCAGGTCGGTGTGCCGTCGTCCACTGGCCTGCTTACCAGAAGCGTGGACTTAGGGGTGGGATCGTCTCTGGAGCCCACCCCGCTGCTCAAGAAGCGCCGCTTAGAGAGAAGGGAAGCAGCCCGCACAGGGCAGACGGGAGGGGCAGGAGCTCCCCACCTGGACGCCAGGCCAGCTCGCCTGTCTGCCCGGGAAGCCAGGAAGTCTTCCTCCCTTGTGGTCTGCCCTGGGAACTGAGGCAGGGGCAGGGTGGGGCAGGGCCATGTCTCTGCAGGGGCCAGCCCTCCCTGGAGGACACCCCCAGGGCGGTGCACGGAAGTGGGGCTGGGGGCTGGGCACTGTGCCCAGAGTCCGTGGTGAAGGAGGCTGGTAAAGCCTCGTGGGGGGGCAGATGGCAGAGGCAGAGCAAGAGGCTGTCCTGAGAGGGTCGGGCCAGGTGCTCAGTGAGGCTGGCCTTGAGCAGCCAGCCAGTGGGCGGGAGCTGAGAAGAGCGCCCTGGGCCAATGGAGCCAGTGTCCTCCATGTCCCTGGGGCTGGAGCGTCACCTGAGGCAGGGGGCGCCAGCCCTGGAGGCTTCCCGGAGGCCACAAGCTTGCGTCTGGGGCTGGGGGAGGGAGGCAGAGGCTGCCTGTGGTTGAGAAGCAGCAGGATCCGAAGGCCCTCCACCAGCGGCCTCGGAGCCAGTGTGCAGGCCACACCCGGGCAGGAGCGGCACGCTGCCCGAGCTCACCGGGGGTTTAGAGACCAGAAGTTCAACCAGGCGCAGCAGCCGCGCCGTGTCCCCGCTACCCTGAAGGCAGAATTCAGGAGGAGCCCTGACCCCAGGATTCAGGGCCAGCCTGGGCAACAGGGCGAGAGGCCATCTCAATAAAAAGAAAGAAGTGGAGAATTTTAAATGATGAGGTCGATGTACGGTCGTAGGTGACTGTTTCTTCTCTCTTGGTCACGCTTATCCCTCTTTTAAGACCAACAACTTAGCAAATGGCTGTAGCTAGTAGTAAACGGGGTTTTAAGTAGGACTTCAGCCAGTCGCACAGGAGCACTTATTGTATGATTCTGTTTGTGAGAAAAAAACGGAGCAGATGAATCTGCCCACAGGAAGTAGACGAGGGGTCTCACAGGCTGGGGACATCATGGGGACTGTGAGTGACAGTTAAGGAGTGCAAGTTTTTTTGAGTCTTGCAAGTGTCCTAAATGGCACTGTGGCTAGTCATACCGCTCTACAGATATTCAGAAAGTCATCGGCTGCGCACGCTCAGTGGTGAATTGTGTGTGCATCACATCTCAGTAAAGCCGTTCAGTCAAGGAAAACAGACCTTGCATCTGAGCTCTGGCCCTGGGAGCAGCGGGAGCAGCGGGCTGGGTACAAACCTCAAGCCCCTGACAGGACAGGTTTGGAACCAACCGACCGCAGCCCCCTTACCGCTGGGCTGTGCGGAAGCAGCCTGCTGCTCCACGGTCAGCTGCATTTCCCACCCTTCCCCATCTCGCTCTTCAAAAAAAGTTCAGATGCAAAGTTAAATTTGAACCCGAGTAATTTTGGTTCTACCTAAAGACTGAGGCAGTTTCAAAACAACCAGCTCGGAGCAGAGGGCGTTGACTGGCTGCACCTCCACCCCGCCCCGCCCGGCTGTGCACCCCATCACGAAATTAGTGCCGCTCCTCACGGCGGTGGCTTGTGTGTCGGGAGACTGTCTTTGCGTGGTTTGTCTGAGTGCGCAGTGTGACCAGCGTACGTGACTTCCCACACTCACCGCCCCGTGTTCACACAGGTCCACCAGAGCGGCTCGGGCTGGTCTCCCGTGGTGAGTTTCCCTTGTCTCCCTGGGAAGGTGCTGCGCAGGGCAGGTGTGCACGTGGACGGGCAGTGGGTTGGTCACCATTTTCTCAGCCACCTATCTGTCACGGATGCCTCCAGAGGCGCTCTCCCAGGCACGGGAGGGGCGCGGAGACCGGGAGGGGCAGACCTGTCTGTACAGGGTGGGTAAAGGTGTCCTCTGCGGACCTCATTCCACGTGCCATGGCCCAGAGTGCTAAGGTGACGGGGTGACCCTGGCCGTGTTCCAGCAACACTTTATTCTCAGACACAGATGGTGGGCTGCGTCTGGCCCCAGGGGCCACCGTGGCCGACCCTGATCAGGACAGCTGAGGTGACCACAGGTGTTTGCTTGAGCTCGATTGACGGTCCCCCAGCCAGGCCACACGGTGCCCTCTCAGGTCCCCTTGCTGTGTCCACCTTGTATGAAAGCGTGGTTTTAGGACACAGAGCGAATGTGCTCCTAGGGCAGGGCTGCCTCTCGCCCAGGCCCAGAAGGGACCCAGGGAGGTGGCCAGCCTGTGGCCTTGGTAAAGCGTGTCTTGCCCTCGTCCCCCCCTGCAGTATGTGGACGACAACCTGGGGGTGATGTCAGTGGGCTTCCTGCTCAGCAGCCCTGACGACGCCGTCATCTGGAGGGGACCAAAGAAAAACGGTTTGCACCCCGCTGTCCCTGTCCTCGTGTCCTTGGCCTCACGTCCCACCCTGTGCAGAGCAGTAGTCACCTGTGGGGCCTTGGAGGGGTTGGCTTGTGCCTGGGGCTGGGAGGAGCCCAGGGCCCCTGGTGCCAGGAGGTGCTCGCCCGAGCTGCCTCCGCCCGCGCGCCCCTGTCAGCTCTGGTGCCTGGCGTGTTCCCTGGTTGGAGAGAGCAGGAAACGCCAGCTTCCGTTATGTCACTTTTAATAGCTGGTGTGAGTTTTCTCTCCTCCATCTAGAATGTCCTGGATCCTTTTTTTAGGGTGCTGGGGGTTGAACCCGGGCCTTGTGCAGGCGAGGCGAGGGCTGAGCTTCACCCAGCCTAACTTTGTTGTGGTTTCGTCGTGGTTTGTTTGTGTCAGAGAGAGAGGTGTGTGAGGGGGAGTCCCACCAGGTTGATCGGTCCCGAGACAGGAGGTTGTGGCACGACACTGCGATCAAGGGCGGGCACCTCGGCGGGCACTGGCCAGATGAGTTCCTCGCGGCAGGGCGGACAGGGTTCTAGCTGTGCCCCGGCCTCTACCCATGGTGTAGACATGGCAACCAAACGTGTTTCCCGACCTCGGCACGTGCCCCCTGGGGACAGTGCCACCCCAGGTGGGAACTGGACGTGGAGCTCACGCCAAGCTGAAGTGCAGACCCCAGCTGCTCTGCAGGGCCTTGCGGCCAGCAAGGGAGGGAGGCCGAGCTTGGCTCCTTTGCAGGCATGATCAAGCAGTTCCTCCGTGACGTGGACTGGGGAGACGTGGACTACCTCTTGGTGGACACCCCGCCGGGGACCTCCGATGAGCACCTGTCCGTCGTCCAGTATCTGGCCGCCACGCACATCGACGGGGCCGTGATCGTCACCACTCCTCAGGTGAGTGGCTGCCAGTGGAGCCAGAGGGCGTTCCTCCTGCCCATGGTCCTCGGCTGGCCCCACCTGGCAGGACCTGCAGAAGCCTCACGCTCAGATGCCCAGGGCTGCGGGTCCCAGCGGCTGAGCTGAGCTCGCAGGAGCCCTGGGTTCATCCCAGCACCCAGAAAAGCAGTGACAGAGGCAGCTGAGCCCACTGCGCGGATCATCCCAGGAGAGCAGCAGCCAGCAGGTGCCAGCCCTTCCCGAAATCACGGGGCGGCAGCACGTTCAGACCAGGGGCACCTTCCCCAGTCCCCCACCCAGCAATGCTGTGGGAATCGGCTGTTTAGGTGGTACTCTTGACAAAGGAACAGGTGTGTCTATAGGACACCGAGCCACAGAGGTACGAGGAGATGGGGAGCTGGGGAACAGAAGCCACGGAGCGGCCATTGTAGACAGGGAGGCGTGGAGAGCTCGTGGGTGGCCCTAGAATGATGATGGATGGGACACACAAGGAGGGGCTGGATGATGTTTGTGCACAATGAAGTGGCACCAGGACGAGCAGTGTCTGAGGTGACCCAGGAGGCCACAGTCTGCCTGTCCTTGTTGCCCATGAAGTTGTCCATGGTGGTGGGGACAGCACACTACCCCAGACCCCGGCCCCAGCTGGGCCACAGGGCTGGGATTGCCATGGTGGAGGGAAGGTGGCCAGGTGGAACGAGGAGGGGGGCACAGAGGAGGGGGGGCGCGGAGGAGGGGGGCACGCAGGAGAGGGACACGCAGGAGAGGGACTCGGAGGAGGGGGCATGGAGGAGGGGGCACGGGGGAGAGGGGCACAGAGGAGGGGGCACGCAGGAGGGGGCACGCAGGAGAGGGGCACCGAGGAGGGGCGTGGAGGAGGGGGCACGGGGGACTGGGGCACGGAGGAGGGGCCATGGAGGAGAGGGGCGTGGAGGAGGGGCCGTGGAGGAGGGGTGTGGAGGAGAGGGGCACGGAGGAGGGGCCGTGGAGGAGAGGGGCACGGAGGAGGGGCCGTGGAGGAGAGGGGCACGGAGGAGGGGTGTGGAGGAGAGGGGCACGGAGGAGGGGTGTGGAGGAGAGGGGCACGGAGGAGGGGCCGTGGAGGAGAGGAGCCCGGAGGAGGGGCCGTGGAGGAGAGGGGCTCGGAGGAGGGGTGTGTAGAAGAGGGGCACGGAGGACAGGGGCCGTGGAGGAGGGGCCGTGGAGGAGGAGGGCACAGGGAAGAGGGGCACGGAGGAGGGGTGTGGAGGACAGGGGCCGTGGAGGAGGAGGGCACGGGGAAGAGGGGCACGGAGGAGGGGTGTGGAGGAGAGGGGCACGGAGGAGGGGCCGTGGAGGAGAGGGGCACGGAGGAGGGGCCATGGAGGAGAGGGGCGCAGAGGAGGAGGGCACGAGGAGAGGGGCGTGGCCAGTCCCGCAGAGCCCCACCCGCAGGGGCAGGCTTCCAGCCTGACGGCCCAGGGCCCTGGCCCCTGCCTGGGAAGTCGTCATTGTCGTCATCCCCCGCACCCCCTCGGCGTGCTCCATCGCTCCTTTGCTTCCTGGCCTTTGGTCTACCCTCTTGGGGCTTCTGGAAAGTTGGGGCAGCTGGAACAGGACTTGTCACATACGGGCACCCAAGAGGTGCCACCGTGTCGCAGCCCCCTGGGCCACACAGGCCTGGGTCCCTGCGCGCTGACGGACCCCTGTGGGCCTGACTTTGACAGGAGGTGTCGCTCCAGGACGTGCGGAAGGAGATCAACTTCTGCCACAAGGTGAAGCTGCCGGTGGTCGGGGTGGTGGAGAACATGAGCGGCTTCGTCTGCCCCAGGTGCAAGGTGAGGGGTGCAAGGTGAGGGGCGGGCCGCGCCGTGGCTCCTGGAGGCTGGTTTGCTGCTGCCGTTGTTTTGGGAAGTGGGCCTGGATTAAGAGCCTCTGCCTCTGGCGAAGGGGACGACTTTTTGGTGGCGGGCGTTCTGCATGCAGCGAGCTCTTTTAAATGTCCAGCGGTTTCAGAGCGTGTCTCTGCAGACACCGAAGCCGAACCCTGCTCCCCCTCTGCTTCTCCTCACAGAAGGAATCTCAGATATTCCCCCCCACGACGGGCGGCGCAGAAGCCATGTGCCAGGACCTCAAGGTCCCCCTCCTCGGCAAAGTGCCTCTGGACCCGCACATAGGTGGGTGCTCGGAGCGGCCTGCCTCCCGCGCCGTCACGGAGTGGGCCTTCACTGCCACTCACCCTGGTGGTGCCACGCAGGCCAGCACAGGAAGGGACCCTGGAGTCAGCCAGACCCCGCGGAGCTCCTGCCCCAGCCACCTTGAGGCCAGTCAGGGAGAAGCAGTGACACCCCGTGAGGGAGGGTGGAGCGGTCACTCAGGAAGGCGTGGCAGGGGACTGAAGAGGCATCAGGCAGAGGGGACAGGAGGAGTGGGGCTGCGGGGGGAGGGGAGCCCTTCAGGGAGGAAATCGCAGCCACCTGCCTCCGCGGAAGCCCCACAGGGACCCCTTTGTCCCCACTCCTGGCAGCCCGCCACTCCCCATGAGCAGTTGGCATTGACCTGCAGTGTGGGGACCATGGTCCACAAGTGTCTGACATGTGGTCCCTGAGGCCTGGGAGACACTCGGGTGACTGAGCCCCGTCGCCACCCTGGGCTGCTGTGGCTTGCTGAGGGGTTGGGCAGGCCCTGCTCCTGACCCCGTTATCTGAGCCTGTGGTGGGACTCGCTGATGGGGTCAGGTGGTCTCGTCCAGCAGAGGCACCTGGGGCTGAGGGCGGAAGCAAGGGTGGGCGCCCGTGGGCAGAGGGCTCTGCACCAGGCCTCACACTCGGCCCCGTCGGGCAGGAGAAGCTGTGGTGCTGGAGCGTGCGCCCTGCGTGCCAGGGCGGGCGCACGGGGAGGTGGCCCACCTCAGGGAGGTCAGGGCCGGCCTGGCTCAGGGCGTTGGCGGGGAAAAGAAGGGGCAGAGTTGAGGGGGGAGGAGGAAGGCACCAGGGCCCCCGATGCCCGCTCAGCCTGCTGGGGAGGTGCTGTGGTCAGGGCGGCGAAGCAGCAGCTGTGCTGCGGGGCCCAGGACCAGCGCTGTGCGCAGGGGCGGTGGCCCGAGTGGCCCGTGGGCCTTCCGTGTGCCAGCAGCTGGGAGGGAGGGCCGGGAGGGCTAGGGTCATGCCCTTCGGCACTGAGGTTGCAGGGATGAGTGAGGTGGCCCGGAGGAGGCCCAGGAGGACAGCTTGGGGACCTTCCTTGAGGAAAGGGACGCAGGGACTGCTGTGAGGGTGGGAACCCCCCAGGCCCAGAAATCCCCCTGGGCCATGGGACGCGCACCTCCCAGCAGTTGCCACCGACAGGGTGGTGCTCAGTGACAGGGACCTCCCTTCGGAGCCCAGAGCCAGGGCCAGAACAGGCACAAGTGACACGGAGCTCATATCACATCCCACCAGCCTGTGCCCTGCCCTCCCAGGTCCTGGGCCTGGTGGCCCAGGGACTGATCAGGGGACGCCTGTGCCGTGAGGAGGGGGTGGGTGTCAGCCCCTGCAGGTGCCCTGTGGCTCCAGGGAACACGGCTCAGCCACCAGCACGTCCTCGAGCCCGTCCCCCTCGGGGTCAGGTCTCCCCTGGGTCATGCGTGGCCCTCCGGATACCCGGGTGTGGCCTGCAGGGGCCTGGAGCCCAGAGCCACACAGCTGGCCAGGATTGAAGATGAAGTTAGGGGCGTGCATGGGACACGCCCACTGCACTGTGAGTGTGAGAGGCTGCGTGTGCACGGCCACACGGTGTTTCTGGAAGGGTGCCAAGAATACTAGGACCTTTTTGGATTTGCTTCTCACTGTATTTTCCCTCTGTGTCTGTACTTTTTTCTTTGTAACAATACGCACTCCTTGCCTTTTTACTCAAAGAACCAGCTGATCTCTTACGATGCAGCCACCCAGGCCCTCCCAGGCCCTCCGAGGCCCACCAGGTCCTCCCAGGCCTACCAGGCCCACTAGGTCCTCCCCAGGCCGTCCCAGGCCCTCCGAGGCCCACCAGGTCCTCCGAGGCCCACCAGACCCTCTCAGGCCCACCCAGGCCCACTAGGCCCACCAGACCCTCTCAGGCCCACCCAGGTCCCCTGGCCCACCCAGGCCCACCAGGCCCTGCCTGGGCCCTGGAGCCTGCCTTTCCCGTGCATCACCTCCCGATTTAGAGCAGAGTGGAAATGCTGGCCAGGGCCTCTGAGGGCACAGGGGACACAGCTGCGGTCCCAGGTCCCCACGTTGCTGGCAGCTCCAGACCACCACATCACCACGGCACAGAAAGACCCGGGGCCTTCCTGAGCCATGTCCTTCCTGGCCCTCATTGTCTCTTTCCTCTTTTAGGTAAGAGCTGTGACAAAGGCCAGTCCTTTTTTATTGAAGCTCCAGATTCACCAGCCACCCTAGCCTACAGGAGCATAATTCAGAGTAAGTGTGTGTCTGTCACTGCAGACGCCTGCTGACCGGGAGCTGCGGGAGGCAATGGGCGGGAGGCGCTGGGCGGGAGGACCGAGTACTCGCCTGCAGCACGGGTGGCGGGGAGCGGGACGACAGAGTGGCCCTGGACAGAGTGGCCCTGGACGCTGTGAGAAAGCTGCCCGGGTGTCCGTGTGGAGAACCAGTTCATAGCTTAACAGACACAGGGAGGTGAGATCCATGGCAGAGGAAGTGTGTTTCAGGAAGACAATAAGAAACTGACTTAAAACAAGCCCAAAGCCAGACGCAGTGGCGCAGCCGGTCCTCCCAGCGGCTTGGGCGGCTGAGGCAGGCGGATCGCAGGTTCAAGGCCAGCCTCAGCAAAGGAAGGGGCTGAGCAACTCAGTGGGACTCTTCCCTAAATAACATACAAAATAGGGCTGGGGTGTGGCTCAGTGACCGAGGCCCGAGTTCAATGCCCAGTACCAGAAAAACCACCAACCCCGGGGTGCAAAGCAAAGCCACCGGCAGGCCAGACGTCACCTACGGGCAGTCTTGGTGGCCTTGGGTTTAAGGTAGCAGTCCCAGAAGTTAGAGTTCCCACCTCTCAGCTGAGGCCGGGTCTTACTTGTCCCCTCATGCAGTCCCCAGGGGCCAGCTGCAGAATGGGCCCATATAAGGCCTCCAGCCCCTGGTTACAACCGCAGTGGGCAGTGGGAGGCATTGGGGTCACATTCTAGGATTCAGGGCATCTTAGGGACAGGCTTTTGCAGGGAATCAGCCGCCAGGGTTCTGCTGTGGCGTGGCAGCTCCCTGCAGGGCTGGTCAGGTTAGCGCTCTGCCCATTCGCTGTTTTCCAGAAATCCAGGAGTTCTGTAGTCCCCATCAATCAAAAGTGGAGAGCCCCAGCAGTTCCTGAAGCAGGGGACAGAGCCGGGGACCGGGCAGCCCCCAGCTGCAGAACCTACGGGCAGCACTCGGGTCAGGTGGGGTTGCAGGCAAAGGGACCAGACGCTGGCGCCACAGGAAGTCACGTCCTGAAGACACTGTGATCAGCTGTCTGCCACCTTCCTCAGAACACAGCCAAGGGCATTCCTTACACACGTGCCATTTAAAATAAAAGTGTCTCCTTGAACCTGTCCCACGAGGCCTGCTTCTGGACACCCAGGGCTGGGGGCCGGGACGTGCTCTTCGGGAGCCCCCTTGACCACGGACCCCGTCTAAGCCATCTCTGCCTCTGGTGACAGGTACGCCTGGAGGGAACCAAGGGTTAGCGTGGCCCACTGCAGAGCAGTGGCACCTCTGGCCACATTGCCCAGCAGTGGACGGCGTCAGAGCCACCTGAGCGTCCTCTGGGCTGGGCACACGTGCTGCGGCTGGGAGCCCTTGGAGGTCCCTGGAAGAGCCCCCCCGGGCACGCGGTCTGGCACCGTTAGCAAGTGGGCAGCATGTCCAGTGACCTCCAGGGTCACCTACAAACGACTCAGGGTTTTAGAGAGATGTGAACTCCAGATGTTTCCAGTGACTTGAGGATGAGACACACAGGAACCGAGACCCATGAGGGAAGAGCAGATCCCGTTTTCCAGAGGGCGGGCAAGTCCCCTGTTCTTTCCGCCTGCTCCTCCGCCCGCTCTCCTCCGCCCTCTCCTCCCTGCCCACAAGGGGCGGCTGGGGGGGCTGGATTTGCATCTGTTCTGTGTGACGGAGGTGAGACCCTCCAAAGAGGTATGGCTGCAGGGCCCAGGGCATCTGGCTCGCACCTGGCTGAGCCCCCAGCCACTTCAGGGCATCGGCAGGAGCCACCCAGACCACAGGCTCAGCGGGGCAGGGGCTGCCCCTCCCGCCAGCTCCTGGGCCACCAGCCAGATCCGTTTCTCACCGAGTGCTGGTGAGTCTCGAGCCCTGAAGGCCAGGCTTCTGAACGTCACCCGGGGGGAGAGTCAGCTCGGCTCTCCGTCCTGCCCGGGAAGCCTTTCGACTGCCCGCCGAGGTCCTGGCACACAGCACGGCGTTCGGGTTAGGATGGTCCAAGCCGTTTCAGCTTGAGTCCCATCAGATTTAAAAGATCTATTTCTCACTTCTCACTTTAAAAATGTGAGAAATCTTCCTGATTCTGTCCTTACTTCTGGAGGTTCTAGAAGTCACTCTTCAGTGACTGAATGACGGTGTGGGACAGGTTCCGTAAGATCACACCTAGAGTTGGCCCTCGAGCCTCAGAGCCAGAGGCAGAGCGGAGTGGTGGGTGCCGGTTGGGGGGACGGGACCTGGTTAGTGTTTCACGGGTACAGAGTTCAGTCGGGGCGATGGGACAGGGACAGTGTGATGATCACACAGCATTGTGCACGCACTTAATGCCAAGAACTGTGCACTTGAAAATAGTTCACGTGCCCCATTTTGTGTGTTTTGCCCCAATAGAAAGTGCCAGCAGCAGCCGGCGGTCAGGTGACCCGCATAGGCCGCTTCCCGCAGGTCAGGAAGGGGGGTCCTGGGCACGAGCTCAGTGACTCACCGTCTGGAACACGGTCTGGGACAGGAGACTGGCCGTGACTCTGCTGATGTCACTCTCGCCTCCCATCTTGCAGAGGATGTAGCCGTAGAGGTTGGCGGCTTGGAGCGAGATCCCGGCGATCACGAGGGCCTGGCTCGGCAGGGCAGAGGGGGCTGTGAGGGCCGAGAGGACTGTGCCTGTGCCACCCAGCCTGGCCCGACCCCGGGAAAGGACCCTGCCAGCGGTGACCAGCAGCTCTGCCGGACACCGCCCAGCCCTCACCCGAGGGTCGTGCCATTGCCGTCCCATTTCACAGCAGGGAGCAGAAGCACAGAGCGACCAAAGCCGCCCGGAGGCCACGTGTTCAACTCCACGGGGGCAGGCGCTACATCTGGATGTGTCACCAGATGGACTAGACCACGGCAGTGGACACGCACCTCCAGAATGGAACTCCGACCTCACAGGCCTATCGCTACCTAGAGGGCCCCCGCCCAGGCAGGGTGTCGTGTGTGGGTTTGGTTTTTAACAGACTCCTCCCTCGGCCGGACACGATGCTGCACTCCTGCACCCAGTCACCAGGGCCCAGGCAGGAGGAGGCGAGCGCAAGGCCAGCCTGGGCGGCCTAGCGAGACCGGAGCTGTGGCTCGGGTGGAGCAGGCCCAGGCTCCGTCCCTAGCACTGGGGGAGCTTTCCTGAGCCTGAGGACTGGGGATGAAGCTCGGCCTGCACAGGGCTCTGTTCCACTCCTAGCACTGCAAGACGTACATCTAATAAGAACAAAGCTTCTTTGTCACCCCATTACCCATGGGAGCCAAGGCCGTCAACAACCAAGTGACCGTCACTGAAGAATGGATAAAGAGAAGCGTCTACCGTACTGTGGAATACTGTTGAGCCACAAAAAGGAATGACCTGTGGATGCCCACTACAGCTTGGGCAGACCTGGGAAAGGTGCTAGGCCACCAAGCCACCACAGACACCACGTATTATGTGAAATGTCCCAGAATGGGCAGGTGCCCGGGGCTGGGGGAAAGGGACATAGGCTAAAGGTACAGAGTGTTTGGGGAGGAAGAAGATGTCCTGAAATGAAGGTGGCGATGCTTGTACAGCTCCAAGCTATTGAACTCCAACCTTCCCGTGGCCAAAATGTGCCGGGCGTGACTGTCTCAATAGTGCCACCTCCACCTATCAACCAATGACAACAGTGACAAAACCGCGCTCCCACGGCCGGGCTCTGGAGAGCCAGGAGGCCCCAGTGTCCTTTACCAGCCACTTGAGCTTCAGGGAGAACAAGGTGCTGAAGAAAAACAGGATCCAGATCACGGGGCAGATGATGAGGCCGAGCCAGAAGATCCGCGCCTCGGCCTCCGTGGCTGCCGTGCTGCTCGGAGAGGCCTGGGGGGCGAGGAGTGCAGCTTTCAAACCTGGCAGGAAGTGGGCCAAGGCCCCCCGTGGCTCTGGCCACGCGCTCATGTCGCTAGAACTGCTGCCCCCAACCCCGGGGCACCAGGGAGTGCCCCCCCCCAGCACACCTTTCTGGCCTCGAAGATCCAGTGGCTCCTCCCGTCCTCGTCGATCTGGTTCCACCAGCGGAGGCCCACCATGAGCCTCCCCGTCACGTTCTAGGAGGACGGCAAGAGGACCGTCAGCGGGCCGTGGCCAGTACAGCCAAAGTCCCAGTCCACGTCCAGCTTGTGCTGGGGACAGGACGAACACGGCAGCTGACGCTGGTGGCTTTCCAAATGGGCGTCCAAGGTCTCTGATCTCTAAGCGTTCTCTAAAAAGTGACAGACCCCCTGACTGCTACGTACAGGTGACGCACTCGTGTTGTAGAAGCTTGGAATGTACTACGAGAATGCCACGTGAGAACCTCACCCGAGTCCAAAGCCTCGCGGGCGTCACCTCATCGTGGAGCCATTCACAGAATTCTAAAAGCCCTTTTTCCTCTAATTGTGACAGGCCTCAGAACTCGGCGGCTTGAACCCGAGCACCCGGGGTCCCGTGTGCATAGGGGACGTCACCGCGGGGAGCAGAGCACACACATCTGGAGAGACAGCGTCACTGGCGAGGGGCCTCACCTTCACGGACCAGAAGTCGAAGGACAGGAGGAGCAGCACGGTGACGAAGCAGCCCACGAAGCTCTTGCTGAACCAGTCACAGCACACGTAGGTGACGATGGCACTCACTCGGAAAAACAGGTGGAAGAAGGTGGCCAGGGGGTGCCTAGGAGACAAGGGAGGCCGCATCCGAGTCGGCCACGCCAGGCCGCGGAGTGGCAGCGCCTGGGCAATGTCCTCCCGCCGCCTCCTCCTCAGCCCCCAGCGCGTCACTGTGGCCCTGGCTGCGTGTTTCTCTCCCTCCAAGAGCCCAGTACTTTCCCTTATGGCCTCCAGGTATCACTGGCCCTGTCCCACACAAGGTCGCCTTGGAAGTGAAACGTGACTGAGACCATTGCCGCCCACCTCGCAGCCACAGGACCAGTTCCCTAAAGATGAAGGTCAGGTTATTCCACCAGGAACCCAGCGAACACGCGGCCCGCAGCGGAGGCCCCAGGTCACGGGGACGCCTGTTCCTGGAGAGCAGAACCGGTCACCACAGGACGGCCGCTGCGACAGTTTGCCCAGCGAGAGTGGCCTGAGCGGCGCTGGAAGGCGGACACTCACCTGGGGCAGGTGGCTCTTGTGCCTCGACGCCAACCCACCCAGAGGCAGAGAGCTGGGAAGCGAGGGCCCACGCCGCACCTGCACCAGCACCCGCGCTGCACCCGCACGGCACCCCCACCCGTGCCCACGCCCACACCAGCACCCGCACGGCACCCCCACCCCTGCCCACGCCCCCACCCGTGCCCACACTCACACCACACCCGCACGGGCACCCCCACCCGTGCCCACGCCCACACCAGCACCCACACCCACACCAGCACCCGCACGGCACCCACACCCCTGCCCACGCCCCCACCCGTGCCCACACTCACACCAGCACCCACACCCACACCAGCACCCGCGCTGCACCCCCACCCGTGCCCACGCCCACACCAGCACCCACACCCACACCAGCACCCGCACGGCACCCCCACCCATGCTCACACCCACAACCACACCAGCACCCGCACGGCACCCCCACCCGTGCCCACGCCCACACCAGCACCCACACCCACACCAGCACCCGCACGGCACCCACACCCCTGCCCACGCCCACACCAGCACCCGCACGGGCACCCCCACCCATGCTCACACCCACAACCACACCACACCCGCACGGCACCCCCACCCGTGCCCATGCCCGCACCCACACCTGCTCCCACTCCCGCACCCGCACGGCACCCACACCCGTGCCCACACCCACACCAGCACCCACACCCACACCAGCACCCGCACGGCACCCACACCCGTGCCCACACCCACACCAGCACCCACACCCACACCAGCACCCGCACGGCACCCACACCCCTGCCCACGCCCCCACCCGTGCCCACACCCACACCAGCACCCGCACGGGCACCCCCACCCATGCTCACACCCACAACCACACCACACCCGCACGGGCACCCCCACCCGTGCCCACACCCGCACCCACACCTGGACCCCAACCGGCACCCACACGGGCACCCCCACCCCCACCCATGCCCACATCCACACCTGCTCCCACTCCCGCACCCGCACCGGTTGCTTCTGTTTTTCATCCTGAAGTCAACTGGGGTGACTTAAATAGGTCACTACTGTCCAGAGCGGACCAAGGCCTGCGGGGGTCAGGCAGGCGATGGGAGCGGCTCCGAGAAGAGACCCTCAGGGCCCCCTTTCTGTGTGACCCAATTTCCCAGGGCACAGTTAGAGGACAAAACTAGGACCAGGAAAGCTGCCCCAGGGCTGATGGCGCGGGGCAGTCAGAGCGCCATGACTGTGATGGGCGGGGCCAGGAGGTGACTTCAGCACCAGGCCACCAAGCAGCCCAGAGCAGAGCTGCCAGGCCTGACTTGTGCCCAGACGCCAGAAATGCAGGCCTGCACGGGACTGGAAGGAAATTACAGCATTATCTCAATAAAACATAGTCGGCCGCGTCACCGGCCTGCACACGGTCACAGGCCACCTCTGGATCAGTCCCCAGCACAAGCGGAAGGCAGTGAGCAGAGGCCATGGCAGAGCCACAGAGGGAAAGAGGCTGCTTGTGTCCCCAAGAAGAAGCGTGGCCAGAGGAAGCCGAGCCCAGGCCCCTGTGAAATTGGGGGTGTCTGGCTCCCCGGCAGCGTTAGCCGGGCTCAGAAGCTGGGGTCACACCGACTTGTGCATCAGCTACTCTGACCTCCCGGGGGGCTGAGGGGGCTGCGGCACAGCACCAGCAACGCGCCAGAACATTCTCTCTGTGCCTGTCAGATTCCGGGCCGCCCGTGGCCTGGAGGAGGGTCAGCCAGGAGGTGACCCCGCAGGACTTCCAAACTCCGGGGGCCGCTCCCCGCTCTGGAGATGGCCCACGTCCTCTCTTGAATGTGCCTAATAAACCTCTGGGTCTCTGGGGAAAACAGAACTTCCTGGAACTTTACAGAAGATAAGGCTCAGAGTCTCTTGTGCGCTTTTTGCCTTAAACCTTCCTGAAAATTTTTCAACTGTCTTAATAAGTTCTAACTGCCTCGCCCCTTGGCCCCAAAGATGAACGGACCTCTCCCCTGCCCGGAAGCTTCCGGGGGACCAGGTTCAGAGAGTCTTGCAGGTCACAACTCGGGCCCAGAGCTCCGCAGGTGCGTCTGTCATGCTGAATCCTGGGGGGACATGAAGACCACCAGGAACAGCTGTCTCCTCTGGAGAATAACGTGGATGTAAAAGAGGAAGAACGACATAATGAGAGAAAAACATGTAAAAGGTGTCGGAGGCAGATCCACGTGTGCACCCACCGGGAGAAACCTGGGAAGTTGGGGCATTTGAACAAATCCCAGTCCACCCATGTTTTCCCACCTTTTTCTTTTTTTGGCTGTGGTTTTCCCAAAATAAAACGCAAAAAGAATTCCAGCTGTGGGGAGGCTCTGGTCTGTTGCTGACCGCCCGTGGCCTTACCTCCTACTGGCAGTGTGGTGTTACTCCAAAGAAGCCCCTGCACAGGGTCCCCGGCCCATGGGCTCCCCTGCCGTGGTCCTCGGCCTTCCCGCCACCCGTGCAGTCCAGGTGCCCACATGTTGATCCCCACTGCCCAGTGCCCCTGCTTCCACGTCACACCTGGGAGCTCACCCTGGGAGGCAGATGGCCCTCCACCCCGAGACGCAGGGCCTAGACTGGCAGGGTTCCCTCCTGAGCAGTTCCGCGGCCTCCCTGCACCGCCCCTCGGTCTCCCCTGCTGCCCCTGGGGTGCCACAGAGCCGCGTCCCAGGATGGAGGAGCTGGTGTGGAGGTGGCGCCCGTGAGGTGCTCTGAAACGGCTGTCACCCCAGCCCACAGCGCACTGAAACCGCTCCACCGCCACAACTCAGACTGCAGGATTCCCCTCCGACCACAGCTTTCTCTCTCGCCTGAGGGGCCCACTTTTCATCTTTGCGGGGATCCCCCAAGACTCCTGCCCTCCATGGCCCCCCGGACGAGCCTCCTTTCTGCTCCCTTTAACGGGGCACCTTCCGCCCAGCACCTGAAACCCACCCTGCACAGGAGGCCCAGGCAGGACCTGTCACTGCCCGAGAGGGGTGGCACCCGGGGGAGGGGACCCTGCTGGGCTTTGTGTCCTCTACTGTAGGTGCACTTCA